>NC_083341.1:64786521-65124820 GCF_019175385.1 Lycium barbarum
ACCTTTCGACCTTAAAACGTCCATATCTCCTTGTACCGACGTCACCTGGGAACCCACGACCTATGGTTGGAAAGCTAATTCAATTATCTACAACTTCGATTGCTTGGTAAATTTCCAAGTTCCAAACTAATAATACCGTTTTTGCCCCTCAAAGTCAGGTCACCCAAAAACGTTTTCTTAAAAATATTCGTTTGGAGGGCTTCCACTTTGATTTGGCCCAAGGGTCCTTCATGAGTTGTGTTTAACTTTACATATGTGATTCATATAACTTGTCACATGTTCCAAAAAAATATCGATATGTGGGCCCCACCCCAGCAAATAATCCGACGTTCAAAAATACGGGATATAACATCCTCCCCCCCCCCCCCCCCCCTTTAGAACATTCGTCCTCGAATGTTCAACTGGCCTCATGGGGTGTTATAATACTTCGGGACGGTCCCTCATATAGTTATACTTCAAGAGGTCTCTTTCTTTCCTTCAAATTTTTTCAAATGTTACAATTGCCATCCCCTTTTTCGTACTCACTTTCTCTCCATTCCCGAACATCGTGATACTAGGACTTTCCAGCCTTGACTAGTGGTGGGGCTAGTATCAGTCTACTTTGTAATATTTGTACCATGTATTTCGCTTTGTTTCTCAAATTCTGTTCAGTTAATATCTTTCATACCTCGCGACACTGGCTGCTGAGGTCCACCTGCCGGTCGGTACAGTCATGAATGGGGTGTCATATGCACATTTATACCTTTCCTACCATTTCGCTTACAAAACATTTCCCAAACGCTTATTTAAACTTACTCTCATTCCCAAGCTGCATTGCGCTATCTTCTTCCTTACCGGCTTATCTTGCCTTAATCTACCAGACTTCTCGAGGGTTTCTAATCACTTCACATATTCTAATTTCTTTTAGGTTACCCCAAATTCCCATCTGTCTCTTATACTCACACTTATGAAAATTTTAGTATACTTCCCAGGGGTCACCCATCCCAGAATTTCTCTGGCCCTAGCACGCTTAACCTCGAAACTTTAGTGCATTTCGGCACGTTAACATTGACATAATTGCATCGACTTCCCCACACAACCTTTCTCACCCAGTCTACGGCAAGCCGGGGTCTTAACAATTTCCGGATAATTATCGTACCGGGTCCCACTCCGCTCTAAAGAGGGTCTTTTATTTCTCTAACTTAAGGAATTACCGAATTAGTCCTTTAAATCCTCAACATTCACCTTTTTATCCATAGAAATAGTTACCTCTCACGATCCTATTGCTTCGAATCTTATCCAGATTCTATCAGTAATTAGGAGGGAAAATATACCACAAAATAGAGCCTAAACCTGTCAATGTATATATATTTTGAGAAAAGACCGATAATATACCTGCATTCGCGTCTGGTGGCGCCTCCGGGTCCTGACGACTAGTCAAGGCAAAGATGCGATGCGAAGGGCCGCTGGAACTGGGAGCTCCGCCACGGCCTCTACCGCGGCCTACTGGTGTCAGTGTACCTTGCCCCGTGGGGCGCATAGCCATAGATGAAGATGATGAACCAACAGCTGACCCCATAGGCTGAGCCATACCACCCGGGCCGCCCTTATACGGACACTCTCTCACAGCGTGGCCTTGACGGCCGCACGCAAAGCAGGCACCCGTAGCACGATAGCACTCTCCAGGGTGGTGCCTCCCGCAATAAGAACATTGAGGCATAGGTGGCCTCGACTGGCCAGAACCTCTGTCCGTCCGTGAGCCCGAAATCCTGGAGCTCTGGCTTATCCCTGAATGCCCTAGGCTATCAAACCTCCTGCCTGAAAACTGTAGAGGTGTACTCGGTGCCGACTGGGAAGGATGTCTGCTGAACTGTTGCTGCTGCTGAGGCTGCATACTCCGAAACTCTCCAGAATACCCAGTCTATCTGGCCCTCTTGGGCCGGCTCTCATCCTGACTCCTATCGGGCTGACGCCCTTTATGCCGGTCCTCCATGCCCTGGGCGTGCGCCTGTATACGGGCAATATCCATCCTGGACTGAGCGGCCATCACTAAACAACTATCGATCAAATAATCATCCAGCCCCATTATATACCGGTGCATCCTATCAGTCATAGTAGCTACCACAGCAGGTGCATACCTAGCCAATGAGTCAAACTCCAGGCTATACTCCCGGACACTCCTTCCATTCTGTCTCAATAGCAAAAATCTGTCGGCCCTAGCCCGCCGTAGCTCCGGAGGCAGAAAATGGCCAAGAAAGGCCTCAGTAAACTCGTCCCATACTGCTGGGGGAGCGCCGTCACCCCTGGACAACTCCCAGGACTCATACCAGTTAGATGCTACATCGTATAACCGGTACGAAGCCAACTCAACTGACTCGGTCGCAGAAGCCTTAATCAAGAGTAACGTGCGCCGCATCTTTCTGATAAACTCCTCTGGATCCTCCTCGGGCTTTGTCCCGAAGAACTCTGGTGGGCTACAGGTCAGGAACTCACGAGCTCTCGAACTGTCACGCATGTCTGCACGGTCACCTCCCAATCCGTGCCTCTGAACCTGCCCTGCTACCAGTCTGGTCAACAACTGGACCGCATCTCTCATAGCCCGATCCTCAGCTCCTGGCTGTGGAGCTGGAGGCTCAGGTACTGGAATCTCGGAAGCTGGCGGTGAAGCCGTCCCCCGATCCGCAGCTGCTGCAATCCCCTCTGGGTGTGGCGGTGTAGAGGAGCCCTCTGCCTGGAGAAAAATCTCAGGAATAATATATGCACGGGCCCTGGTAGTCCTCTGGGCCTGGCTAGTCTCCCCCGCTGCCACTGACTTGGCCTTCTGGGCCGCCGTCGCCTTTTTCGGAGGCATGACTGCAAATGTAACAATTCGTTAGGGAGGAATCATCCTGATAACACAGCTCTATCGCACGATCTATCGCACGATCTAAGACAAGAAAGAAGGGTAACATCCTAAATGCCTTGTAGCCTCCTGTTTAGAGGTGTGGTGCACAACACACCGATAAACAAGACTCTACTAGACACGGTCTGTAGACATTCCGAGAACCAAACCGCTCTGATACCACTTCTGTCACGACCCAACCCCATAGGCCGCGACTCGTGTCCGAGCAGGACACCTTACGTACCCAATAACCCCAAACCAATATATAAATTAGATACGCATATATAAAAGCCAAACGGAGTCGCAAGCTATCGTACATAAGCAGATGTAGCGCACGAAAGCCGATAAGGCCGTCACAAAATACATATTCTCAGAACATATATACACAACCCACGTATGTGTCTACAGACCTCTATAAACAATACTAACAGAAACATAAGACGGGACAGGGCCCCGTCATACCCCTGAATAAACATATACATATGTGATAGAAAAGTCTATACCAAAATATGGCTCTGGACAAAGGAGCACTCCAAAACAGCAGAGCAGATATCCTAAGCGGGCGGATCTCTGAAGTGGGTATCTGTACCTGCGCGGCATGAAAACGCAGCCCCCGAAGAAAGGGGTTCAGTACGGAATATGTACTGAGTATGTAAAGCATGAAGTACAGTAAACAAAATCATAACCGGAACAGAAAGTACAGAAAATGAGTGCAAAGTCCAGAATATCAACATTCATACTTACAAAACATAAATAGTGTATGCAGAAACATATATCAAATCCGGCCCCAATACGGGACTCGGTGAACAGAACGTGGCGCCACCCCATCACTGACGCCACAACACATCATACTTCAGAGTAGGGAATAGCTCCGTAACATATCATAACATATTAGATGGCCATATCATATCATATCACCAACATCAGAACATAGATGTACATGGCACATCATACTCCGGGCCCATGTACATGTCATACCTGCCCCCTCACATCGAGGCACGGCGAACAATGCAGTGGAATACGCTTGATAACAAATCCTGGCCCGGGCTCAGTGAAAGAAGCATTGAGGCATCCACGAGCTGACTAGTGAGAAACCAAATGCAGAGTAAAGTATAAAAACATTTACACAGACTCAATCGAAGAACCCAAACAACAGATCATTAGAAAGACGTCAGACGATAATCGTAGTGCATACCTTTCGGATGTCACGGTGGATTATGTCAGAACAGAACTTCCAGATTCGTGGTACATATCAAAACATTTCATAGGACTTAATGGAATATTTCAAGCAGTTGTCGTTTAGGAATTAGAAGAGCAGCCAAGCGTTTGCTTTAGATATCGTTCGGAAACAATTCAATAGCACAATAGAAGTGGATTCGGAAATAGTGGGCCCGCCTCAGGTCAACCGAGGTGGCGGACACAAATTATGTGTAATAAACTTTATGGAGTCGCTTATGAGGGTTTTAAGGTAATCGGATTTTATTTACACAAGTTCTAGGTATTTAGACAACTTTTCTAACCATTTGCAACAGAGTTAGTTCAATTCCACTGAATGGAACAAGGACAAGTTTAGACGTAGGTTCCGAAGAGTAGAGTAGTCCCCGAGGTCCAAATTCAAACCTAATACATCTAGGACATGCCAAGAGAAGGAAAGGTGGAGCTTTACATACCTTTCTTGCCTTTTACGCTCGCCAAACCTCAAATCCCGTTTCGTCCGAAACCTACAAATGGTCACATCTACCAAATGTTACCATAAGGCTTTTGGCATCCAATCTTGAATTAGTACTTGTCTACCGAAATTTCGGCAGCACCTCCCCTATAAATACGACACCCCGAGAATTCAACTCGGCTAAAATAATTCAACAACAACCCAACAACAACAATCACTACAAATCACAATATGTCACAATTAGACTTCTTTCCAACATAATGCAATAGCTTTCATTCCGACTTCGCATTTTCAAATCAATACCAACATGCTCATATTCATTACTAATCAAGATCACTACAATATAATTCGGAAACATTTCATATCATTTCTACAATATATTCACAAGATATACAAAATATACAAACTTTCCACCAAAGCCATAATTCATCCGAAACCTCTAATTTTCGACATAAATATCCATAACACATTTTCATCCTCCAATTTCATTAACAATAATCACCATTCGTGCCTTAACAATTTCATTTTTCATAATTACATAAATTTACCATAAAATCACAAAACTTCCCATAACAACTTAACAACCAATCTTTCATGCTAATATGGACTAGCATCCTTCTAAATTCACCAACCAACATAACAATTCACATATAGCTATTTCATAATTTTTATTTCCGTAATGAAGTCGAAATTAATACTAACAACATCAATAGCAACATCCTCCACATTCTACAAGTTAACTACATTTATTTTCATCCAAAATTCTCTTCAAATCTCATTCCATAATTCACAATACCAACGGACGAATTTATATCGCTATTTTTCCCGTTCTAATCCGTTAAAACTTTAAATAATCTTATTAGCAATGAAAAGGAGCCTTATCCATACCTTAAGAATTCAGCCACCACGTGATCACCCTCCTCCTTGGTTGATTTTTACCTCAAATTGAAGACAACGCGACATACAACACTTTTGTCTTCATGGGCTTCGGGATTCGGGGCTCGGATTTTGATCAAAATTGATTTTTCTTCTTTCCAATGCTCTTTTCTCTCTCTCTCCAGAACTTTCTGGTCTTCTTTGTATGAATAATGAGGAGAAAGACCTGAAATTTCATTTAAAAGGGTGTGGGTAATGGGCCTAACCCGGTTGGGCCCGAGTTGGGCCTAGCCCAGTGACCTTTCGACCTTAAAACGTCCATATCTCCTTGTACCGACGTCACCTGGGAACCCACGACCTATGGTTGGAAAGCTAATTCAATTATATACAACTTCGATGTCTTGGTAATTTTCCAAATTCCAAACTTATAATACCGTTTTTTCCCCTCAAAGTCAGGTCACCCAAAAACGTTTTCTTAAGAATATTCGTTTGGAGGGCTTCCACTTTGATTTGGCCCAAGGGTCCTTCATGAGTTGTGTTTAACTTTACATATGTGATTCATATAACTTGTCACATGTTCCAAAAAAATATCGATGTGTGGGCCCCACCCCAGTAAATAATCCGACGTTCAAAAATACGGGATATAACATTACAAAAATAAAAGTATTTACAAAAAACTTGTAAAGATAAAAGTAAAAGTCTAATCTAGAAAAGCAGCTAATTTCTAAGTCCCCGGGAACAGCGCCAAAAACTTGTTGCTCCCAAACACACACGCAAGTATACACGGCCGTACAAGCAATATAGGATTTAAAGTCCAGATATCGTGCCCACAAAGACTTATGATTAACCATCAATTAAACTAAACTAATGCTAATTAGCTAAACAAGAAAATATTTATAAACTAAATAATAATAAAAGAAAGCAAATAATGAACTTCAACCAAGAAAGAGCTGATTTTTATCGGAGAAGAGATATATCTAGGGATATGATCACTAAGAATCCAGTTGAGTCTTCAAATCATTCTACCTATGGGTTACTAGTTGACGGTTTGATGTTAACTTTATGAGTATCTTCCGAGTTGCTCAAAAGCCTGTAGATGCTACTATAACGCCTATATTCCTATGGTCGCCAGAGGTAATAAGAACACATTTACTTCTCTGTATTCAACTAAGCAATGCTAAAGGGTATATTCCTATTCTCATTAGCGAAACGATTAATCGAAAAAGCTCTATAAATTATTATTATGCATGCAAATTCCCTATCCCTAGTTCAATTCACGCGCCACAGATAGTGTCTAACTATTTCGTCAAATAATCAAACAATTAAGATCAAGAATAAATAAATAACCCGAAGATGGAAAATCAATAGATGTAAACGATAATCAAACGTCAACTTTCATGTTTGAACCAAAATCCTAGAACTAAAGAGTTTAGCTCCACATAGACATGGAGGAAAAACTACAAATCATCCGAATAAAAACGTAAAAACGAGTAAAACAGAGAAGAGAAGGTAAAACTCTGTAACTACGGCCTCCACGGCGGCTCCAAGCTCTCTCTAGATCTAAAGTTATGTAAAAACCGTGTAAAGTATATATTTATAGAGCACCAAAAGAAGAGGATCCTACTCCTATGAATAGGATGGTGCTACAGCAAGCACAAGCAGAATTGAAGAAGTATGTTGACTAGGAGGAAGAATTTTGGAGACAAAAGTCACATATGACTAGTTTTGCTGAAGGAGACAGGAATACAAGGTACTTTCATAGTATTGTGAATGGTAGGAGAAAGAGATTGCAGATCAAAAGAATTCAGAATCAGCAAGGAATATGGATAGAAGGGGAGTCACTTTTGGCAGAGGAAGCTTGTAGATTTTACCAACAACATTTCTCTCAAGAAGTTGATCCATTAGACTTTGAGTTGCTACAACATGTTCCTAGTATGGTGGATCAGAATACTAACAATCAGCTGTTAAGCATGCCAACTTTGGAGGAGGTGAAGAAGGATGTGTTTGAATTATCTGCAGATAGTGCTGGTGGTCCAGATTGGAATTTTTTATCAAGTGTGTTGGGACATTGTTCGTGCTGATGTATACAATCTTGTGAAAGCTTTCTTGGATGGGAAAACTCTTCCAAATTCAGTCACACATACCAACCTGGTACTTTTACCAAAGAAGAATAACATTGAGACCTTTGCTGATATGACCAATCAGTCTCAGCAACTTCAGCAACAAGGTTATTTCTAGAGTGGTTCAGGATAAACTGGAAGGCATTCTACCTTCTCTGATATCTCCCAACCAGTCTAGCTTTGTTAAGGGCAGATGTATCATTGAAAATTTCCTTCTAACTCAAGAAGTTGTGACTGACATAAGACTAAGAGGAAAACCAGCTAATGTTGTACTTAAGCTTGACATGGCCAAAGCATATGATAGAGTATTATGGAGTTACTTGATCAGAGTTTTAAGGAATATAGGATTTGCATAAATTTTCATAGATATGGTTTGGAGGTTGATAGCAAATAACTGGTATTCCATACTCCTGAATGATCAAGCCTATGGTTTCTTCCATTCCACCAGGGGTGTAAAACAAGGAGATCCACTCTCTCCTGTTTTGTTCATCTTATCTGCTGAAGTTTTATCTAGAGCATTGAACTCTTTATTTGAGAACAATGATTTTAGAAGTTATGGAATGCCCAAATGGAGTGCATGTCTGAATCATCTGGCATATGCAAATGACACAATAATTTTTTCATCTGCTGATGCTAGATCTTTGGAGCTAATTATGGAGGTATTACATGAATATGAGCAGGTATCAGGACAACTTATAAATAAAGGCAAGAGCTCATTCTATGTATACAGTAAGGTGTCTAATGTGTTGATACAACAGGTAGAGAACATTACTGGTTTTAAAAGAGGCACTTTTCCTTTTACATATTTGGGTTGTCCCGTCACACATTCAAGGAAGAAGAAAGCTGATTGCAATGATCTGATCAAGAAAGTTAAAGATAGGCTGCAGACTTGGAAAAGAAGACTGCTATCATTTGGAGGAAACGTTGTTATGATCAATAATGTACTAATGAGTATGCCAATACATTTGTTGTCAGCCATCAAACCTCCAAAATGTGTTATCAATGATATGCACAAAATATTCTCAAGATTCTTCTGGAATAATAGTGAGAAAGTCAGGAGAAGACACTGGTCATCATGGCTAAACTTGTGTAAGCCAAAAGAAGAAGAAGGAGTAGGCTTTAGATCTTTGTTTGATGTATCTAAAGCCTTATGTGAAAAACTTTGGTGGAAATTCAGGACAACAAATTCACTATGGGCAAACTAGATGTGGATCAAATATTGTAAAAGGCACAGTCCTCAGAATATGCAGTGGAAGGGAGGTTCTCAAGTATGGAAGGCAATGATAGAGGCTAGAGATAATATAGAGCAAGCAATATGGTGGGAGCCAAGGAGTGGAACTACAAATGTATGGTTTGACAACTGGACAAAGCTAGGGGCTCTATATCACATTATTCCTGATGATTTTGTGATAGATGAGGGTGTTCAAGATGTAAAAGAACTTATATTGCAGGATGGTTGGAACATAGGAAGACTGCAGCAGTTATTCCCCATGGATATTGTGGACCACATATTAGAAGAATTGCACTTTCATGAACCAAAGGAAGACTGGGATAGGCCAAGATGGATGATGACAGCATCTGGAAAATTTACTGTAGGCACTGCATGGGAATTACTGAGGAGCAAAGCAGTCAAGTTAGACGTTTTTAAGAACATGTGGATATCAGGGGTACCTTTTAAGATATCCTTCTTTTTCTGGAGGTTGTGGAAGTACAAAATACCAGTTGGAGAGGTAGTAAGAAGGATTGGGGTAGATACTGAGGCAATATGTTACTACTGTGACCCTAGGCAATATGAAACTGTGGATCATTTGTTTGTTATAGGGAATGTTGCTACAAAAGTGTGGACTTATGTTAAAACTGTTGTTGGCATCACAACACAGTTTCAACAAGTTAGACAGATTCTTCAGGTCTGGTGGAATGCAGATTGCCCCTCAAAGTTCAGAACCATCTTTAAAGCTATTCCAATGGTCACTATGTGGTAGATATGGAAGTGGAGGAATACAATTCTACATGGAGGGAGGATGTCCATCAACAAAGTGATCTATGAGATAAACATGATTATATATCAAATGTGTAGAATGAGGTTTCCTGGGCAAAACAACTTACCAAGATGCATACCTCAAATCCTACAAGACTTTGACGCATACAGGCCAAGAATTGTAAGCAAGATAGTGAAATGGGATTTTCCTATGCCAGGATGGTTTAAATGTAATTCTGATGGAGCTTCTAGGGGAAATCCTGGACCAAGCTCTGTGGCCTTTTGTATTAGAAATGCAGTAGGTGATTTCCAGTTTGCAGCAGCAAGAAGGATATCAGATGGCTCAAATTTGATAGCTGAAGTAAGGGCACTACATGGGGGTCTTAAGTATTGTGTTACACAAAGTCTGTTGCCAGTGGTGATGGAAACAGACTCAATGACTATGAAGATGATCTTAACTGGGCAGTGGGAGACTCCATGGAGTATATCAATGATCATAAATGATATTTCAAGGTTGAGGAGGGATAAAGAAGTGAGGGTGGAGCATGTTCTGAGAGAAGGAAATAGCCTGGCTGATTTTTTAACTAACTATGCTTTTGATTTTGCAGGTGATCATCACTTTCATAGTTTTACTTCACTTCCTGTGAAAGCAAGGAAAATTCTAAACACAGAAAAGTCACATATACCATACATGAGGATCGGGACAACTAAGGACCATCATATCCCTGGAGATTAATAGCAATCTGGAGAACAGTAGTAGCAACAAGGTTACATTTCAACATGCCAGGAACAACAACATGTACCAGTATGAAACTATCTTTGGCAGGAGTACAAGAGTGGTATTAGCTTTAAGCTCATTCGCTTGTAAGACTTCTAAAGATTGGTTCATTCAGGAAATTTGAGACAATGGCAAACAAATTTCAACTTCAAGGCAAGGAGATAGTAGCTACGTCTGAAGGAACATGGAGGAATTCTACTCCATCCTGGAAGCCTGAATATGTATTCATTTGACTTTGAACCATAGCACTTGGTGAGAGCTTGTAGGTGTTTGAGATGGTATCAAGTCAAGGCCAGAGGATCTGCAGTAGACTAGCTTCTATATAGTCTTTGGATGTAGTTTACATTTCATTCCTTTTCTTAGATTTGTTTTTCATTTGTTTTCTTTTCTTTTCTTTCTTTCCTCTATTGTAGAGAAAACTTACTATTTTTAATAAAACACTGCCAAACTTGGTTTGGTGGTTTTCATGCAAAAAAAAAAAAAAAAAAAATTATAGAGCACCAAAAGACCTGGGCTTTTAAAAATCAAATCTAACTCGGACCGAGAAAAACTGTTGAAAATATGCCTGGCGTGACGCAGCCCGCGTGACTTTATTGCTGCCAGGTGCACTTTCTCTGCTTAGCAATTTTCAATTGCCATTTTGCATGCTCTCTCTTGCTTTATCTTTAAATGGGGACACCAACTATTAGTAGTGTCTCCCCTATTGTCCCCCATCCTTTTTCCTTTCTTTTCTTTCCGCATTAATTCATTCTTTTCTCCAAATCTCTTCATCTTCACACCGTTTTATTCCTACACAGTAAAAATATAATATTACGCACAACTCATTATAATGAATACTCAAAAGACGATTAAAAGTACTAAAATATGAGGCGAACAATGACTAAATATATGTATTTTTGGCTGAACTTCAATGTTTGTATTGTGGGTAGTTGTTGAAATCATTGCTTGACTTGTTGAGGCGTTTTGCCATGCTTAGCAGATAATACAGATTATCATCATTTATATCATAGTGTATTTCTATTTAGCATTGTCTTATCTTTAAGCCTGCATATATATATATATATATATATATATATATATATATATATATATATATATATATATATATATATATATATATACACGATGTAGTTAATAGTAACGGGACTTTAGCGTGACTTTATTTTATAAGGTGCTTCCAATGTGGTTTCTTAGTATCAGATGTCTATTTCGTCAGGATCGGGTTTGGGGCGTGACATTAGATGGAAGTTATAGTTAATTAAGCTAAATATACATGATGTTTGTAAAGTGATGTTACCGCTGATATTTCATTGTGTTGCGTAAATAACACATTTTTGCTTCCTTCTCTTTCAACTCTCCTCTCTCTCCATGCCCTAAATACATCATAAATGGATCTTGAGCTCAAGCTCAGATTCACTAATATTCATATAGTCATATCAGAAATTTAGTGTTTCAAACGGCATATCAGATATCAGCCCTACCGCGTTAGGGTACTCCTATTAGTTCTATATATATGTGTGTGTATATATACGCATCTGATTTGGTATTAAAACAAATTAAAAATTACTGCTAATTTCTCATTTTGGCCTTTTGGGTTACACTTTTGTAGGGCTAAAACGGTCGAAAGATACTCTTAACATGGTGTGATATTGTCCGCTTTGGGCCAAGTCCGCACAATTTTACCAAAAAGGCCTCACATCATTAAGAGTATTCAACTCCTTATAAGTAGCTCCTTTTTCTTTTCAGCTACAAATGTGGTACTTTGTTCGCACACCCAACTATCTCCCCCTCGAATTAAGTTCCACATGACTCATTACCATAACTCACGGGTCAGAGATTCAACATGTCTGTGTGCCATCCACATCGTTAGAGTATTACGGTCACCGAAGCCCAAAGGCTGTGTATGCGTCTTCAGAGCTACGGGTAAAGGTTGTAAACCGGCCCATAGACGGGCAAAGGCACTAAGTCGGGCCCCACACCATACTCCGTCATCTTCATACTCTTCTCACCAAATCTGTTATATCCCGTATTTTTGAACCTCGGAGCATCTGCTGGGGTGGGGCCCACATACCGAGATTTTTTTTTGGAACATCTGAAAAGTCATATGAATCACATATGTAAAGTTAAACACAACTCATGAAGTACCTTTGGACCAAATCAAAGTGGAAACCCTCCAAACGAATATTTTTAAGAAAACGTTTTCGGGTGACCTGACTTTGGGGGGCAAAAACTGTATTGTAAGTTTGGAATTTCGAAAATACCTTGAAATAGAAGTTGTAGATAATTGAATTAGCTTTCCATCCATAGGTCGTGGGTTCCCAGGTGACGTCGGTACAAGGAGATATGAACGTTTTAAGGTCGAAAGGTCAGTGGGCTAGGCCCAACTCGGGACCAACCGAGTTGGCCCAAAAAAATGAAAAAACAATTCAGGCCCAAGTGAGGAGCCATTCGGCCATGGTCCATAAAAAGGATCCAAGCCCATGGAATTAAGTCATGTGGTCAATGAATAAAAGACCACTTAATCATCCAAATTCCATAGAACTTTCAAGAGAAAGAATAGGAGGAAAAACAAGAGAAAAACAAGAACAAAAAGAGGGCATTTCGGGTTTGGCCATAGAAAAATCACCCCTCAAAATCTTGCCTCTAAAATTATTTTCTTGTTGAATTCCTATTAAATTAAGTGTCCTCTACAACTTGGTGTAATTGTTTTGGAAGAAGGAGCACTTATTTCTTCAAGTTGACAACTTGTTCAAGTGAAGAAGTTTGTAGAAAAAGGTAAGAATCAATTCCTTTTTCTTATGTTATGAAGGTTTGTTTATGTTGTGGTATGTGGAAATGAGTAGAAATTATGGAAATAAGGAAGTTTGCAAAGTGGGTATGTATATATATATGTAGCCATGGGTGTATATATGTTGTATACATATATGAGTTGAATTTTATGTTGCATTCTAGTTGTGGTTATGATGGAAATTATATTGGGAATGAAAGTTGAATGAATTTTGGTTGAAGTTGGAATGTAGATGATTATGTCACTTTAAAATAATTTTGTGATATTATGGAAATGAAGTTGTTAAGATGTGAATTATGATTATGGTTGATGAATTTGGAAGTTGGAAACTTGTTATGAAATTATATGCCAAAGATTTGATGTTTTGCATAAGTTATGCTTTTGGCGGAAAAGTGTATATCATGTATATCAAGTGTATATCCTAAGGGAAATGGTATGAGATGTCTTTAGATTTATATGGTGATGATCATGATGGTTGTTGAATATGAAATTATTGATCTTAGTTGAAAGTTGGGTTGAATTGAAGATTATGTCAACTTGTGAGAAAAATGACTAGTTGAAGGATATTTGTGTTTTTAATGTTCATTGTTGATATTGTTGTCGTTTGGGTTGTTGTTGATGATTTATAGCCGAGTTGAATTCTCGGGGTGTCATATGTATAGGGGAAGTGCTGCCGAAATTTCGGTAGCCAAATATGCTTAAAGTTGAAATAATGGCATTAATAATTCACAATTGGTAAACTTGACCAATTGCAGTTTTTCGACGAAACGGGAAGTGAGATTGGAAAGGCTTAAGGAGCGTGAAAGGTATGTAAAGTAAACCCAATTCTTCCCTTGGCATGCCCTTAGTGTATTAGGGTCGGATCCGGGCCTCGAAGGACCTCTTGGCCCTCGGAATCCGCAAGACAAAATTTCAGTTTTTCCTTCAGTAGAATTGAACCATTTTGATACGCTTTTTCTGAAATTATGCAATTGTGCTCTAAATTACTCAGAAAGTCATAGGATGTTTGTATAACCTTCGTAGATGATATTATATGTTTAGAGGGCACACTTTGAGCCCGCCGCCTTATTTGTTCTGAGGCGGGCCCACTATTTACGTTTTTGCCCCTAATGTGTTAAAGCTTCCTTTTTAAGCGATTTTTGAAAGAAATGTTTTAATTACCCTACTAATCGCTTAACGAATATAATTTTAAATATTCTGTTAAATATTATAAATTATTTTGACACCCGGAATGACTTCGGGAAAGCCAGACTTCTGTAATTTATTATGATATCTGGAATACATTTATTATGATTCCGTCCGACTCCATTTGATTTGTTTGTCTTTGCTACGCCTCATCGAGTCTTTGAAAATACTTATGATATTTTGAAATTGCATTAGTCTCTCACTACTCCATTCGTGGATGTCCCAATGTTTCCCACACTGAGCCCGGGCCAGGATATGTTGTCAAGCGTAATTCTCTGCATTGTTCGCCGCGCCCCGATGTGAGGGGGCAGATATACGCGTACATGGGTCTGTGGAGTATGATGTGCCATGTCCGCCTATTCTGATCTGATCTGTTATGGCCATTCTGATATGACATTTTATGATACGGGGCCACGCCCCCTTTTCTGATTCCTCTGTATTGTGGCACCAGTGTCGGGAGGGTGACCACGTTCTGTCTGCCGAGTCCCGTGGCAGGGATCGGATATGATATGACATATGTTTCTGTACACATTCTGTCTGATTTGGAAATATGCATTTGACACTCTGGATTTTGTACCCATTTTCTGTAATCATTATGATTTGACTTCTGTGATTCCGCTTTACATATTCAGTACATATTTCGTACTGACCCCCTTTCTTCGGGGGCTGCGTTTTCATGCCGCGCAGGTACTGACGACAGGTTCGCTGATCCACACGTTTAGGATCCTATTTCTGCTATTTAGGGCGCTCTCTTCTACAGAGCCCATCTTTTGGTACAGTCTGTCACTGCTATCTGGATATGTACTTTGTTCAGGGTATGACGGGGCCCTGTCCCGTCTTATGATTATGATATGTTCTGTAGAGGTCTGTGGATACATCTGTGTGGGTTCTGTACATATGTTTGGGATATTCTGTTCTGTGATGGCCTTATCGGCCTATGTGTGCCAAGTCTGCTTTTCTGCTAAGTTCTGTAGCGACCACTAATATTATTATTATATTATTATTCTGTTAATATGCTAATTTGGGGTATCGGGTACGTATAGGTGCCCAGCTCGGGCACTGGTCGCGGCCCACGGGGTTGGGTCGTGACAAAATCATTGGCTCTGATACCAGTTGTTGAGCTAAAACGGTTCAAAGATACTCTTAACATGATATGATATTATCCTCTTTGGGCCGAGCCCGCACGGTTTTTCCCAAAAGGCCTCACATCATTAAGACTATCAAACTCCTTATAAGTAGTTTCTTTTTCTTTTCAGCTACTAATGTGGTACTTTGTTCGCATACCCAACAAATTTCCCAATGATTGAAAGCATTACATAAGCAGGGGGACATCAAATTGATGTTTTAGCAAAAGAGAATAACATAACAGGGAAAAGCGAAATCATACAATCAACTCCAAAGACTATTAATAGAGAACACATCTACAGATAGACTAAAATTCTCTCACTGTACAATAGCTAATAGAAGTAAGAGAGGTTAACTGAAAACATCGTCGGCGAAACGACATAAACCAAATTCTAGCACTTGTCATCAGCAGTATTTCCATTGTTCACAGTCTCCATCTGTAAGGCAGATTTAGACTTCCTTGGCTTGAACCATGTTGCACAAATTAGGTAAAGCACAAAGTTTATGGCTCCCAATATAGCAAGAAGTCCATAGAAAAGATCAAGCCTTCCGTAATTTATGTTGTCTGCAAGCCAGCCATCACCACCATTGGTTCCTGTCACCTTTTTGATAATAGAGACTAAGAAACTGCTAAAAAAGAAACCAAGAGAAAGGGTTGTCAAGAAAAGCCCAGTGCTCATGGTTTTCATCCCTTTTGGTGACTCTGTTATGAAGAAATCGAGTTGGCCTGTGTATATGAATCCTTCCCCAGCTCCCACCAAAAAGAATTGTGGGATCAAAAAGAATACACTAATAGGTACTGTTGACATGTTGCGGCCGGTAGACTTTGCCACTGACAATCTTTTCATCTCAACTAGAGCAGCTATTCCCATCCCCATGGTAGAAAGAACAAGCCCTATGGCTATTTTTTGAAGGCTGGTAAAACCTATAAGAAATATTAAAATTAAACTGAAAATGGCCTTCTCCACTGATATTTTCAACAAAACTGTAAAGCAATATGAGGATATATATTGGAGATTTCTATTTTGTGTTTGAATGGGTACCTGGTTTTCCCTTCAATTTCTGCCAGAGTGGCATGATAAATCGGTCATAAATAGCCAAAGTGATTAAGATGGCAGAGACAAAGAAGACGGTAAGAGATCCTGCTGGAATTGTGAATTTGCCAATTGATCGTTCCATGGTGGCAGCTTGTTCAACAGAAAACGTAATCATTTGTGCATAGGTTGTCCAGAAAAGTATAGTTGTGGCCCAAATTGGGATTAGCCTGGCCATCATTTTTACTTCCTCCACCCTGGTCACTGTGCACAGCTTCCACGGATTTGGAGCAGAGTTAGAATGGTCCTCAAAATCGCCTTGTGCTACAATAGCAGCCTTGTCCAGAAAGCGGAATTGTTCACTGTGTTGGATCCTTGAAGCCTCTTGATTAGTCTCGTAAAGCATGCCAACATCATATGGGACATTCATATTCTTTTTCCTTGTAGCAGCCAATATGACTTGAAATATTTGGACTATCGGACTGCCAGAGCATCTCTTGTAGCGGTACCTTTTAGTACCCAAGAAGAAGATTACGATAGCAATTAACATGGATATGCAGCAAATACCATAAGCCCAGCTTCTTCCAACTTCATCTTGAACGTAAACAAGCACCGTAACTGCCAACAAAGTTCCTATGCTGATGAACAAGAAGAATCTGTTGAAGAAATAGGCCATTTGCGATTTTTCCTTCTCGTCTTTCTCATCAAATTGATCCGTTCCAAATCCAGACACACTAGATTTTAAGCCCCCAGTGCCTAGTGCTATTAGATATAAGGCTATGTATAGAATTCCCATCTGGAATCCATTTGCTGCTTTGCAGCTCTCATGAGGATGACAAGGAGGTGGCCTCAACTGTGGCAACCCCGTCGTCACTGTTAACATGCCAGTTCCCTGAATTAATTAAACAGCTATTATCAAATTTAATATTACATTCACACAATCATTAATATGCTTAGCTTTAACCTGTTATATTCCTTAATTTCCAGGTTATTAGTCCCTTTTTTTGGGACATATATAGTTATCCTTATATTTCTTTTATGTATGTAATGTCAGTATATAAAAGAGTAAAATTCTTATTTTTAACACAAAGTTAAACATCTTTGCTGCTTTAAAATTAAAGTACGTAGCTGTAATTTACCAGTGACTGTATAACAGCAAAGATTGCGATGGTTTTGTATCTTCCAAGGAAGGAATCAGCAAGAAAACCTCCAAGGAGGCAGAGGAGAAATGCTGTGCCCATAAAATCTGTCACTATATTGGCTGATGCTGCACTTGGTAGATGCATGGTACCACCCAAGTATGTAACTAGATTTACTGCTATCCCCATTGTTGAAAGCCTTTCATTTATTTCAATCCCTGTCAAATTTTCAAACAAACATACCATGCAAGATTAATTAGTACTTATGTAAATTATTACTAATCTTACGCTTCATCACTTGTTATATTTTCTACTATTGTCGTCAACGCGGAATTATGCGGCAGAAAAAGTTAGCTAGAGCATCAATAAATTATGAGGGGAAAAAGAAGAAACAGTGACGCATCCCGAAATAAAAGAATAAGAATAGGAAAAAGGAGAAGTTTCACATGAATTAAAGAGATTGGATTTTACATGTGATCAGTTTCAGAATAAGATCAAAGGGAACAAAGCTTAAATAATTTCGAAAAGCTGTTTTAAATATATATTACTCTCTCCGTATCAATTTAAGTGTCTTCTTTTCTTTTTGATTTGTCCCAAAAAGAGTGCATATTTCTATACAATTTAGTAAGTTTACTGTTCAAATATCATACATGGCACTAACCACAATATTCAAATGACATTTTACTACATTATACACATCTTTAATTTAGGATCACAAAATTCAAAAGTCTTTTTTAACTTTTAAACTTCGTATCAAGTCAAACTAATTAAGACACTTAAACCCGGACGGAGGGAGTACTGCTTTACACGCAATCTACAGAAATTGGATGTCAGATCTGAGTTTCGCAACAAGAAACATGATGATGCTTAAATATTTCACTAAATGTTGTTTAAAAGCTATGTAGTGGACTAAGGTACAAAATTAAGTAGCACGCCCAAAAGGTAAATAGGAAATCTTAGTCCTCCGAATCACTACCACATTGGAATATCTCCCGACTTATGATCCGTCAGGCAGAAAATGACATGACCATTATCATTCATTAACCTTTTTCAAATGTGGTCCTACAAAATAAAATTTTAGTTCTATATACATTTATTAGTGTAGTTTAAATGGTTTGACCGACAGTTTAACTTACTTTTTTGGTAATAATTGATCTATGTTTAGTATAGATAATTATACCTAATAGGCTGTAATTAAATAATCTGGGAGATTGAAAATGTTTAAACTATATACTTAAAATCCACAAAATATGGAATATAATAGTATTCCCACTCCCAAGAGAGGGGAAAAGTTGACACTCCTATTATATTGATCCTGGTGGAACTTCATTAATTTCATCGCTTTTGCATGAAACACCTTCTTTCATCCTTCTCATGAACTAACCTGAAAAACGTCAAACGCACCTCCACATCCTAATTTTCCGTTCTATTTTTTTGCATGACAAAAAAAGGGGTGGGGGTAGGAGCGGGAGCGGACATATATCTTTGCACATTTAAGGAGTCATTAACCACTTAAAAAAGTGTTAAGTTGTCAATATATAAGATCTTAATAGTATCATAAACATGAGGAAATATGGAATTAGGTGATGTTTCGTAAGTTTTAATTTCTCTTTTTCAGTTATCAAAGGAACATCAAGGAGGGATAGAGGCTTTAAACTGCCAATTGAATAATGAAAATGCTATGAGAAAATTATTACTAACCCAAGACAAGAGCAGCAGGCACCCAACCACCAGTTATAGATCTATCAGCAGGTAGACCCTTGTAGTTTACAGCATCCGCAACTGTCAAACTCATCTTTCCCTCCTGTGACATGGAAACAAATGGATCCAAGTTATTGGACATGAAGATTAGAACATAAAAGAAGAATATATGTTGAATCTCCATTGTCTAAGATAAAAGTAAATATTCTGCATTAATGATGGTTTCAACTTCTAGTATACTAACCATTTCTTTTCCAACTGTCTCAACAGTACCGAAAAGAGTTGGAAAAACTGAAAAGAAATATGTTGTTATATATTGAATTTCTTAGTAGCTCTTACTAGTAGTCACACTTGGTTTTGTTTAGGAGTGGTGTCCTTTTATAGGCAAAGATTTGTTACCCTGAAGTGACCCCCACTAAAAAATAATAAAAGACAGATCACTTGCACTGCTTGGTTGGGATTAGGAGACAGATCACTTGCACTGCTTGGTTGGGATTAGGCCTATCCCATTTTATGATGGGAAGATTCTGGGATAGATTTATTAGTTCTGGTTCTCAAGGCTGATATTTTAAAGCGGAATTATATTTTAATTTGAATTTTAAAGTTGATGTTGATTTGTAAAAAGTTGGAACGTGATATTGGTGCGGGTTAAGGGTGGTGGGGGAAGGGGAAGGGAAAGCGAATCTGGAACATGCAATACCATTAAGCTTGTTTATTTCTTTCTCACCTCCTTTTTGGTGTATCCAATCGATATACATTGGTTTTGGTGGTTCTGGCCATGCCTCATTCTTGAATCCTAAGTGCTTTGGCTACCCCACAAGTCAAGAAAAGCTATCACCTTTTGTTTTCCACAATTGTCTTCTGTATAGACGGAAAATTATACTACTCTATATAATACGTGGAACATAAAATTTGACAAGAAGCTACTAATAATCACTATGGAAATAGAAATGTCCTTATTTATGCTCCAACATATATTTGCTTTATCAGCTTTCTCCAACAATTGCAACTGTCCTTTTCAATAATGTAAAATACAGAAGACCTCATGGAATAATGGATGTATATTGATTGAAGTGCTAGAGCTAACCCTAGCTTCAAAAGATTAAAGTCAATGTACATCATTATCTTGTCTTGGGGGCAATTAGTGGTCATGGCTTTGCCTAAGTGGACGCCAGAAAGTATCGGTGAGAAGATTTGACACGGACGTTGTTCTTCAAATCACATTGGCTACTAATTAATAAATTGTATGGAAGTCAACATCAAGGGGGGAGGGGGAGAAGGGAGGTTATGTGTGGATGTGTGGGAAATTATCCCTATATGTGGACTAAACGTTAACTTAATTATTTAATTTAATAAAACGAGCTAAACAAATGTAATTAGTGGATATGACTTGAATGTAAAAAAAATAAAAGGCACCCTATTTGGTCGTCCCCATTTAACCTGTACTCACTTTATTTAAAACACTAGTTTCTCAGCACATGCTTCGGCGCGATTATTTTGAATTATTTTATATTTATAAATATTATTTTTTTTGTTTAAATCTAATCGGGGAAGTACCATGAAGTTGCATCCTCATATATAAAAGTCATGTCTATTAATATCATACTAAAAATAATTTAGGCAAATAGAACACTGAATGAAAAGACCATAAAATTATTGCCTACATTCTTTTTTGTATGAGCAAAACACAATGAAGGAACATGTGAGCTCCTTGCTCATTTGCATGAACTTGAGAATCACAAAAACAAACTCAAATAATGGTCAATGTTTTGATAAATATGCAGCCCAAAGAGGGAAGAAGTTAAAGAGCTCAGCCATGGCAATCAGAGAATGAGAAAAGTAGAGCTTGAGAAGAAGAAGACGAAGAAAGAACTGGAGCTTTGCTTCATTCAATCAAACTGAAAGTACCTAAAATGTACAAAGCTACTTACAGATTGAGATACTACTCATATATATATATATATAAGTCTAAACACCTGTATGTTAATTATGATTAACTAACTAATCACAACTTTGACTAGTAACTAACTCCTAACAAACTCAACTAACGAATGATTAAGTTATGTCCACCTTGGATCCACTGGACCCCACTTCTTCACTCCCCCTCAAGCTAAAGAATAAAAAGTGATTTTTCATTCCAAGCTTGACAACCGAGTATTCATGTTGTGGTCTGCATAACCCTTTAGTAAGCAAATCAAGCTATTCCTTTGTGCCAATATGATGAGTTGCAATTTCTCCTGCTTGCATCTTTTCCCTTATAAAGTGACAGTCAATGTCTATATGTTTTGTTCTCTCATGGAAAATAGGATGAGCATGTATTTGAATAGAAGCTTTACTATCACAGAAAACCTGAACTGGAGTGGGAATTGCATATCCAAGTTCCTTGAATAAACCAGTTAGCCATATAATATCAGCGACAGTAAAAGCCATACTTCTAAATTCAGCTTCAGCTGAGCTTCTAAAAACTGTTTCTTGCTTCTTAGATTTCCAAGATATTAGTGCATCAACAAACTTTACTGCATAACCTGTAACTGATTTCCTGGGTTCTACACAAGCTCCCCAATTAGAATCGCAATAAGTATTTACCTTGTTGTTACCTGAAGATTGCATAAGCAGACCAAGCCCTGGTGAACTTTTGATATACCTTACCACTCTAAGAGCAGCTTCAAGATGAGACTATTTTAAATCATGCATATATTGGCTTAAAACTTGAACAACAAAAGCCAAATCAAGCCTAGTCATAGTCAAATACATGAATCTTCCAACTATCCTCTGATAACTTCCTTTATCTTCAAGTTGTTTGTCACTCACAGGTGCATCCTTGTTGATAACATTGTCATACTCTACTGAAGTTAATTTGTGATTGAATTCTAGAGGTTTAAGTGCTAGTTTGTTTCCTGCTAGCCCCAACTCAGACATTAGCTCTACAACATACTTCCTCTGAGACATATGTATACCCTTCTCTAACCTAGAGAATTTAATACCAAGAAAATATTTCAACTCTACTAGGTCCTTCATTGTGAACTTATCCTACAGATTCAATCTTACTTGTTGAATGAGGGATAAACTACTCCCAGTGACCAAAAGATCATCAACATAGACCAACACTAAGACAATGTCAGTGCCAATTGTTTGTGAATAAAGAGTAGTCACAGTGAGACCGTTTGATACCAAGATCCATCAGTGCTTGTGTGAGTTTAAGATTGCACTATCTAGGGGCTTTCTTGAGCCCATACAAAGACTTGTGAAGTTTACACACTTGTCTACACTCCTGGCTTGAAAAGCCATCAGGAACATGCATGTAAACTTCCTTTAATAGATCACCTTGAAGAAAGTCATTGTGAACATCCATTTGAAAAATAACCACTGAGAAGCTGCTGCCAAAGCCATTAGAGACCAAGTCTGATTGTCCTCTAGAGCAGAAATTTTTGCTTTTATGGCATCAACCCAATGAGGATCCTTGCATGCTTCTGCATAGGATCTAGGTTTTTGAATAGCTGAGTAGCCAGCTAGGGACACTTTATAGGAAGGAGATAAGTGATCATAACACACAAAATTGGATAGGGGATATAAACAAGAAGAAGAATTCGTCTGAACAATGTAATCATCCATCCAAATAGGAGGCTTAGATGCTCTAGTGGATCTTCAACATCAGGAAGAGGTGGAGGAGGAATAATTGGAGCAACTAGTGGAACTAGTAGGACAGGTGAATCAGAGAAAGTGTTTGGTGAAGCAACATGAGGTGTTATGTCATTTTAAAGATCAGAAGAGGACAAGACAGAAGGAAGAGAAACAGGTGAAGGAGTATTTGTGTCAAGGAAATCTAGTACTAGAAAGAGAGGAGCACACTCAGAGGTCATATCCTTAAAGGGGAAAATGTGTTCTTTGAAAGTAACATATCTACTAATAAAAATACCTTTGAGATAAGAAGTAGCATAACCAAGATTAACAACAAGAATAGCCCTATGAAAAAACTTATCAGTTTTCTTGACATTAGTGGCATAACATAAGCTACCAAAGACTCTGAGATGGACAATAAATGGAACTTTATGAAAAAACTTCTCAAAGGGAGATTTACCATTCAACAGCACTGTAGGTAATCTATTGAGAATATATATATATATACTGCAGTGGATACACATTCACTCCAAAATTGTAAAGGAACGTAAGCTTGAAATCTAAGAGCCCTGGCCATGTCAAGAATATATCTGTGCCTCCTCTCAACAACCCCATTCTGTTGAGGGGTGTAGACACAAGAACTTTGATGAACCACTCCTAACTCTTTCAACAAACTAGTAACTTGATATTTTAGGAACTTAGTACCATTGTTAGACCTAAGACATTTGATAGTACTAGCAAACTGATTTTTGACAAACATAAAGAACTGTCTGGGCACCACTATGGAATCTGCCTTAGTGTGCATACAAAAAATCCATGTATACCTAGAGTAATCATCCACTAAGGTTATAAAGTACCTCTTCCCTTGATTAGAGGCTACCCTATAAGAACCCCACACATCAAAATGTATTAAATCTAAGGAATGAGCATAAGAAGAAGTACTAATGGAGAATGGCAATCTTATTTGTTTAGTAAGAGGACAAATAGTACAAACATGATCTCTTTAGGAGGAACTTTAAATACCACTAGTTTTCTTAAATACAGACAGAGGGTCATGTCCTAGTCTTTTATGCCGCGTGGAACTATCATTGCAATACTTATTTTCAATAGATTTACATACAGACTTACAAACAACATTCTTTACATTATTGTGACCGACAGTAGTAGACTCTAATGTAGTAGCAGTAAATGCCACTTTATTCAAGAAACATGCTGTAGAACCAACTTTGAGTATATATAGTCCATGATCTTCTCTACCAATGCCTATCACCTTCCCACTCGAAAGTTCCTGAAAGACAGAAATCAAGGAAGAATCCAACAAAACATTGCCATTCCTTTGTGATCTAAGAAACAAACAATAAATTGAACTTAAAGTCTGGAATGTACAACTCATTCAGCACAGTTCTATTCTTAAAAAATAGATGCTAAACCTTTATGACTAATGGAAACCTGACCTCCATTAGGTAGATTAACCTGATTTCTATGCATACTTGCTAGTTCTTCCCATTTACTTAGAAAGTTCAAATTATGCTAGAAAGTTCAGATTATGCACCATATGGATGCTCCTGTATCTAAAATCCAATCACACTCAACTGTCATAGACATACAAGTACCAATATTACATGCTGCACCAACACTGGCTGAGTTGGCAACAAAATCCACGCCCTTTCCTTTGTTAAGCATCCGAAGTATCTGATTATATTGATCCTGAGTGAATAAGGGAGTGTTAGGTGAAGTAGATGTACTTGCTTTTTAGAGTTGCCTTGCAGTTCATGTGATGGAGTTCCTGCACTAGTCACATTATTAGCATAATAATTAGAAGAAGGCAATCATTTCTTCCTGTGCTTGAAATAAGCTGGATAACCATGCAACTTGTAGCAGTTGTCCTTAGTATATACCTTGTAGTTGCAGAATTCACATACAAGAATGGATTAGTTCACATAGTTCTGATTCCCATAGTTTTGACTCCCAAAACTGTTTCTAGGCCTGAAACCACTGCTGGAAGCCCTGTTGTTCATGTGAGCGAAGTAGATTCATTGTTCCTGTTACTCATTAGTGAGGTGGTGTCATTATTCTCTGAAACTGACACTGATGAACCACTAAAACTGTTTCTCCTTTAACTCTCAACATTCACAATCATGGCATAGGCTTGATTTACATTAGGCAAAGGAAAATTCATCAACACTTGACTCTTAGCATGATCATATGATTCATTTAAGCCCATTTAAAATTGTCGGAGCCTCTGCAGGTGAAAATGATCCTTTTACTACTTAGTCTCAGGACATGGACAGGAAGGAGGTGGGATTAGTGCTTGAAGTTCATCCCAAAACTCCTTTATTCTATAAAAATATACAGACACAGATGATGTTCCTTGAGTTAGGGTTGCAATCTCCTCATGTAGATAAAAAAAGCATTCACCTTGTCAAACCTTTCCCTAAAATCCTCCCATCGTTTTTGAGCATTAGATGCATGAATTACAGTACTAATTAGACCTTTGGATACAGTGTTCATTATCCATGCTAGCACTATAGCATTGCACTTATCCCACATGTCATGAAGATTAGACTCATACATTTCCTTTTTTCAAGTTCCTAACATAAATCCTAACTTGTTTTTACCACGTAACACCATCATCAAGGATTTACTCCAGAGAGGATAGTTTTCAGTACCTTGAAGTTGAACAAAAATGAGTACTGAACCTTGAGTGTCTGAAGGATGAATGTAGAGAGGATGATTGTGATGAACTTCATCAACTTGCTATGAAGTGGCACTAGCATTCACATTTGCAGATGTAGCTTCATTTGCAACATTGTCACCATTGAGTCATGTTGCTTCCATACTTGACATTATTGCGATGAATAAAAGCTGTAACAACTCGAAATTGCACAGAATGATCGATTCCTTGAGTCAGTCACTGGATCTAAAACTTCAACCCTAGATTTTGAAGGATTTCTTCGACTTTCAATTATCTACAAACTGAATCGAATTATCGAAGAAACAACTGAAGGATTGCTTCGAATTTCAATTATCTACGAACTAAATTGAATTATCAAAGAAAAAATGAAGAACAACAGAAAAACCTCTGTCACGACCCAACCCCGTGGGCCGCGACTGGTATCCTAACTGGATACCCATACGTACCTACCTGACAAAATCGGCGTACCAGACAGAATATTTCAAATAGGTGTTTACAGATTCAAGCCAATACAGATACGGCGCGCGCGAAAGTATATATATATATATATATGTATACTGAAACTTTTTCATATGCCGATGAGGCTAACATAACAGACGGAGTCACAAAATCGTACGCACCTACCTGAACAGATGTAACCCGTAACCCACATACATATCTACAGGCCTCTAACAGACATACAGAATCAGATGACGGGACAAGGCCCCGCCGTACCCAGAATTATCATACATACAGAATATACAGATGTCAGAAGATATATACCAAAAGTATTCGCTCCGGATCAAAGGAGCTCTTCAAAATAGCAGAATCTGAGTCCTAGACTGGCGGTGTATCTCCAGGTGCGTCTGTACCTGCGGGCATGTAACGCAGCCCCCGAAAAACCGGGGGTCAGTACGAAAAATGTACCGAGTATGCAAAGCAGAAACATAACAAACATAATCATAGTCTGAACCGGAAGCATATATGTATAGCGGACAGAACCATAAATCGAACGAACGGACGGAATCATAGTCCCGACAGACGGACAGAATCATGGTTCCGACAGACGGACAGAATCATGGTTCCGACAGACAGATAGAAGCGTGAACCATACAGACATACAGAATCAGAATCCATACGGACATACAGAATCAGAATCCATACGGACATACAGACAAAATCGAAATCCAAACGGACGGACAGAAGTATGCCGGACAGAATTATGCATGCAGAGTCATACAGAATCATACAGAGTCATACAGAATCATACAGAGACATGTGCTTATATAAATGCTGATGGCACATGCATACATACATACAGATCCCGGCCCTGTCTGGGGGCGCGGTAACAGAACCCGGCCCTCTTAGTACGGGACGCGGTGGACAGACAGAATCAGATCAGATCATATGCCATCCTGGCCGCCATCCCCATACACAGATCATAATATCATACAGATATAAACAGATCCCGGCCCGCACACCGAGGGACGCGGTGAACAATGCAGAGGAATATGCACGATAACAGAACCTGGCCCGGGACGCAGTGAAGGAATGCATTGAGACAGCCACGAACAGATTAATGAGAAACCACATACATACAGACTCAACATACAGACTCAATCAAACTGAGGGGTGCCAAACGGCGAGTCAAGTCAGAGTATCCGAATAGTATGCATAATACGCGCCTATATCCTACTTGGGAAGGCACGACAAATTATTATCAGAATCAGATTCTCAGATGTCCAGAAATCATTTTGTAGGATTTGCATAAAAATAGTCATTTCATAATCAAAATAATAGTCCAGATGTTTTCTGAGAAAATCGGACAGAATCAAAGTAATTAAGGTTATACAGAAGGCATCGGGCCTTGTGGGCCCGCCTCGGACCAACTCGAGGCGACATATGTAAATTACTGATAATAGACCTTATGAGGTCATCCATAATCATTTGGGAGTGTTCCGACTCCGTTTGGGAAGGTTTCGTGCAAAAGTTCACTTTGAAGGCATTTTATAAGAAAATGGTTTCAATTGTACTGAAGGAATTGGAGCGGATTTCCATCTCGAATTCCGAGGAACGGAGTCGTACTTAAGGCTCGCGGCCGAGCCTATTACATCCAGAACATGCCTAAGAATAAAGGGGAAGGCTTTACATACCTCGATTGCGCCTTACGCTCGCTTGGCTTCAATTCCAATTTCGTCCAAAATCTAGAAATGGTCAAGTTTACCAATTGTTAATTTCAAACTTTAAGACTCCAAACTTAATACATACTTGCCTACCGAAATTTCGGCAGCATTTCCCCTATATATATAACATCCCCGAGACTTAGCTCGGCTTGGTTCATCAACACAGCAACCCAGAAACAACATCAATAACAACAACAAGCATAACATAATACACGATATGGCTTTACTAGCCGTCTTTCCGGCCTAACGAAACATCTTTCATTTCAACCTTACACTTCCAAACCAATCTTAATATTTCCATATTCATCATTAGTCATGATCATTACAACGCAAATAGGAAGCATTTCATATCCTTTCTACCATATATTCACAAGATATACGCAATATACAAGTTTCCTACTAAGGGCAGATTTCGCCCACAACTTCCAATCTTTTAGCATAAACATCCATAACATATTCTTACCTTCCAACTCCATCAATGATAACCATAATTTGCATCTTCCTACTTTCACTTCCGCATTTACATAATTATAATAAACTTGCATGTTTTCCTACAACAACTTAATAATCATTTTTCCATAACAACAAAACCATTACTCTTTCATTCACTTCACAATTACACATTTAACATACTAATAAAATTTATTCACATTCCATTATCCACATCACACCACACGGCCACAACCTATTTTTTCCAACTTCCACTAATTCATTCAATATTCATTTCCAATACAATTTCTACCATAACCGCACTAGATTTCAACATGAATTCAAGTCATTATAGACATGCAACATATATATATGCACACGGCCAACATGCAAAACATCCCAACACACAAAATTTTCATGCTTTTCATTCATTTCCACACACTACATCATACATATACCTTCCATAACATAACAAAGGCATAGAATACTTACCTTTCCTTCAAGTTCTTCACTTGCCACTAGAGTTGTCCTCTTGCCAAAATAATTATACCAAGTTGTAGAGAACCTTGAGCTTGGTAATAATCCCACAAGAAATGAATTTTTTGAACCAAGATTAGGCTCCAAGAATTTTTTTTCTTTCTTTTCTTTCTCTTCTCCTCTTGGCCGATTGCCCCTCTCTTTTGTTGTTCTTGGTTTCTCTAAATTTTTCTTGAAGTTTCTAGGCTAATGATCCTTTTATAATTAATTGGCACATGACAAATTTTAAAACATGGTTTTGGGCCTAACATGGCCGGTTGGGCCTCTTGAATTTGGGCCTCACTTTCTTATTATTTTGTGCCCCAATTGATGGCTACATTTCATAATTCATGAAGCAAGTTTCCAAAATTCCAATTTTTCCCTTGGCCTCCTTTCGTAATTCCACACCAATGTATTCGTAGCCAACACATTCATACCAAGTAAAGTCTAAATATGACCTTATTCATTACAAGTCAAATTATTTCGAATTTTTCGAATATGCAAAAATGCCGGATGTAACAACCTCAATTCGCAATTTTGAAATCTCGATCTCTGTAGCTGAGCTAATGTGATCTAACCGAGAAACTCTGATACCATTTTAAAGAGCTCAGCCATGGCAATCAGAGAATGAGAAAAGTAGAAACGGAAAAGAAGAAGAAGGAGAAGAAGAAGGAGGAGAAGAAGAAGAATGAGAAGAAGAAGAAGGAACTGGAACTTTACATCATTCAATCAAACAGAAAATATCTAAAATGTACAAAGTTACTTATAGATTGAGATACTACTCATACATATATACAAGTCTAACCGCCTCTATGCTAATTATTATTAACTAACTATCACAGCTTTGACTAATAACTAACTCCTAACAAACTCAACTAACTAATGATTAAGTTATGGCCACCTTGGATCCACTGGACCCCACTTCTTGACAAGACTTGGAGCTTTATGGAGAGAAACAAAGATGATAATAATGAACTGAAGAGTCAATCCACCATTATCGAATTCAAGGATCATAATCGACAATGTTAATTGAACTTAATTAAGCTCAATAAAACGTGTATTTTCAACGCAATATTAATGTTACACCTCGCACTTGCAGAGCATGAGCATGCCACGTACTTCACTGTATTAATTGAGTATCGGAGACGTTCCATGAAGTTTTGGAAGGTACAAGCCATGAGAAGTACGTAACAATGAAGTAAAGGATGAATTATGATCTCGTAAGTCGTAATCGGAAAGGACAACCTTGGAACCAAAGGACATGACCATTATCAATTATGATTAATGATAAATATCATGTATGGAGAGTTTCTGTTACACTTCTCATTTTCATCGTAGGAGAACTTATGGTTTCCTAGTTGGGTATGCCTTTGGACTAGAGACCCGTGCCCGAGTTTTGGAGACAGAAAGTGTCTTACCCCATGTACAAAGGTACCAACAGGTATTCCTGATAATTTACAGGATTAGAAGTTGAACGAACCGAATCGACGCAACCTGAACTGATTCAGGAAAATCTGTAGACACCAGTCATCATCGACGGGTCTTCTACATGTCAATGGACCGACGTTGTGTGGCATCGTTATGTTTCGCAGCCTTGAATCTGCAGGCGCAGGTCGACAGAGTAAGTCAACGGGTCGTTGACCCGCTCGTCGAACCGCACCGCTGGAACTTTTTAGTTCCAGGTATAAATATATGATCCACGACTTTATTTCTCATTTTCTCTCTTCTAATCATAGAAAACTTTTGTATATTTACTCCCAAAATTTTCCATCATTATAGTGGAGATTTGGTAAGGTCTGAGCCTCATAAACCCGAGCTTGTGAAGAAGAAGGTTGTTTCTAGGGTTTTTTCGAAGTTGTGAAGCTTAGGGAGTTGGAGTTGAAGTTTATCCTTGGAATCGTAGACCCCTCAAGGTATGTAAATGATTTCTACCCTTGTATTTAAGTTAATTATCAAAAGTTTTAGTGGTTTTAAGGGAAGAGAGGATACTTATGGAAGTGGTAAATAGATGAAGGGTAAGATAGTGACTTGGGGATATTTTAACAGATGATTGGGAATGGATTTGAGTATATTTTGATATGTAAGTGTTTCCATTGTTGTTGTGGATATTGGGGTTGATGTTGGATGGAATGGGAAGTCGAAGGGTTATAAGCTTACAAGGGAAATGTTGTCCATAATTCGTTAAGCTCTATTTGTATTTATAAATGGTCAGTAAACGAGGTAAATAGTCTAATTGAGGCCTACGTTATCTTGATTGTAGAATTACAAGTTCGAGGAGTAGAAGTTGGACGATTGGATATATTCTAAGGTATGTTAAGGCTACCCTTTTATTTCTTTTGGTATAATCCTATGATATGAGCCAACTAGCGAGTAATCGAGCTTCCATATTACTCTACTCTTAGAAGAATTAGGAGTACTTCAGTCTTTGATGTTCCTGTACCCCGCTTATGATTGTCCCTTCTGTTCATGGGTCTAGCTTTATGTGTACAGTTTATTCATAATTACATTCATTTATATATATATACATGCATATTGACCCATGACCTGAAGGCGTTATATACGCGAATGTTAGATGCATATGGGGTATGGGAAGCGGGAAGGAGTTATATACGTATTATCACTTGATCAGTTGGTGCACAGTGATAATGATGATTTATGGATCAGGTCGTACGTTCCTCGACACTATTATATAGGATATGGATCGGGTTGAACGTTCCTCAGTACTATGACACACACATATATATATATATATATATATATATGTATACATGAGCACTATTATCATTGAGAGCATGCATATTATGCACCCACAGAGGCATTGTCAATTATACCGATTTATGAAGATACATACAGATACTAGTTCATACAAATACATGCAGATAGTCATTTCAGCTTATGAGTTCAGATTTTATGCATGAATCTTATATATATACATGTTGTTCTTATGCCTTACATACTTAGTACATTATCCGTACTGACTCCCCATTGCTTGGGCGCTGTGTTCATACCCGCAGGTTCAGGTAGACCGACAGGTGGTCCAGCTCAGTAGGACCTCTATATCTAGCAGTGGTCAGTGTGCTCCATTTGATCCGGAGCTACAGTCAGTTTTGGTATGCCACCCTTTTGAGATGTATATGCATATAGGTATGACGGGGCCCTGTCCCGTCCTTTCTACAACGTTATTCCAGTAGAGGTCTGTAGACAGTTGTATGTATTAGTCAGATGATGTAGCCTTGTCGGCTTCTATTCTTTTGTGTACAGTATATGTAGCAGCCTAGTCGGCTTGCACTATTCCTTCACCATGTATATGTATACACCGATTGTACAGAGTTTATGATGTCACTCCCATTTATGAGATCAGTTTGAGTCATTTATGGGCCTTTGATGTTCAATAAGGTTCATACATGTGTATAGGGGTGTTTGGTCACTAGAGGAGGTCAGACACTCATCATGACTCATCGGTTTGGGTCGTGACAGTTTTGAAAGATTCTGGGACCAAGAAAATCGAAAAAAATAAGTTTGTCGAATATTTGGAAAAATTTGGCAGAATTTTGGACAAAATTTTGGGTCAACTTTAGAGGGGTATATATCTGGGTATATCAAGAGTTTGCGGTGTTTCAAGATCCTAAAATTAAGTTCATCGAGTCTAGTTTCCAACGCAACAAACCATTCGTCAATGCGACATCGGAGTAGGGAGCTATGGGCATTTTAAAACGGACAGCCAGAGGAATACAAAGCTGGGCGCGAAATCCGGGAAGCTCACTTAAAATCCCACTTATGTTTTGACCCGGCCCAATCCGAGTTTGGCACCTATAAAAGGGCCTCTACACTTCATTTTATTCATTTTTCTTCGACTCCACAACCCTCTAGAAATCTCCTAACATCTCCACACCTCTCTAGAATCTCCCACACTTCTCTGTCCATTATAAGAGTGTTCTTGAAGGTTCCCCACCATTCCAAAACATTCTATACCATCACAAAAGAGGATCAAACTCCAAAACCCTAAGATAATTCATGGAGAAGGATTGTTCTTGTCTCTACTTAATGTTGTGATGAATTTGGTCTTGGAAGAAGTTGAGTGAGGTGAAGTTCTTCTAGTGTAAGGTATGTTTTCCATCCTATTTCTCATGATTAAGTTGATTTGAAGGTTTAACAAGTCCTATAAAAGAAGAGAATCATAGTAGAGAAGTTCCAAAGTATTAAAGTGAAAGATGATGACTATGGAATGAATTTGAAAGGAGATTTTGGATTAATTTGAGATTAAATTGAATATAATTCTTTGATTATGGTATTGTGGATATTGTTATGGTTGGTTGAGAAATTGGGAAAAGCATCGTGTGGGATATTTTATGGAATATTAGTGTTGATGATGATGTTGTTGATGTTAGTATTGTTATTGTTGTTGTTTTGTTGGTATTGTGATTTCGGGCTAGGGCTATAAATAGGGGAGATGCTACCCGACAAATTTTAAAAGGAATTAATTTGAACACTTAAGATAAGCATATGACGATAAGCCTAATAGTGGTATGAATTTTCTTGAATGTAGATTTACGAGCTTGGAATGATAAGCGTTAAATAGTAGGAGATCAAAAAGGTATGTTAAGGCTAGTCCCTTTCTTTCAAAAGGCATGATTCTTATGTTATGATTCCATACATATTTTCCATAACATTATTACTTCTAGAAGCTAGAAGTTCATGATTCTTAAAGGTTTCTTATGATGTTAAAGATGAGATGTTTTCTATGATGACCATGATGATGATGATTTTATTTCTAGAAATTCCAAAGCTTATGATTTTAAGGCTATTATGAGATTATTGAGTTATTTCATGCTTTTCTTGATTCCATTCGTTGTTGTCGATCTCAACTTATCATAATTGTTCCTTCAAAGTGGGATAAAGCGATGATGATTATTCCATAACATAAATCGGAGGTTATCGACCTTACGTCACTCCGATAGAGTTGTAGCTTTTATTTGGGATCTCATGCATGCTTTATGTATATGTATATGTATGATTACACCGGGTCTAGTTGGCCGAGCAGACACCACTACAGTGGGCGTAGTGGGCGGCTTATGGATAATGATAATAACACCGTGTCTATATGGCACGGGCAGTCACTACTAGTGGGAGGCGCGAGATTATTACTCCGGACACGGGCTAATGATTATGTTATGTACATGTATATGATATGAGAAATGTTTTATTTAAAGGTTAAGCATGCATGATATCTGCCTTGAGAGGCAGTCAGATGTACAGGTTATCTCTTTATCTCATGTTATGTTCCATATTTCTTATGATGGTATTATTCATGCCTTACATACTCAGTACACTGTTCGTGCTGACGTCCTTTCTTATGGACGATGCGTTCATGCCCGCAGGTTCAGGTAGTCAGCCAGACGATCCAGACCAGTAGGACCTCCCCTTAGCTGCAGTCAGCGCGCTCCATTTGGTTCGGAGCTGCAGCCCTTTTTGGTATGCTATCTTGATATGTAGATATGTGGGTATGACAAGGCCTTGTCCTGTCTTTTCTACAGTTTATATTCCATAGAGGTCTGTAGACAGTTGTATATAGTTGGAACGTCGTGTAGTTCTATCATCTATTATTTTGTGTACAACACATGTAGCGGCCAAGTCAGTCTACATTGTTATCTTTATCACATACGCTTATATATCCATATGAATTATTTATGAGTTCGATGTAAAGTTTATTGTATTAATTTTACAGAAGTTGGCATAGCTCAGATATAAGTAAAAATGGGGCACCAGGTTACTCAGTATAGTGCAAGTATGAGTTTAGGGGTGCTTGGTCAGTAGTGGTCTGTCACACCCCGACCTCGCTGGGGTGTGATGGGCACCCGACCCTTACTTAGGGCCGAGCGAACCCTCAGACTCTCGCTGCACATAAAATCACGTCAACTTTTTTTTTCTTTAAAACAAATAATAAAGTACATAGCAAAACTTTTCTTTCAGAAATATTCTTTCTCGTGGCTTTCAAGCCGAACAAATTTGTGATCATACAAAATTCATTACGTACACAGACCGACAACCAATACCCACGACACTGTCTGCAAAGTCTCTAATAAGATCCCAAAAGCATAACATACAGAATCTGACCCGGCAGCACTCCGGGAACAAATGGAGCTTGCCAACTGCACTGGAACATCTTCCATCTGTCCTCAACTCAACTGGGAGTACCTGCGCGGCATGAAACGCAGCCCCCGAAGAACAAGGGGTCAGTACGGAAATGTACCGAATATGTAAAGCGAAAATATAACAATATAAGCAAAACCGAGCCAGAAGTATAGAAATAGAACAGGTAGTATCGGATCCAAGTCCGAAACGAAAATACAGAGTGTGTGGCCAGGACCACGATATATATCATAAGCACGGGGTGTAGCCGTCTGAATCATGATATGAAACAGAGGTACAAAGCCTAACTGGCAGGATCATCATGCGGATCGGGGCACAGAGTGCGACTGACATACCCGCAACCGAAGCTAGGGGTGTAGAACTATAGCCGACTGAAGCATAGTCCGGCTCAATCATGCAGAAGCAACACCAACAGAATCATTCTCCGAATCCGCTGTCCAGAAATGTAACAGGCAGAACCATGCATGCAGAATCATAAACTTACACAAGCACAGGTAGTATACATTTACCTCAGGTTTCGGCCCTTTAGTGAGGGGCGCAATGGACAGTGCACTGGGGTGTGCACGAATAACCAGGTCGCCACAGGGTCGCCTCTAGTGCACAAGTCATACCCAAGAGGTTCCAGCAGGCAAATACGGCAGTTAGAATGTCAAAATGCTTTACTTTCTTTTGAAAAACATTTTTGTTTCACACATATAAAAGAATCAACGCACAATTTCCGCGGCCATAAGTCCAGCGGTCGCTACCACGCATACCGCGGCCAAGTACCCAACGGTCACTATCACACGTACCGCGGCCAAGGGTCCAGCGGTTATAATCACACATACCGCGACCAAAAGTCCAGCGGTTACAATCACACATACCGCGGTCGAGGGTCCAGCGGTCACAATCACACATTTGACATACCGCGGTCAAGGGTCCAGCGGTCTATGTCAGGCACAATCACAAGTGCGGCAGACGCGGTCAAGGGTCCAGCAGTCAATGCCACACGTCCGGCATGACGCGGTCAAGGGTCCAGCTGTCGCGGTCGAGGGTCCAGCGGCCAATATTACATATGCGCATATTCACATAACCGGCCCGGGACTCGGTAAAACAGAAAACAACCATACAGAATGCCAAATTATCACTTTCCCAACATAATCACACACGCCAGGATCATACATCACACAAGATTCAGGTATACCAAAATCGTATATCAGTAAGTACGGGAGGTAAGTAGTTTATCCAAAATATCAGGGTAATATTTTCAAAACGTTTTAGATGTCAAAACAAAATATTTTATAAAGATCATAAAGGTGGTCATAGCACCTATCGTATAGTAAACAACATAATAACCAGGAGCTACCTGCGAGCTCCGGACACGAGTACATTGGCTAAAGCCATACAGAATTTATATCAGGGTTTCTGTCCCCGTAATTGTTTCCATGAACATTAAATCAATTCAGGTTTGTTAAAATAACTCCCGTTTAGTAGTCGGAACAATAGCCATAAGTTTCCTCGACTTTTCGTATGAGAATAAGACAGACAGAACAATAAGAGAGGCATCGGGGAATAGCGGGCCCACCTCGGGCCAAGTCGAGGCGGCGGACAAGAATTACGCCCATTAGACTCTGCGGAGTCATCCAGGAAGGTTTCATAGTGATCGGGTTACATTTGTACAAGTTATGGAGGTTTAACCACTTTTCTAGCAAAATGCGCCTTTTGAAATTCAATTGAATTGAATGAATAGTACCAAAAATCAATCTCGAGTTTCTATGAGCAGAATCGCCCCCGAGGCTCCGATCTTGACCTAGTACATCTAGGACATGCCAAAGAACAAAGGGGAAGACTTTACATACCTCGATTGCGCCTTACGCTCGCTTGGCTTCAATTCCAATTTCGTCCAGAATCTACAAATGGTCATGTTTACCAATTGTCAATTTCAAGCTTTTCGAGAATCTAAGCTTAATCACATAATTGCCTACCGAAATTTCGGCAGCATTTCCCCTATATATATGACATCCCCGAGACTTAGCTCGGCTTAATATATCAACACAGAAACCCAACAACAACATCACTAACAACAACAAGCATTACAAAACACATAGTATGGCATAACTAGCCTTGTTTTCCACATGGTCCAACAACTTCCACTTCAACTTCACAAACCCAAACTAGTATCAACATTTCCATATTCATCATTAATCAAGACCATTACAATGTGATTTGGAAGTATTTCATATCATTTCTATACAATATTCACATGATATACAAAATATACAAATTTTCCACCAAACCATAATCCATCCAAAACTTCAAATCTTCAACATACATATTCATAACATATTTCCACCTTCCAATTTCATCAACCATAATCATAATTCACATCTTAACAACTTCATTTCCATAATATCATAAAATCATATTAAAATGACATAATCTTCTACAATCAATTTCAATGCCAACGGACGAATTTATATCGCTATTTTCCCGTTCTATTCCGTTGAAACTTTAAATAAAGTTGTTGGCAATGAAAAATAGCCTTAATCATACCTTAAGTGCACAGCTACCACGTCCACCCTCTTATTTTTAGTTGATTTTTAGCTCAAATCGAAGGCAACGCGACGTAGAACACTTTTCTCTTCATGGGCTTCGGGATTCGGGGCTCAGATTTTGATCAAACTTTATTTATCTCTCTAAGTCTTTCCTCCCTCTCTCTCTATAGAATTTTCTGGATCTTTTCTGATCTGAAAATGTGGAGGAGGAGGCTGAAACCTCCCTTAAATAACAAGGAAATGGGCCTGACCCGGATTGGAATCGGGTTGGGCCCATTTCACTGCCCAGCTTGACCTTTCCGCCTTAAAATGTTCATATCGCCTTATCCCGATGTCACCTATAGGCCCACGACCTACCGTTGGAAAGCTATTTCAATTATATACAACTTTTATTTCTGGGCGTTTTCCCAATTCCAGACTTATAATGCCGTTTTTGCCCCTCCAAGTCAGGTCATCCGAAAACGTTTTCTTAAAACATTCGTTTGGAGGGCTTCCACTTTGATTTGGCCCCAAGGCCCTTCACAAGTTGTGTTTTACTTTACATATGCGATTCATATAACTTGTCACGTGTCCCAAAAAAATATTGACGTGTGGGCCCCACCTCAGTTAATAATCTGACGTTCAAAAATACTGGATATAACATCCTCCCCCCCTTTAGAACATTCGTCCTCGAATGTTAAACTGACCTTATGGGGTCTCCTGATACATCCGGGGAGGTACCCGTCTTTCCTTCGAAGATTTCCAAAAGTTGCAATCGCTATCTCTTCTTCCTCCGCTTACCTACTTTTCTCCTTTTCATTAATATTGTCGCATCAGAAACTTCCACTCTTATTGTAACGAGTTCAGTACTCGTTTACTTCATGACATCTCTACATCCCACCTTTTACTTGTCTCCCGAATTTTGTTTACCTAACATTCTTCAGATATCGTAATACTGGCCGCTGGGGCCCACTACAGATTGGTACAGTCATGAACGAGACATCATATGCATATCTATGCATTTACTGCCATTTTACTCACAAAATATTTCCAAATGCTTTCTCAAACTTACTCTGATCCAAGGGTTGTATTGCGTTTCCTTTCTCTTTCACCAGCCGAGTCTGCCTTGGCCTACCCGACCTATTTAGGGTTTTCAATCGCTCAGTGCCTTCTACTTTCCTTTGGGGTTACCCCAGATTTCCTATCTGTCTTTCACTTCTACATTCATGAAAATTTTGGTATACTTCCCAGGGGGTCACCCATCCCAAAATTGCTCTGGCCCTAGCACGCTTAACTTCGTAACCTTCACACATTTTGACACGTTAATGCTGATATAATTGCGTCGACGGTCCCGCACGACCTTTGTCACATAATTTAAGGCAACTCGGGGTCTTAGCAACTTTCAAAACGTTCTCGTAGCGGGTCTCACCCCGATCTAGAGAAGATTCTTTTACTTTTCTGGTTACCGGGCCGCCCCCGTAAATCCTCAATGTTTACCTCTATGCATACATATATAATTCTGAGGCGTGAGCGAACTGCTCAATTCTCGACGGCCCGTCATACACTTTGCATTCTTCCAATTAGAGGAAACTTGATCGTTAGGCATTTTTTTGCCCTATCGATATCGACCTTCAAGACTTGTTAAGAATTTATATCTCATTTTCCTCCTCGTATTTTTAGAAAAATTTGGGCAGAGGTTCCTCTGTATTTCTCACTATCGCAAAACCTGTACACAGGAAATACCAACCACGCCTCACAGGGCCAACACATATACGTATATATACATCACATCATATCGCATCATAGCCACACAGGGCTAACAATTTCAAATGAAAGTATAAAGAGGTCGAGACTTACCTTGCGTGCCCAACTCAAACGGCACCGGTGACACATTCCTGTTTACTCTCCTCTTCAATTTTTACCCTTACGTATCAATCATACTTTAAACACCTTGTCCGACATACGTCTTTCACACCATTGCTTACCGGTATACTGTGTAGCCTCTAATATCATCAGTTGTTGCCTTACGTCGATACTGTTCTCCAGCTGAAATTAAGGGTTAGTAAAAAGGAAATTCCTTTCCTACAGCTGGCTCTATCGCACGGTCCAGGATTCAAAGAAGATCAACAATCCCTAGATGCCCCGTAGTCTCTTGTTTATAGATGTGGCGCGCAACACACCATAAACAGGACTCTACCGGACACGACTTTGCAGACAACCCCTAGGACAGACCTGCTCTGATACCACTCTGTCACACCCCGACCTCGCTGGGGTGTGATGGGCACCCGACCCTTACTTAGGGCCGAGCGAACCCTCAGACTCTCGCTGCACATAAAATCACGTCAACTTTTTTTTTCTTTAAAACAAATAATAAGGTACATAGCAAAACTTTTCTTTCAGAAATATTCTTTCTCGTGGCTTTCAAGCCGAACAAATTTTTGATCATACAAAATTCATTACGTACACAGACCGACAACCAATACCCACGACACTGTCTGCAAAGTCTCTAATAAGATCCCAAAAGCATAACATACAGAATCTGACTCGGCAGCACTCTGGGAACAAATGGAGCTTGCCATCTGCACTGGAACATCTTCCATCTGTCCTCAACTCAACTGGGAGTACCTGCGCGGCATGAAACGCAGCCCCCGAAGAACAGGGGGTCAGTACGGAAATGTACCGAGTATGTAAAGCGGAAATATAACAATATAAGAAAAACCGAGCCAGAAGTATAGAAATAGAACAGGTAGTATCGGATCCAAGTCCGAAACGAAAATACAGAGTGTGTGGCCAGGACCACGATATATATCATAAGCACGGGGTGTTGCCGTCTGAATCGTGATATGAAACAGAGGTACAAAGCCTAACTGGCAGGATCATCGTGCGGATCGGGGCACAGAGTGCGACTGACATACCCGCAACCGAAGCTAGGGGTGTAGAACTATAGCCGACTGAAGCATAGTCCGGCTCAATCATGCAGAAGCAACACCAACAGAATCATTCTCCGAATCCGCTGTCCAGAAATGTAACAGGCAGAACCATGCATGCAGAATCATAAACTTACACAAGCACAGGTAGTATACATTTACCTCAGGTTTCGGCCCTTTAGTGAGGGGCGCAATGGACAGTGCACTGGGGTGTGCACGAATAACCAGGTCGCCACAGGGTCGCCTCTAGTGCACAAGTCATACCCAAGAGGTTCCAGCAGGCAAATACGGTGGTTAGAATGTCAAAATGCTTTACTTTCTTTTGAAAAACATTTTTGTTTCACACATATAAAAGAATCAACGCACAATTTCCGCGGCCATAAGTCCAGCGGTCGCTACCACGCATACCGCGACCAAGTACCCAGCGGTCACTATCACACGTACCGCGGCCAAGGGTCCAGCGGTTATAATCACACATACCGCGACCAAAAGTCCAGCGGTTACAATCACACATACCGCGGTCGAGGGTCCAGCGCTCACAATCACACATTTGACATACCGCGGTCAAGGGTCCAGCGGTCTATGTCAGGCACAATCACAAGTGCGGCAAACGCGGTCAAGGGTCCAGCAGTCAATGCCACACGTCTGGCATGACGCGGTCAAGGGTCCAGCTGTCAATGTCGGACACGCCGCGGTCGAGGGTCCAGCGGCCAATATTACATATGCGCATATTCACATAACCGGCCCGGGACTCGGTAAAACAGAAAAAAACCATACAGAATGCCAAATTATCACTTTCCCAACATAATCACACACGCCAGGATCATACATCACACAAGATTCAGGTATATCAAAATCATATATCAGTAAGTACGGGAGGTAAGTAGTTTATCCAAAATATCAGGGTAATATTTTCAAAATGTTTTAGATGTCAAAACAAAATATTTTATAAAGATCATAAAGGTGGTCATAGCACCTATCGTATAGTAAACAACATAATAACCAGGAGCTACCTGCGAGCTCCGGACACGAGTACATTGGCTAAAGCCATACAGAATTTATATCAGGGTTTCTGTCCCCGTAATTGTTTCCATGAACATTAAATCAATTCAGGTTTGTTAAAATAACTCCCGTTTAGTAGTCGGAACAATAGCCATAAGTTTCCTCGACTTTTCGTATGAGAATAAGACAGACAGAACAATAAGAGAGGCATCGGGGAATAGCGGGCCCACCTCGGGCCAAGTCGAGGCGGCGGACAAGAATTACGCCCATTAGACTCTGCGGAGTCATCCAGGAAGGTTTCATAGTGATCGGGTTACATTTGTACAAGTTATGGAGGTTTAACCACTTTTCTAGCAAAATGCGCCTTTTGAAATTCAATTGAATTGAATGAATAGTACCAAAAATCAATCTCGAGTTTCTATGAGCAGAATCGCCCCCGAGGCTCCGATCTTGACCTAGTACATCTAGGACATGCCAAAGAACAAAGGGGAAGACTTTACATACCTCGATTGCGCCTTACGCTCGCTTGGCTTCAATTCCAATTTCGTCCAGAATCTACAAATGGTCATGTTTACCAATTGTCAATTTCAAGCTTTTCAAGAATCTAAGCTTAATCACATAATTGCCTACCGAAATTTCGGCAGCATTTCCCCTATATATATGACATCCCCGAGACTTAGCTCGGCTTAATATATCAACACAGAAACCCAACAACAACATCACTAACAACAACAAGCATTACAAAACACATAGTATGGCATAACTAGCCTTGTTTTCCACATGGTCCAACAACTTCCACTTCAACTTCACAAACCCAAACTAGTATCAACATTTCCATATTCATCATTAATCAAGACCATTACAATGTGATTTGGAAGTATTTCATATCATTTCTATACAATATTCACATGATATACAAAATATACAAATTTTCCACCAAACCATAATCCATCCAAAACTTCAAATCTTCAACATACATATTCATAACATATTTCCACCTTCCAATTTCATCAACCATAATCATAATTCACATCTTAACAACTTCATTTCCATAATATCATAAAATCATATTAAAATGACATAATCTTCTACAATCAATTTCAATGCCAACGGACGAATTTATATCGCTATTTTCCCGTTCTATTCCGTTGAAACTTTAAATAAAGTTGTTGGCAATGAAAAATAGCCTTAATCATACCTTAAGTGCACAGCTACCACGTCCACCCTCTTATTTTTAGTTGATTTTTAGCTCAAATCGAAGGCAACGCGACGTAGAACACTTTTCTCTTCATGGGCTTCGGGATTCGAGGCTCAGATTTTGATCAAACTTTATTTATCTCTCTAAGTCTTTCCTCCCTCTCTCTCTATAGAATTTTCTGGATCTTTTCTGATATGAAAATGTGGAGGAAGAGGCTGAAACCTCCCTTAAATAACAAGGAAATGGGCCTGACCCGGATTGGAATCGGGTTGGGCCCATTTCACTGCCCAGCTTGACCTTTCCGCCTTAAAATGTTCATATCGCCTTATCCCGATGTCACCTATAGGCCTACGACCTACCGTTGGAAAGCTATTTCAATTATCTACAACTGTTATTTCTAGGCGTTTTCCCAATTCCAGACTTATAATGCCGTTTTTGCCTCTCCAAGTCAGGTCATCCGAAAACGTTTTCTTAAAAAATTCGTTTGGAGGGCTTCCACTTTGATTTGGCCCCAAGGCCCTTCACAAGTTGTGTTTTACTTTACATATGCGATTCATATAACTTGTCACGTGTCCCAAAAAAATATTGACGTGTGGGCCCCACCTCAGTTAATAATCTGACGTTCAAAAATACGGTATATAACATGGTCGGGCACTCATCATGGCTCATCGGCTTGGGTCGTGACAATTAATTGGGCTCTTATACATATTATCTTTATTAATTATAATTATTAATGAAAAATGACCAATGAATATTAAGAGGCATATGGGTTCATACACGTTGATCATGGCCATAATCAGACATTAAAGTTCTGTCCGCTCCTTTCTTAGTATTCCAAATAGAGCTAATAATTTACTTCTTATAAAGACTTAAAGAGTGAAAGAGGAAAGGAACCATTTTTTTTTTTTTTTAGAGTTTTTGACATTTTATAAGACCAAAGAGGGAGAAACAAGATTATTAAATTGTTACACCCCGTAATTTAGTATGCTGAGATTCCAGCTACCTTTCAGGAGGCATATGAGATTATACGTGTTTATCTTATGGTTATGAAGGTTTAAGTTCACATAATAAGCTATGGAAGGATTGAAGGGCAAGTGAACCAAGGAAATGAAGTTTGTTGGAACTTTGGAGAAAATGTGAAGGGTAATTTTGGCCCAACTTCGAGGACGAATATCTTTTAGTATACGAGGAGTTTTGGGGCAAAGCAAAAGACTAAACTGAAGTTCACGAAGTCTAGTTTCCAACGCAACAAACCGCTTATCGATATGGTATCGGAGTAAGGAGATATCGGCATTACAAGTCGGGCTGGCAGGCCAGCGAAATGGTCTGCACAAACGCGCCAGGGAGTGGCAGGAACGTGCAGAGGACCAAGGGCCAACTCAGCGCAAATGTGCCACTAGTGGGCACGAATGTGTTGAGCAATTTTTAGGTCAGTGCAACCCGAGCCTAAAATGTTATAAAAAGGGGTTACCCTTTTATTTTCTTCAAAGCCACCCCTGAAAACCTCTCCAAATTTCTGGAATCCTCTACTAACTTCCACACACCAAATTTTAATGCAAATCGAGTATAATTCCCAGATTCTGGTATAGAAAACATATAGTTGCGATTATAAAATCGTATAGCAACGCGTTCTGGCTCAAATTCAAGGGGGAAAGTGAAGATATTGCAATACTAGAGGGAGTAAGGTATGAATCTCTCCTTATTAATATTAGTTTCGGTTTATTTATGGAGGTAAAACTATTAAACAGTCTTATAATGAGTTGGTCAGTTGAAGAATTTGGAAAACATCGTGTGAGATGTTTTATGATGTATATACGTATTGGTAATGTTGTTGTTGATATTGGTATGATTGTTGTGGTTGTTGGTTGTTGAATGGTGATTTCGAGCTAGGCATATAAACAGGGGAGATGCTGCCCGAATTTTGGCAGATTCTAAATGGAATTAAATTAAGGATTTGAGATGCGCGTATGACTTTAAGCCTAACTATAGTACGAATGGTATATATGTAGATTTACGAGCGTGGTAGGATAAACGTTGAATTGCCAAGGAGACCGAAAGATACGTTAAGGCTAGTCTGTTTCTTTCAAAAGGCATGATTCCTACGTTACGATTCCACACATGTCTTCTATAACATCCTTGTTCCCGAAAAGCTAGAAGTTTATGATTCTCAAGGTTTTTATGATATTAAAGACAAGATGTTTTCTATGATGCCCATGATGAAAAATATGACTTCTTTCCTGTGAATATGTCTTCCATGATGTCCTTGTTTCCAAAAGCTAAAGATTCATGATTCTTATAAAGCTTCTTATGACACCAAAGATGAGATGTTTTCTATGATGAACATGATGATGATGATTTTAATTCTAGAAATTCCAAAGTTTATGATTTTGAGGCTATTATGAGATTATTGAGCTTATTTCATGTTTTTCTTGATTTTGTTCATTGTTGTTGATCTCACTTCTTATTTCATGTTTTTCTTGAGTCTGTTCATTGTTGTTGATCTCACCTTAGAATAATTGTTCCTTCAAGGTGAGATATAGCGATGGTGATCGTTCCATAACATAATCGGAGGTTACCGACCTTACGTCACTCCGATAAATTGACAACCTTTATTTGGGATCTAATGCATGCTACTTATATAACATATGTTTATATGTATATATGGGATATGAGAAAAGGGCGAGGCGTTATATACACATAGACACCTGATCAGTTGATATATTAGGATATTGTCCTGGACGCGGGATATATAGGATAAATGGATCGGGCCGTTCGTTCCGCGGCAATATGATATACTTTTGGATCGGGCTGCACGTTCTGCAGCATTACTATTTTTTGTATACATGTATGAGAAATGTTTTTCTAAGAAAAAAGGCTAAGCATGCATGATATCCGCCTTATGAGGCAATCAAACGTACATGTTATCTAGTTATCTGATGTTATGTTCCATACTTCTTATTATGTTGTTATTCATGCCTTACATACTCAGTACACAGTTCGTACTGACGTCCTTTCTTGTAGATGCTGCGTTTATGCCCGCAGGGTCAGGTAGCCAACCAGACGACCCAGACCAGTAGGACCTCCTCTAAGCTGTAGACAGTGCGCTCCATTGGTCCGGAGCTGCAGCTCTTTTGGTATGCTATGTTGATATGTAGATGTTTGGGTATGACAGGGGCCTTGTCCTGTCTTTCCTACAGCTTATATTCCATAGAGGTCTGTAGACAGTTGTATATGGTAGGAGTGTTGTGTAGCTATGTCAGCAATTATTTTGTTGTACATCATATGTAGTGGCCTAGTCGGCCTACACTGTTATCCTTGGCACATATGATTGTTTCCATGGACGCATGTGTTATGAGCGTTTGGTGCAAAGTTTGTTATGTTAACTTTACGGCATATGATCTGGTTTAATTCTCAGTTATGTATGGGCCTAGGGTAATCAGCGAGAAGTAGATATAGGTATAGGAGTGCTTGGTCAGTAGTGGTCGGGCACTCATCACGGCTCATCGGGTTGGGTCGTGACAAAAATCATATATATATATATTGATTATCAATATGTAATAAGGACATGCAAATAAAACAATACAGTTGTATGTCTCTCTATGATTAATATCTCATGAAGATAATTTTTTGCTTATCAATTATCAATATATTAATCAGAGACTTATAGCGAGTACATGTATAAAGCATCTATGGGTTTTTCATACTAAATATATTCATACTAAATATGTTGATTTAAACTCATAATTCTAATTTATTTCCATTTTTTAAAGAAAAATAATCTAAAGAGTAGCAGATTTTTTTTTTGATACATTTAGACATTTAGTTAATTATATGGCCATCATATGACTAAGACTTTGAATAAAATATCTAAATACTTGAGAATGTTATCTTATAGATGGACAGTCTAAAGCCATAAAATAAGGCAAAAAGTGTGTTAAAATGTATAACAGATGGGTAGTTTGAAGCCATAAAATATGACAAAAAATGATGTTAAAATGTCTAATTGATAAACAATTACAGGAAAGGGAAAAAGTTACATAATTTTACTTACAGAATTTGGGCTACTAAATATAAGGTAAAGTAAAAAAAATGAGGGAGAAAAGAGAAAAAACAAAAATTGTAGAAATAAATTTCTCGGCCTAAAAGAAGTGCTGAATCACCTTTTTTACAATATATCTAAGGATTAAGATTTTTATTGTGGGAATTATGTATTTGATATGATCCTACTTAGCACACTTCATTTCAAGACGCACATTCAAGGACGAGATATGAGACATCAACCTCTACGAGCTACATGGAAGATGAGGAAGTTGTTTGAGGCCTTTGGAGGCTCCTACAAGCCACACAAGATGGCTTATGACATATGGAAGGTAGCTTGGGCAAGAAAGAAGGCCAACACTCAAAAGTGGCTAGATGTGCAAAAGGATAGAAATGCAAAGGTGGCTAGACATGCAAAGAAAGGACATAAATGCAAATGGTCGCAATTGCATAATTTGAGGATTGGATGATGGCTATTTGTACAAGGGAGAGACATTTCAAATTCCAAGCCAACATCCCAACTAGCCAAACAAGGCCCTTGCCTCATTAAGGGCAAATATGTAATAGCTAGCTTTCTTCTAATTTCTAGGAGTATAAGTATTAGACTTAGCCTTCATTTTAGGGGGATTTTGGATGTATGATGAATTATGATACTCTAAATTGAGTGATAGATTGTTAGGTAGATTCTAGGGCTATTTTAGTCAATATAATGGTGGAATCCATTGTTGGTTTGTGAACCTTTTATGCCCATTGATATTTATGAAGAGATTGCTATTTATGGATTCAAATTAAATCTCTTGTCTTGAGTGTCAAATAGTAGTGGTTCTTTTAGGATATGATTCAACTGGAAGGGTCTAAGTTTAATATACTTAGGTTTGTCTATAAATTCGGCCTAATTGGGTCTTACTTTTATCCTTTATTCGTCATCCCCTTCTCTTCGTATCTTTAAATTTTGCATTTTGGATTGAATTGGTTCTTCCCCAATTCGATTCGTATCATTTGGTATCAGAGCTTAGGTGTCACAACCAAGTAGGGGCCATGACGGGTACCTAGAGTTGACTACCGAGCACCGCTTATCATGCTGACTATCGTACTCGACCTGGGCATATAGCATTCTCAACACAACCTATCATGAAAAATTCCCAAAACATTTCCCAAAACATATATAAGTATAGGCCCATAAGGCTACAAAAAATGATGTACGGAATCTATGATGAAGGGGGTCACATAACATCTACAACCCACACGTATGCATCTACGAGCCTCTAACTGGAATACTGGAATCATAGTGATGGGAAAGGACCCTTCCATGCCCCATATTTGTTCGCAAAAGAAATATACCAATAGGCTGCACCTCCGAAGTAGTGGGGCGCACCTGTAATCAGCTGAATAAGCTCCTAAGCGTCTGCACCGTCTCTCTGTCTACTTGTGGGTGAACACAGCGTCCATAAAATAAAGGATGCCAGTACGAACAAGGTACTGAGTATGTAAGGTATGAATAGTGACATAATAAAGAGATAAGCAACATGCGATAAAGAGATAACCTGCACATATGATTGCCTCTTAAGGCGGATACCATGCATGCTAACTTTTACTTTTAAAACCAGATCATAACACATATATACAGATACAAGTAAGCTGTCTGAGTCATATGTCATCACTAGCCCGCCTCCGGGTATCCCGCATCCGGGATAGTCATCTCACGCCGTTCACTAGTGGTGTGTCCGTGCCATACAGACACGGTGTTATTATTATTATCCGGAAGCCGCCCACTACGCCCAGCGTAGTGGTGCTGCCCGGCCGTATAGGCGCGGTGTAATCATATATAAAAATAAGCATACTTGTGAGCCCAATCAAAGCTACAAATCATATCGGAGTGACGTAAGGTCGGGAACCTCCGATTATGTCATGGAACCATCATCATCGCTACGCCTCGCCTTGAAAGAACTAATATCATGAGGTGAGGCAACAACAAGGAATAACATCAATGAAATCATAAACATAGGGTTATCAAGCTCGTGAAAGCATCATTGTCATCATCACTATCGTAGAACATATCTCATAAGAAGTTCTTAAGAATCTTTAACTCTCATCTTTTGGAATGTAAGAAGGTCATGGGAACATAAAGAAGGAATCATAATATAGGAGTCATTCCTTTTAAATAAGGGGACTAGCCTTACAAACCTTTATGTCTTCTTAATGGCTAAGAGTTCTCCTTCCAAACTTGCGATTCTACATTCAAGAGAATCCGTACAAAATTATCTCATTGAGAACATGCTTAAATCTAGACTAAAGCGACTAAAAGGCTAACGAAAATTGGGCAGCATTTCCTTTGTTCCTACAACTTTCTCCATATAATCAACAACTCCCAAATATCATTAACATCACCCAAGACATCATAATCAATAAAATTCTTCAAGTTAAACATTATTCAATTCTCAACATTCCCTATCAAAATCCTTCATAACCCTAACTATGGTACAATACCGTATCCATCCTCATACGATGCTTCTACAACACCTTTAATACCATTCATAGAAATATTATACTCATTATATCAAGAATTATGATTCAAGTCAAGTTACTATTCAAGAATACCAATATTTTCATATTTGAACTCCATACTCTACTTTCTTCCATAATCCAAGTCTTTCAACCACTCAATATTCTTAATGGCATGGAATGAACATAAAACTCACCTTTTATGATGTAGGAATGAGCTTTGGATGGCAATACTTTACTTGGAGAGAAACCCAACTTCAATCCCAAAGAGATGCTTGGCTTTTGGCAACCCTAATGAACATCCAAACACTTGATTATTAGTGTTTGATCTTTGATTCACCTTGAATTTATGTTAGTATGGTATAAGAAATTTTCTAGAGCTCTTGAGAGGCGTGGAGAATGAATGCAATGAAAAAAAAAATAAGAACTTGGGTCGTCCATATATAAAAAAAAAATCTGACCCGTCGGGCAATTATACGATACGAACGACGAAGCATCGATCTGACCATCGAAGTCGTGAAATTTCCAGTGAGCAACTTTCATTTCCTTTTATTCTACGGTGAGAAGGACGGTCCGTCGGATTGATCCACGGAGCGTCGAAATGATCGACGGAGTGTCGATCTACTCGGTCAAATGGTCTTTGCGCTAAATCAATTCTACGGCAGATTCGACGAAGCGTCAACCCGTCTGACCGTACAAAGAACGACGGTCGAACCCCCTTCGCAGAACTGCAGTAAAGTTTCATTTTGGCGAACTTTCCTCCCTTGCCTCAAATATCTTTGAAATATTAATTAAAACCATTAAGTATCCCTTCTTACTTGTAGGGACATCATATACACCTTAATTTACGTTAGTCTATTCACCGTTCAGCAACCCGAAATTCCGAGGTATAACATTAGGCTAAGAGATTGTTCCTACAATTTCTAATCCTGGGTTCAAATTGAAAATCTCAAAAACGAAAAAAAATTCAAAAATTCCAAAAAAATTTGGAGATTGGTGTTTTGATGTTTTTTGTTGGATTTAAGGTTGAATTTGTGTTTATTGCTATCTAAAATCTCTAAATCCGAAGTTTGGAGTGGTTTGGTAAAAATTGGAGCATTTCCCTATTGTTAAGGTTTTGAAGCTCTTGAAGAACTTGGGAAAAACGGGCGTTCTTCGATTTTGAGTTGGAATTGAGTGTTGTTGAGGCTAGATTTGAACTTATTTGCATCAAATCTAGTAAGATACAAATTTTGAAGGCATTTAGAGAAGTTTGGAAAGGGGTTTGTAGTTTCCACCATTGAAAACTTACAAAGAACTTGAAGAACTTCAAATGGGTCTTCAAATTTAGGGTTAAAGTGAAGCTAATTGAGTGTTGAATCTTGTTCTCTAGGTGAAGGGGATCCTAGATCTAAAAGTTGGTGGAAGAACAAGAAGATTTGAAAGGGTTTTGAATTTGGATGTTCTTGGTATTCTTGAGGGTATTCATATCTTCATGCGGAAGAAGGTGATCAAAAGGTGGGTTTTTCTACCCCAAAAAGGAAAATACTAGGTTGTGTGGGCCCATTCAAGTCAGCAAATCAGAAAAATACGACGCAAGGTTCAAGGAAACAAGTACAAAACGTGTGCAATTGAAGCAATAAACGGCCCTTGTTTACGGACCGTATAATTTTCACGTCCCGTATATTTTACACAGTAAATTTGGACCAACAAAATGTCATCACTGTCGCAAACATACGGTTCAATTTCACGGACCGTATATACATCTACGATCAATATAAAATTTGAAGGTTCATCCGTGATTTGGAAGTGCAAAGTTCTAGCTACTGTTTCAAATTTACGGTCCCAATTGAGGGACTGTCAATTATTTACGGTCCATATATTATACTTGTCCCAACCGTAGAAAAAAAATACGGAACGTGAATCGCATCCAATAACTTCGACTTGTACTTCCACATGTGGGTCCGTAATGGCCCTATGTAGAACCATATTACGTGCCATATAAAGGATATATGCAAATCCACAACCTCTAGATGTACCCGCATTTACCCGATATTGCATTGCAAGTTTGTTCTTCAACCCGGTTTCACTTCATTTTCAGTTCTAAGTTTCGTTAGGTATTTGCTCATCCTTCCTTAATCTTCTAAGCTAATTAACACTAGTAATTGACCTTAATTAGTTGTCGATTAGTTCTTGAGTCCAAATTTCTTTCGTGCCAATTCTTTTCAAGGTTTTGTCATTTTAACCTCGTTGAAATTTCTTGGCTCAAGTCCTTTTTCTTTATCGAGTCGTCCGTCTATCAATTAACAAGAATCTATTCCTCCACAAAGGTTAGAAATCTTGTGAATTGAATTGGATTAAAAGGGTTCTTGAACAATCTTGGAAGAAGCTTAGGTTAAGAGGTAAGTTTGAGTGTAAATACGAGTGACGTGAGGAGCTTTTGCTACTAATCTTGTTTGCTCGTTTTCTATGTACACGAAGAGGAGACATAAGGAGAAGGAGAGATAAGGATGTCATCCATCGCTTCCGAGTCTTGTGGAGATGATTTTGAAGGTTATGCCTCTAGCAATTGAGGGTATGACTATGAGGATGACGAAGGCTATAAGGGAGTTGACGAGAGGTTTGACCATGATGGTGTGCATCACTATTCTTACACTGAATATGATGGTGATGGTGCTCATAGACCGAATGCAGAATATGGTCGATATGATTATAACCCGTATGAGGGTGAAGACTACTACTCCGAGGGCAATTGTGAGGCAACCCTTCATGAGGCTTATGAAGAAGAAGGAATAGATGAGTATGGCGAAGAGTCCTATGGTGGATATGAGCATGAAGAGTCCCATCCACGCCATGGACATGGGGGAAAATTGAGGTAAGCTCCTTCCTCACACTTTCGATATGAACCACTTGGCAAGAACTTGCAAGAATGGGAAGAATGTGATGATTATGAGCCTAATGGCTATGCGCTTTGTGGTGAATATACTTGTGAAGATAATGGAATTGAACAAAACTTTTATGAGGGATCTTCTAATAGATATTCACGTACATCGGCTTGTGATACTTCCTATTCCAAGCAGAAAGAAATAAGTATGTGGATTGGGCCGAGTAGGAGTCCGCCTAGAAGGAGAAGAGAGTATACATTTCCTCCTCCAAGAAAGACGATGAATCATGCTTCTTATCCTAAGCTAGAGTTACCATGTTCCCAATATGGTTATGATGTGGAGGGTAGGAGGAGAGAAGTGTTGAGGGGAGATGACTAACATGTCGGGTATAGAAGTTCTTATAGCGGTTACTGAAATATGACTTCTTATCCTACTCCAAGGAATACAATGAATCATTACTCTTATCCTAATCTGAGTTACCATGTTCTCAAGGTGGTTATGTTATGGAAGGTAGGAGAGGAGTGACGATAGGTGAAGGAAGTAGGAGGAATGAGGGGCCTCAAGCGAGGAATGATCCCAAAGAAGAAACAAGCACAAGTGGTGGGTTCAAGGAGATAAAAGAAGACTTCAAGTACATAAAGGAAATACTCCTCCGAATGCTCAAGAAGGACCAATTGAAAGGAAAGAAACCCAACCCTTATGAAGCAAAAGAGGGGGATGAAGTAGAGAATTCCCCTAACCCTTTTAAAGGAATACTTAGCACTTGTTCCAACTCCCAAGAAATTGAGAGAGAAAAGATTGAGAGGAGTAAGGGAGTGAAAAGTGACAACTCTAGAGAGGAAAATGAGAGAAAGTGAGAAGTGATGTGAGAGAGTTGTCACAACCTCTTTCTAACCCTTGTAACTTTTCTTTCTTTTCTAGTGGTCTTGTTGATAGTGCAGGTATTATCGGAAGCAAACCAAATGATGAACCTTATACTTTGAAGGATTGTGAGGTAGTTGAGAGCTTCCCGAAGGGGCAAGTGATCCCCAAAGATGAAACCCGAGGCAAAGAAGATGAAAGGAAACTTCAAGGTACAATAGCTAATCTTAACTCTCTAAATGAGCTTAATGAATCTTTGCCTTGTGATGTGCCTAGTGCGATAATGACAATTGACAATGTAGTTGTTATGGGTGATCCAACACTAGTTGATCCTATTGATGACTATCCTGACTCTTTCTTTGAGTGCAGGTTGTTTCTACCTAGTGTTGATCCTCTTGATATGCGTGTTAGTACATTGTCATGTGAGATGTTAGGACACCCACTAGTTGATCCTAGCGATAACCGAATCGATTCTTCTAACAAGATTGATTTGCGTCTAACTAGTGTGGTTACTTGTGCTGATCAATTTGTTTGATATGAAAATCCACTATTTGAGGAACCTTGTGATATGCTTAATGACCCACAATTTAGTTTGATATTGATATAATTTATTATTTACCTAGTCGTGTGCATAAAAGTGTTGTGGGAAGTGACCTTTGTCCTTATGAGAGTGGAATTGCATGCTCTGAGTCTTCGTTGTTCATAGATTCTTCTCTCATAAAAGATAATGTCCTATTCGATGATAGCATGTCTAGCGAGGGTGATATGCATAGTGGTTGGTATTGCATTATTGAGCATGTAGCCACCTTTGGAAGCTATAATATGTTTTGTAATCCACTATGGGATGATGACACTCTTCCCTACGATGAAGATCTTCCTGTGAGGAATTGTGATCAACTTATGAGGAGGGAAAGTGTTAAAAAGGAAGGTGATTCTTGTCTAGAAATTGCAAATACTTCTTTTCATGTTCAACTTCATAATAGCCTATTGGATGAATTTATTCTTGAACCTAATAGTGAGGCTACATTGGAGGATGACATAGATGAGGAAGTTATCCTAAGTGATACCTTTCTTTATTAATTGTTTGCATATGATGACACTCTTATTTGTGTTGGGGGTGAATCTTATGTTGGGGAAGGTACTTGTGGGGTAGTTGGTTGTGTTATTGACCCTAATAGGTGGCTATATGTTATAGCCCGTATTTTGGACGTTGGAATATTTTAAAGTCGTCGCGGAAAGTTAAGGGCGAAACCAATTTCAAATATTTCATTAATGCACAAGTTGTTAAGAATACTATTTATGACCATTATTAGTACGAAAATAATGTGAGAGCCTAGAGGCAAGAGGAGAAATTTGCAAAATGACCAATGGAAACAATATGGAAGGCTAGGGGTAAAATGGTCATATTGAGAAAAGTCGAGGGACGGAACGGGAATTTCACAAAATTTTTATGAAAGTTCAAAAGGGCCACATTGGCCATGTGATGGAAACTATATGGGCCAAGGTGTACATGGCAAGACTTTGGTTCATCTTTTATGCTAGGAAAATTTCAAGAAATTAAAGGAAATTTCTAGAGAGGGGCATGTGCCCCTCACATGCTTGAAATTATAACTATATATATGTGACTCCCTTTCTAATTCAAGACAAGATAAAGATGAACAAAAATAAAAGAAAGAGAGAGAGGTGAGTTCGGCTAGGGGCTGGCCGAAACCAGCCCCTCAAATTTGAAAATGGAGGGTTGTTTTCTTCTAGTTTCTTGCTATGGGGAAGATGCTTGTCAACAAGGTGGAGTTGTTGGAGCAAGTAGAATACTTATATGGATGGTTCATGAGTCATAACCAAGTGGAGAAGATGAAGAAGGAAGGTAAAGAACTAACCCTCTTTTATGTGTTATGAATATTGTTGAAGTATTGTAGTATGTAGAAATGAGTGAAATTTGTGAAACATGTGTGTATTGGTGTGTGTGTAGCCGTGTGTATGGGCTGTTTTGGAATAGAAAGAATAAGCAAATTTTACTTCGTATTAAAATTGTTGTTATGAAGGATTCATGCGTATTGTAGTATATGGAATTGGAAGAAATTCATGAAATATGGAATTGTTGGGGGTTGGCCGTATGGTCCCCTTTTGTGTAGTTGGGAATGAATAAATTGTTGTTAGTATTTTGGTTGTCGTCGTTGTGAGTTCTATGATGGAAAATGAAGTTTTGATAATCCAAGTTAAGATTTTAATTATGCGGGCTGATTTGGAAGCTAATGTGATTGTAATATAGTCGTGATGCGGTTTCTTGAATTTATGAAATGAAGTTGTAAATGAATGTATTGTAACATAATGTGTGAATTTGGGAGGAAAGAATGTGTTTAGTGTTGGTTGAGTTGTTTGTAATATCGTGTGAATTGTTTAAAGGGTCTGGAATATTGTTTCGATTGGGTTCGGATTAGAAATGGAATGTATGAACGATGATGTTGGTTTGAGTATAAGTAGTCGAATTAAGTATAAGATTATGATGTTGAATTGTGTAGGAGTCGCTAATGTGAAAATGTGTTTTAAACCTCTTATTGGTGTGTTAGTATCTTTGTTGGTTTGGCCGGGTTAAATTCCCGGATGGTTGTTGTTGATTTGGGGCCGAGCCTTATTCTCGGGATTGGTACATTTACAGAGGAGATGCTGCCGAAATTCCGGCAGAACATAAGAAAACGTGTTTGAAAGGTTAAGGCAAGTATGTGACAACGAGTCTAACGAATGAATGAATCATTTTGGACGTAGATTGACAAGATGGATGAACCCTCTTGCGTGTAAGAAAACAAGTTGGATGCGTAAGCACAACCAGTTGGTCGTCGCCCAGGTATGTGAGGCTTACCTTTCTTTCCTTGGCATGCCCTAGAGCCATGTAGGATATGATATGATATGTATCTTGAGGTTATTCCACTCTGTAATTCGAAGTCTGTTTGTGATCTGTATGTTTTCCCTAACTTAAGTGTCAAATGAGTATGATAGGTGAATCGTGATTTAAGTATTTTTGATATAAACATTCTGGACTAATCGTGCCGACACCAATGTTCTGACGTAAGTATTTGGCATAAGTGTTCCGATATGAGAAATTCAGATACAAGTATGGACTCTGACCTGAATATTCTGACATAAGTAGGTTGAATTAAGTATCCTGGCATAACCCTTTTGATATATTTATTCTGACTTAAGTATTCCGACGTACGTATGATTCCAAAGGTTCTATTTGGTTTGATCCATAATTATGTCTAAAAGGGTAGTTAACCTGATTACGGCTTTGGTTTTCCAAGAAAAGCTTCTGAAATGATTGGAGAGCGTTTTGTACTTCGAACGCTCGTAACTTTTGTATACTAACTCCGATTGACCCGAAACTTGTTCTGGACCTTCACATGTCGATAGGCATTCTGTCATAATCGTTTTGATATATGTATTCGGACCTAAGTAGTCGGTTAGAGGAAATCCGATGCAAGCAATTTAGAACATGTATTCTGATTGAGTAAAAGCGATAAGTACCTTGATAGAAATATTATGTTAAGAGTAATTTGACATAAAGTATTCTGTAATAAGGAATCTGTTATGCATATTCTGAGAATATGTTTGAATAATCTATAAGTAATCGGTGATAAGTAATCTGTATGGACATTCTGAGAATACGTTTGATTAACTTATTGAGCTTGAGTTATGCGCATTTGATTCTTCACGACTCTGCTCGTGCATATGTTATGATTTCCTTCACCGAGTCCCGGGCCGGTATGTATCGTGCGGATGGTTCGCCGGGTCCTCTGTTGGGGGCCGGGTTCCATATATGAATTCCGAAGTATGATGTGTCCGGTTCTGGGGTACTGTGTTATATGTCCGTCCCCGGTTACTGAGGTTATGTTACGAAGTATGATGTGTCCGGGCTCGGGGTGTTGTGTTATCTGTCCACCCCCGGGTACCGTGGTTATGTTGTGATGTGTGACGGAGATCGGAGAAAAACTTCTGGAAGTTAGATGTGTTGTGGCGCCAAAGGCAGGAGTGGCAGCCACGTGCCTATGTTATCGTGCGCATTCATTGGCACTGTCCATCAGTTCCTCGGCGTGTTATCTGTCCCCGAGGCCACCATGCATATGATATGATGTGACCGTTCCTCGGAGTGTTATTTGTCCCCGAGGTTATCGTCTGTATGATATGGTACTTGTCCCGGCGTGTTATTTGTCCCCGGGGTTGCCGCGTATGTGATACGATATCCGATTCTGATATGCATGACTTATGTGGGAAAGTAAGTATTTTGACCTTCCGTACATTCTGTATTCCGTCTGCTATGTGATGTCATTCAAGCAATTTGTACGTTCTGTAATCTGTCTGGTATACGAGATGAGTAAGTATGATTCGTGTCTGGAAAAGAAAAATGATAAGTGTTTGATATTTCTGAATAAGTTTTTGTATGTTGTTCGGTCTATATCAGTCATGGTTTCGTTTTCTGTACTTATGCCTTACATACTCAGTACATATCCGTACTGACCCCCTGTTCTTTGGGGGCTGCGTTCCATGCCGCGCAGGTACCCACAAATGGCTAGACGAGATGAGCTGAAGATGGTCCAGTGGATTGGCGGGCTCCATTTCCTCCAGGAGTGCTGCCGAGTCAGGGTATGTATGTTGTGATGTCCGATCAGTATTAGAGACTTTGCAGACAGCGTCGTGGGTAATGATAGTCAGTCTGTAAGCGGTTTCATCAGCCGATATGTTATTTTGTGTGTCGCATAATAAATTTCGTACAATTACAGACTTGTTAAATTCTGGAAATAGTAAGCGGAAGATTTCGAAAGCACACCATGTATTTTATTTGTAATTGACTTTCAGAAAAAAAAAAAACATTTAGGTGTGTAATCAGGGTCTGCGGGTTCGCTCAGCTCCGTATGTGGGGTCGGGTGCCCATCACACCCTAATAAGATCAGGGTGTGACAGAGTGGTATCAGAGCGAGGTCTGTCCGTGGGTTGTCTGCAAAGTCGTGTCTAGTAGAGTCCTGTTTATGGTGTGTTGCCGGCCACATGTATAAACAGGAGACTACAGGGCATTTAGGAATTGTTGACCATCTTTCTGTCTCAGATCGTACGATAGAGCCAAACTATAGGAAATGAGATCTCTTATATGGGCCTCACATACGACACAAAAGGTAAGTGGTGATATGGAAGGTCACCGGGGGCAGTATTGACGTATTTGCCCTGTTACCTGGAATTGGCAGTTCCGGATGGCCAGAATGTGATGTAGCCGTATGTTCTGTAAGTCGTTACTGATATTTGTTCTGTACAAGGAAAACAAGGTCGGATGAAGGATTCAGAAAGTTGACAACTAATTTCGCTACAGATTATTATGTAAAAGCGGTGAGTAAGAAATTCGAACGGACGGATATCCGGACAATTATGAAGTAAGGGAAACGAAGAAGCATCTATTACTATCAGGAATTTGGGAACCTAGGATGAACAGTAATTATACGCGGAAGCGAAAGAGGAGCTCTGAGGCCCAAAAAGGGTAAAATGGTAATTGTGAAGGAAAAGACATGTTACGAGGGTGTCCCGGGATCTGTAAGACCTCGATTAGCCTCAAATTATGTAGTAAAGGTCATGCGCGGAAGTTGACGCGAAAATATCGGCATTAAGGCATTGGATTCCAGCCAAGTTTCAAAGTTAAGCGTGCTCCGGTGAGAGCAATCCTGGGATGGGTGACCCCCTGGGAAGTCTTCAAGAAATTCTACATATTTTGATATAAAAGGCAAATGGAAACCCAGAATATTCTGAGTGAAAACTATAGTATATAGGATGACTGGAAACCTTAATAAGATGCGTAGGACGGGACAGATTAGCCCGGTGAAGGGACGAGAGTACCGCATAGCTCGGGAATTCGGATAGGCTTGAATAGCGTCTAGAAGTGTATTGTGGATTAGTAGTATTGATTATGTGTGTATGTGTGTGTGAACATGTGTAATATCTCATGTGTGAAGGTGTCAGTGGACACGTGCCCTAACGATCTATGCTACGGCAGAAAGAAGGCATCAGAAACCTGAACAGTATAAGGGAACAAATGGTGCAAGTACTATGAGATGAGTTGCTACCTTCGCTACAGGTTAAGGACAGAACAGTCTGAGCACTATGATGTTTGAAGAAGAAAGTGAGTATGCAGGTGGGAAATAAAGAGATTAAATCTCCGAAAGGAGCGAAAGATAAGAAACATGAATGGGCAAGACTTCCAAAAAGGGGAATAACTGGAAGCACACGGAATTATCTGAGGTGAAATTGCAAGTATAAGTACGTAAAAAGAACAAGTGTGGCAACATGAACAAAGGAAAAGTGTGTAAGGGTTGAAGACCGATTTGAATAAGTAGAGCCAAAGGAATAGCGGCCACGATAAGGAACGTGACGCAAGAGCACGGTTAAGGAAAATTTACAAGTAAGACAGCAAACTAAATGTGCGAAAGGATCAATGGCGAACGGAAAGATGTAGGAATGCCGACAAGAATGATGTCGTCGACTGAAAAAAAAAAAAGAGAAACCTACGACGTGAAACGAGGATGCGTGAAAGGGTCAAGGAGGATAAGATAAGGGATAAAGAACGGGCATGAAGAAAAGAGCGTCTATAGGACGGACCCTTCCGAAATATTATAAAGCCCTATAAGGTCAGTTGAACATTCGAGGACGAATGTTCTAAAGGGGGGGGGGGGGGGGGAGGATGTTATAGCCCGTATTTTGGACGTTGGAATATTTTAAAGTCGTCGCGGAAAGTTAAGGGCGAAACCAATTTCAAATATTTCATTAATGCACAAGTCGTTAAGAATACTATTTATGACCATTATTAGTATGAAAATAATGTGAGAGCCTAGGGGAAAGAGGAGAAATTTGCAAAATGACCAATGGAAACAATGTGGAAGGCTAGGGGTAAAATGGTCATATTGAGAAAAGTCGAGGGACGGAACGGGAATTTCACAAAATTTTTATGAAAGTTCAAAAGGGCCACATTGGCCATGTGATGGAAACTATATGGGCCAAGGTGTACATGGCAAGACTTTGGTTCATCTTTTATGCTAGGAAAATTTCAAGAAATTAAAGGAAATTTCTAGAGAGGGGCATGTGCCCCTCACATGCTTGAAATTATAACTATATATATGTGACTCCCTTTCTAATTCAAGACAAGATAAAGATGAACAAAAATAAAAGAAAGAGAGAGAGGTGAGTTCGGCTAGGGGCTGGCCGAAACCAGCCCCTCAAATTTGAAAATGGAGGGTTGTTTTCTTCTAGTTTCTTGCTATGGGGAAGATGCTTGTCAACAAGGTGGAGTTGTTGGAGCAAGTAGAATACTTATATGGATGGTTCATGAGTCATAACCAAGTGGAGAAGATGAAGAAGGAAGGTAAAGAACTAACCCTCTTTTATGTGTTATGAATATTGTTGAAGTATTGTAGTATGTAGAAATGAGTGAAATTTGTGAAACATGTGTGTATTGGTGTGTGTGTAGCCGTGTGTATGGGCTGTTTTGGAATAGAAAGAATAAGCAAATTTTACTTCGTATTAAAATTGTTGTTATGAAGGATTCATGCGTATTGTAGTATATGGAATTGGAAGAAATTCATGAAATATGGAATTGTTGGGGGTTGGCCGTATGGTCCCCTTTTGTGTAGTTGGGAATGAATAAATTGTTGTTAGTATTTTGGTTGTCGTCGTTGTGAGTTCTATGATGGAAAATGAAGTTTTGATAATCCAAGTTAAGATTTTAATTATGCGGGCTGATTTGGAAGCTAATGTGATTGTAATATAGTCGTGATGCGGTTTCTTGAATTTATGAAATGAAGTTGTAAATGAATGTATTGTAACATAATGTGTGAATTTGGGAGGAAAGAATGTGTTTAGTGTTGGTTGAGTTGTTTGTAATATCGTGTGAATTGTTTAAAGGGTCTGGAATATTGTTTCGATTGGGTTCGCATTAGAAATGGAATGTATGAACGATGATGTTGGTTTGAGTGTAAGTAGTCGAATTAAGTATAAGATTATGATGTTGAATTGTGTAGGAGTCGGTAATGTGAAAATGTGTTTTGAACCTCTTATTGGTGTGTTAGTATCTTTGTTGGTTTGGCCGGGTTAAATTCCCGGATGGTTGTTGTTGATTTGGGGCCGCGCCTTATTCTCGGGATTGGTACATTTACAGAGGAGATGCTGCCGAAATTCCGGCAGAACATAAGAAAACGTGTTTGAAAGGTTAAGGCAAGTATGTGACAACGAGTCTAACGAATGAATGAATCCTTTTGGACGTAGATTGACAAGATGGATGAACCCTCTTGCGTGTAAGAAAACAAGTTGGATGCGTAAGCACAACCAGTTGGTCATCGCCCAGGTATGTGAGGCTTACCTTTCTTTCCTTGGCATGCCCTAGAGCCATGTAGGATATGATATGATATGTATCTTGAGGTTATTCCACTCTGTAATTCGAAGTCTGTTTGTGATCTGTATGTTTTCCCTAACTTAAGTGTCAAATGAGTCTGATAGGTGAATCGTGATTTAAGTATTTTTGATATAAACATTCTGGACTAATCGTGCCGACACAAATGTTCTGACGTAAGTATTTGGCATAAGTGTTCCGATATGAGAAATTCAGATACAAGTATGGACTCTGACCTGAATATTCCGACATAAGTAGGTTGAATTAAGTATCCTGGCATAACCCTTTTGATATATTTATTCTGACTTAAGTATTCCGACGTACGTATGATTCCAAAGGTTCTATTTGGTTTGATCCATAATTATGTCTAAAAGGGTAGTTATCCTGATTACGGCTTTGGTTTTCCAAGAAAAGCTTCTGAAATGATTGGAGAGCGTTTTGTACTTCGAACGCTCGTAACTTTTGTATACTAACTCCGATTGACCCGAAACTTGTTCTGGACCTTCACATGTCGATAGGCATTCTGTCATAATCCTTTTGATATATGTATTCGGACCTAAGTAGTCGGTTAGAGGAAATCCGATGCAAGCAATTTAGAACATGTATTCTGATTGAGTAAAAGCGATAAGTACCTTGATAGAAATATTCTGTTAAGAGTAATTTGACATAAAGTATTCTGTAATAAGGAATCTGTTATGCATATTCTGAGAATATGTTTGATTAATCTATAAGTAATCGGTGATAAGTAATCTGTATGGACATTCTGAGAATACGTTTGATTAACTTATTGAGCTTGAGTTATGCGCATTTGATTCTTCACGACTCTGCTCGTGCATATGTTATGATTTCCTTCACCGAGTCCCGGGCCGGTATGTATCGTGCGGATGGTTCGCCGGGTCCTCTGTTGGGGGCCGGGTTCCATATATGAATTCCGAAGTATGATGTGTCTGGTTCCGGGGTACTGTGTTATATGTCCGTCCCCGGTTACCGAGGTTATGTTACGAAGTATGATGTGTCCGGGCTCGGGGTGCTGTGTTATCTGTCCACCCCTGGGTACCGTGGTTATGTTGTGATGTGTGATGGAGATCGGAGAAAAACTTCTGGAAGTTAGATGTGTTGTGGCGCCAAAGGCAGGAGTGGCAGCCACGTGGCTATGTTATCGTGCGCATTCATTGGCACTGTCCATCAGTTCCTCGGCGTGTTATCTGTCCCCGAGGCCACCATGCATATGATATGATGTGACCGTTCCTCGGAGTGTTATTTGTCCCCGAGGTTATCGTCTGTATGATATGGTACTTGTCCCGGCGTGTTATTTGTCCCCGGGGTTGCCGCGTATGTGATACGATATACGATTCTGATATGCATGACTTATGTGGGAAAGTAAGTATTCTGACCTTCCGTACATTCTGTATTCCGTCTGCTATGTGATGTCATTCAAGCAATTTGTACGTTCTGTAATCTGTCTGGTATACGAGATGAGTAAGTATGATTCGTGTCTGGAAAAGAAAAATGATAAGTGTTTGATATTTCTGAATAAGTTTTTGTATGTTGTTCGGTCTATATCAGTCATGGTTTCGTTTTCTGTACTTATGCCTTACATACTCAGTACATATCCGTACTGACCCCCTGTTCTTTGGGGGCTGCGTTTCATGCCGCGCAGGTACCCACAAATGGCTAGACGAGATGAGCTGAAGATGGTCCAGTGGATTGGCGGGCTCCATTTCCTCCAGGAGTGCTGCCGAGTCAGGGTATGTATGTTGTGATGTCCGATCAGTATTAGAGACTTTGCAGACAGCGTCGTGGGTAATGATAGTCAGTCTATAAGCGGTTTCATCAGCCGATATGTTATTTTGTGTGTCGCATAATAAATTTCGTACAATTACAGACTTGTTAAATTCTGGAAATAGTAAGCGGAAGATTTCGAAAGCACAACATGTATTTTATTTGTAATTGACTTTCAGAAAAAAAAAATTTAGGTGTGTAATCAGGGTCTGCGGGTTCGCTCGGCTCCGTATGTGGGGTCGGGTGCCCATCACACCCTAATAAGATCAGGGTGTGACACTATACTTCCCATTTGACCCGGGTGTTATCTCTTTTGATTTAGGGACACCTTGTTTGGAAAATGAGTTTCCATGGTGCTTTATGTCAAATAGAACTGATGTAGTATTACATATTTTGTATTTTACATCCATTGGTTTTATTACTTCATCCTTATGTCATGAACCTTGGAGGGATCAACTTCTTGATACCTTATGTGTGCCAATGTTATTCATGATTGTTATTGATGTGTGGTTATACCACAAATTTGTCCATCCTTGGCATGTATGTGTGGTTATTACTTTGTGTGCTAACCGTCAATCCTTGAGGGGTATGTTTTCGTATGTCTTCCCTTGGGTTTTTCTAGGTTCGGATTTGAGGACGAATCCTTTTGAAGAAGGGGAGGATGATATGATCCTACTTAGCACACTTCATTTCAAGACGTATATTCAAGGACGAGACTTGAGACATCAAGCTGTACGAGCTACATGGAAGATGAGGAATTCGTTTGAGGTGTTTGGAGGCTCCTAGAAGACACACAAGATGGAATATGACATATGGAAGGAAGCTTGGGCAAGAAAGAAGGCCAACACTCAACAGTGGCTAGATGTGCAAAAGGATAGAAACGCAAAAGTGGCTAAACATGCCAAGAAGGGACATAAATGCAAATGGTCACAATTGCAAGCTTTGAGGATTGGGTGATGGCTATTTATGCAAGGGAGAGATATTTCGAATTCCAAGCCAACATCCCAGCTAGCCAAACAAGGCCCTTGCCTCATGAAGGGCAAATATGCAATAGCTAGCTTTCTTTTAATTTCTAGGAGTATAAGTATTAGAGTTAGCCTCCATTTTAGCGGAATTTTGGATGTATGATGAATTGTGATACTCTAAATTAAGTGATAGATTGTTAGGTAGATTCTAGGGCTATTTTAGTCAATATGATGGTGGAATCCATTGTTGGTGTGTGAACCTTTTATGTCCATTGATATTCATGAAGAGATTACTATTTGTGGATTCAAATTGAATATCTTGCCTTGAGTGTCAAGTAGTAATGGTTCTTTTAGGATCGGAATCAATTGGAAGGGTCTAGGTTTAATATACTTAGGTTTGTCCATAAATTCGCCCTAAATGGGTCTTACTTTTATCCTCTATTCCTCATCCCCTTTTCTTCGTATCTTGCAATTCCGCATTTTGGATTGAATTGGTTTTTCCCCAATTCAATTCATATCAGTATTCCTTGTATAGTAAGTTCTTGATAGGTTGCAAAGTCAAAGTTTTCTTGTGGGTTCATTTTCTCTCACTTCTATTTTATCCTCTATGAAATGCATGATGTCCCTCATTGGTGGTGAAAAGTCTTTCCTTCCTCCTTATAATGAGAAGTCCTGTATTGGGCTAGTAAATGGGCTAGAATAAGAGAGTGGCCTTGTGCACATGAGAATTGGGATTCGTAGGCAAAAGTGTAGAATTTGCCCCACTCCCCTACGCGTGAGGTATATGTGAGGCCTAATTCAATTCTGATTTTGCAAAATATTACTTTTTGCTATTTTTGAGCTTACTCGAAATTGTCCAAATACATGCTTACCGGATTAATGTCCAAGTTCATTCACTAGAATTAAAATCCGGTCAACGCTCATTACTCTAGAGTTAAGTGGCACAACGTTATTTTCATCCACTATCCATATTTAAATAGGCGACTTTTTATTTCGTCCATTACTTCCACTTCATGGTGATCTTTATTTTCGAAATGTCAAGGGATGTTTCTGATCTCATCCTTTACTACCGAGATCGTGCCTTCTACCCATATATACCGATAGAGATTTCTCTTGTTAAGATATCAAAAATCAGTTCTCTTGTTAATATATCAAAAATCATCTTTTCTTCTTAAAAATTCTTTTTCTCCTTCTCTTTTTTGGGGCAAATTAGTTTGTGCAAACTCCAAGCTTCCAGCCACTAGTGCAACTGTTTGACAGTGCGGTGGAACCTTGGGGAGTGATCGAGCTTGTCACGACCCAACCGGAGGGCCATGACAGGCACCCGGAGCTAACCTACCGAGAACCTCTTAACATACATCTCATAATCATATCTAGGTGGACCACAAGGATAACTCATAAATATCATAATCTGTAAGGCCAGGGGGTACAAGAGATAGATGCATATCTATTCATTAGCCATTACACTATGCTCATATATGCAAGTCGATAAGGCTGCAAATAAATGATATACAAAAATATGAACCGATGAGGTTATAGAACATCTAACTATATAAATTGTCTGCGACCCTCTACATAGAGTGCATAACATCATAAAAATAGGACGGGATCCGGCCATGCCAATATATGTACACAAAAGAATAATACCAGCTGAACCGCCGCTCTGGGACAAATGGAACGCTCCTGTAGAATCGCTGATGAAGCAGCCTAGGGATCTGATCCGTCTCCTTATCTACCTACGGGAATGAACGCAGCGTCCACAAAAAAAAGGACGTCAGTACAAATAATATACCGAGTATGTAAGGCGTGAGTAGCAAAATAACAAAGGTATGAAGATAACATAAGATAAAGAGATCAATATGTACCTCTGAGTGCCTCTGAAGACGGATGTCATGCATGCTTAGTTTTTTTTTTCAAAAAAACTTTCATACATACATATATATAAAGTATCCTGCCAGGCTATTTAGGCTCGGTGTTATTATCATATAATCATCATCCCGCTTTCGGGGCATCCCGCGTCTGGGTAACATCATAACTTGCACACTGTAGTGGAGTGCACATCTACGTGCCTTCCCAACCGACTATAGTGCGGCGCGGTGTGAGATATATAAAGCATGCATGAGAGCCCAAATAAAAGCTACGACTCCATCGGAGTGATGTAAGGTCGGTAAACCTCCGATTATCATTATGGAGCTATCATCATGAACATATCTCACCTTGAAGGAACAATAATCATAAGATGAGATCAACTTCAATGAAAGAGATCAATAACCATAATATAAAGATCAATAAATCATGAGACAATTATTAACAATATCATAAGAACCTCAAGAACTATAAGCTTCTAGCATTTCTAAAAATAAGGACATTATGGATATCATGTGAATGGGTTTGTATCAAAAAGATCATGTCGTAAGAAAGAAAGGGACGGCCTTAACATACATCGTCGTTTCCTTAACTACTCAACGCCTATCCTCCCGAGCTCGTAAATCTACATTCAAGATGATTCGCACTTCGGGTGAGTCATTGAAACGCTTATTTGGTCAAATGAAATTAATAAATGAGCTAACAAAAATTGGCAGCATTTCCCCTCATATCTTCTATTTCCTCCAAATAAAAAACAACGCCCAAAACCACAATAAAAACATCAACAATTCCATAATCAAAAGATTACAGTCCAATTATACTCAATCCAATCCCAAAACTTCTTTTCATAAACAATCCATAACAACTTCAATACAACCCCTTATACACTTGTATACCACACTTTCACAACATGATTATCACCCCCTATAACAAGATTATACTTATAACATGCTAACAATTATATCTCAACTTAATTTACAAATCAAAATATCATCAATTCATATTTGAACTTTTCCCCATAACTCTTTTCACTTTCTAAGACTTGCTAAACCATCAAATCAACTTAAGATAAGAGATAAGATGAAGAACATACCTTGTATTTGAAGAATTTCAACTTACACAACTTGCTCCAAGACTTAATCCCCACAACTCCAAGTGAAAGAAAGAACATCCAACTTCCACAAATTAACTTTGGTTTTCAAGTTTGATCTTCTCTTGATTTGATTTGGAATGATTCGGAGCGTTTATGGATGTTAAGGGAAGCTTAGAGAGACATTAGGGATATATTTTTGGTGAAAATGATGACCCAAGTCATGGGAAATCATTTTATAGGAAGTCTCCATCGACTTCCAAGTTTTTGGAAAAATCCAATCAAATTACGGCCAAAAGTACTGGTCGTACCTCAAAGTATGGGTTACTGTTCATCCCATATTTTCAAAGTACGTGCTACAGTTCATCCCATACTTGGAGGCAAAAAATTTTAACTTTCTAAAAATTTCGGGTAAGGTACGTCCAAAATGTACGGGACGTACATTTTTGTTGGCGTCGTACTTTATCCCGTACTTCTCAGAATTGCGATCTGTCAGTTTCATTGAAAAGAAGACTTGCTGAACTTCAATTTACATTGGTTATGAATTCCGTAACTCCTCATATCCTAGGAGATATACCTCTATCTAGTTGGACAAAAATTTCTTGTCGAAATTCTGTCAAGTTTTCCCAAATTTTTGACAGACTTAATTTCTTTAATTCTCTTGATCCCGAAACCTTTAGACACTTGCTTATCACTTGTTAAAAGTACTCCTTAACCTTATAAGGGTCCCACAACCTCCCCGGGCTTACGTTAGTTTACTTACGACACAATCGACGCGTAAATATACGAGGTGTAACATCGTTCCTCCACCTTAGAAACATTCGTCCTCAATGTTAAACTATTAGGAATTCTACAAATATTTTGGCCGAGTTTCCCCTGTAACTATAGCATTTCCAACCTGTCACAACAACCCAAATATACAACACCACACAGGGCTACAACAAGCAATAACAACAATGGCCTCACATGTCCAATAATCATAAAAAATAATTGAAACAGTATGCACCTGAAAGTGCTGGTGTATCTGTCTGGACCTTCTCTGGAAGTGGAAATAAGTGCGGATATCTTGACCTCATATCCTCTTCAGCTTCCTAAGTCATCTCCTCGATATTCTTATTCCTCCAAAGGACCTTTACTGAAGCTACAACCTTAGTCCTCAATTTTCGAACTTGTCTATCTAGGATAGAAATGGGAACCTCTTCGTATGAAAGCTGCTAGGTAACTTGAATATCATTAACAGGTACAATTCTGGAAGGACCTCCAATACGCTTACGAAGCATCGATACATGAAAGACTGGATGGACTGATTCCAAATCTGGAGGCAAATATAACTCACAGGCCACCTGGCCCACTTTACGTACAATCCTGTAAGGTCCAATATATCAAGGACTAAGCTTACCCTTCTTGCCAAATCTCATGACACCTTTCATGGGTGACACCTTCAGGAATACCCTGTCATCAATTTGAAATTCTAAGTCTCGTCGGTGACTATCTGCATAAGACTTCTAACAACTCTAGGCTGTCAATAATCGATCCTAAATAAGTTTGATCTTCTCCACCGCTTGTTGGATCAAGTCTGGCCCTATTAACTTAGATTCCCCACTGTAAACCATCCAATAGCTGATCTACACTTCTGCCCATATAAAGCTTTATACAGGGCCATCTGGATACTAGAATGATAGCTATTATTATATGCAAACTCAATAAGTGGTAAATGATCATCCCAACTACCTCTGAAGTCTAACACACATGCCCTTAACATATCTTCAGGAGTCTGAAAAGTACGCTTAGCTTGCTTGTGTGCCTGCGGGTGAAATGCTGTGATAAGACTCACCTGAGTCCCCAAACCTTTCTGGAAAGACCTCCAAAAATTTGTTGTAAACTGCGCACCCCTGTCGGATATGATAGATACCAGAACACCATGAAGTCAGACTATCTCCTTTATATAAAGCTTCGCGTAATCCTCGGCTGTGTAAGTAGTCCTAACTGGCAGAAAATGGGCTGATTTAGTAAGTCTATCTATAATCACCCATATGGAATCATACTTATGCTGAGAACGAAGCCAACCTGTAATGAAATCCATATTAATTGCCTCCTATTTCCACATTGGAATTTTCATGGCTTGCAATAGCCCACCGGGTTTTTTATGCTCAATTTTCACTTGTTGACAATTAGGACACTGGGCCATAAACTCTGCTATGTCCTTTTTCATTCCATCTCACCAATATAACTCTCTAATGTCATGATACATCTTCGTCGCTCCAGGGTGAACAGAATAATGGGAGTAATGAGTTTCCCCCATAATCTGCTGACGGAGTCCCACAACATTAGGAACACATAATCTACCTTGATATCTAAGAACTCCGTCTGCAGAAATCTCAAATGGTGGTTTTTTCTTCTGAGGGGCTGTATCTCTATAATGAACTAGCATGGGATCCTCATACTGGCACTTTTTCACCTCAACTACTAAAGACGAGACAGCTGAATCCTGGATTGTGACTCATGTATCGCCCGAGTCCAATAATCAAACTCCTAGGCTAGCTAACTGCCAAAACCCATGAGCTAACTCCCTTTTCTCTGGCTAGACATCACATAAACTACCTATGAACTTACGGCTAAGAGCATCAGCTACTACATTCGCCTTTTCAGGATGATATAAGATACTAACATCATAATCTTTTAATAACTCTAATCATCGTCTCTGCCGTAAGTTCAACTCCTTCTGCTTGAAAATATACTGGAGACTCTTATGGTCTGTTTAAATATCCACATGAACGCCATACAAGTAATGCCTCCACATTTTCAATGCATGAATCACCGCGGCTAATTCTAGATCATGTGTCGGGTAGTTTTTCTCATGTTTCCGCAACTGCCTTGAAGCGTAAGCAATAACTTTATCGTGCTGCATCAGTACACAACCTAGTCTAACACCTAAAGCATCATAATAGGTAGCATAGCCTTCTGATCCTTCTGGAAGTGTCAGGACCGGGGCCGAAGTCAATCTATTCTTCAACTCCTAGAAACTGCACTCACAAGCATCTGTCCGCTAGAACTTAACTGATTTCTAGTCAGCTTCATCACCGGCGAAGAAATAGAAGAAAAACTGTTACATCTCATAGTTTAGTACGTTAAGATTCGTTAGGTGTTAGCTATGTAATTGTGGATACTGGAGTACCTTTGTTGCACCTCGGAAAAATTTCCCCGTGAACATACAGTGGATAGGCTAATGAAGGGCATAACGTATATGACGTTTTGATGAGTAAGAAATAGTATTTGATGACCCTGAACGAACTTTCGAAGGCATATAAGGCAAGGAAAGAAAGTTGTTAAGGAAAGCAAATCATATGTTGTGTGTCGGACAAGAATTACAAGCATTAAGTTAATGACGTTCTGATGATGTCTTAGAGACGAGTAATGACGTCCCTTAGATTGGTCCGTATAAGTTGGTCGGGACACCTTTTATGATTTAATATAAGGGACCCTTCTCATTTCACTTCATTTTCATTTCATTTCACACTTCTTCATCTCTCAAGACCTCTAGAAAGTTCCATATATTTCATCCACAAGAATTCAAAGGAAATTGATGATCAACTTCATCAAACCAACAAGAATCAAGAGTAAGAAACTCACTAAAGTCATCTAAGCCAAGAAATTTCAAAGGAAGCGAGTTAGGTTTTTGGTGCAAGAAGAGTATTGCTACTCAAGGCTTGATCCTACAACATCTAAGGTAGTTTTATGGTATTTTCATGATGTTTGAACTATTGATAGGTTGAAACACTTGGATTATAGAAGAGTGTAGAAAGTGGGTCATAAATGTGTGAATAGTGACTTTGTTGAATAGTAGTTGGAGTGAATTATGAATATTGATGTGTTGTGATTGTAAGTATGTTATGAATGACATCTAGACCATGAAATAAGTACTACATATGAGAAAACGCGATAATGAGTTATAACCACCATTGTGGAGAAATTGAAGGGAAATGGTGAATTGTAGTAAATGTAGATAAATGATGATTGTTGTGCTATATTGTGAATGTTGTTGTGGTTGTTTGGGAGTTGAGATATGATGTGGGAAGAGTAGTATAAACAAAGGAAGTGCTGCCCAATTTTCCCTAGAAATAGCGACGCGTTCTTATAGTCGCCTAACTAACGTTAATGCGAATTTTCTCTTGAAGGTAGAGACGTGGCATTGAAGGAGAACAAGCGAGCGATATATTAGTTAAACGTAAAAGGTATTTGAGGCTAGTCCTTTCTTTCTATGGCATGAATTCGATGGTATGATCCTTCTTTCCTCTTCATGAATTCTCTATATCCCGGAAAGCCAAGAGTCTATGATATGATGTTCCTATAAAGATCGATGATGTTATGTATTGTATATACTCACCTTATATACTATTTCCTTCAAGGTGAGGCAGAATACTCGTGAATGCTCCACAATGACTAATTATAGGCTCTGAAAATGTTAGAGTTGCAGATTTGCACTTTGGTCTCGTCGATGAAATACGGTAAAGTGAAATACGGACCGTAAAGTGATTTACGGCCCGTAAACTGCCCTGTCATCCTTCAACGTCCAAAACTTCGACTTTCTATCAAATGCCCGAATGGTTAAATACGACTTGAAATATGGACCGTAAACTGAGTTCCTAAATCACCATGTCCTCAGCCTTCCTTTCTGGTTTTGTTATTCTTTAATACGCCCATGGAATACGGCCCGTATTTTAGAATACGGACCGTAAACTGAGTTTACGGCCACTGTTGCACTTTCAACCACTGTTCATTCCAGATATGTTCCGTTTATTGAAAAACACAAAAAAGCCGCGTAAAATCACATAGACTTGCTTAAAAACAAGTAAAACAGGTAGCAGAAAAGCGTCGATTGTGGCACAGAATCACGACCTTACGTCACCCCGCCCAAGTATAATTGTCCATGAGTCTTTATGCATGTATTATGATAAGAAATACTGTGATGAGCATATGATGAGGAGTACATGATGATGAGCACATTTTGATGATGATATTACACCGTACCTATATGGTCGGGCAGATATACGCACCACTATAGTGGGCAGCTTACACCCCGGACGCGGGAGACCTGGACGCAGGTTACTTATTGTTACACCGTTCCTACATGGACGGGCAGCTTACACTTATACATTTATGCATATATAATATGATGACGAGTATGAGTAAGACAGCATGATTTATTTCTTTTATTATTCAAAGTCAGTTACAGATTGTTCCTCATTTGATGCCTCCTCATTTCATTGATGTTTCATATTTGTTTATGCCTCTCATACTCAGTACAATATTCATACTGACGCCCGTTTTCTTTGGACACTGTGTTCATGCCCACAGGTAGACAGGGAGGAGAATTTGCTCCAAACTCATAGGAGCCAGTAGCTGATTAGAGAGCACTCCCTTGTTCCGCAGGTTCTTATGATTATTATTTTGTGTATATTCATGTATATATTTTGGGCATGACGGGGTCTTGTCCCGTCCTTATGTCTAGTACTCTAGTAGAGTCTCGCAGATACGCAGTGTGGGTTAGATGGTCTTACGAGATGCTACTATATATATATATTACTTTATTTTGATGGCCGAGAGGTATATGTATAAAAAGTATTTATGTTTCCATATGAAGTATGATTTTCCTATGATTTGAGTATAAATGTGATAAAAGAGCGTTAAATGAGCACGGTAAGTACTAGATGAGCGGTGCTTAGTGGTTAGCCCCGAGTACCCGTCGCGGCCCTAGTTGGGTCGTGACAACCTTCTAGGATATATGGGATTGTATGCGCCTACCTTATGATTATGAGGGTTTAAGTTCATATAATAAGCTAGGGAAGCATTGGAGGGCAAGTGGATTAAGGAAATTAAGTTTGTTGGAACTTTGGAGAAAATATGGGGGACAATTTTGGTCCAAGTTGGAGAAAGAATAGCTTTTAGCATATGAGGAGTTTTGAGATAAATAAAAAGCCTAAATTGAAGTTTAGGAAGTCTAGCTTCCAACGCAACAAACCATGCATCGATTGGACATCGAAATCAAACGTTATGAGCATTTTAAGATGGGTTGTCAGAGTAGGGCATTAAGCCTGCGCGAACGCGCCAGAAGGTGGCGCGAATTCGCAAAGGAGAACCCAGCAACTCAGCGCGAACGCGCCATGAGGCAGCGCGATCGCGCTGAACAATTTTTGATTCGGTCCAGGTAGATTATGGAACATTATATAAGGGGGCTTACCCCCTCTTTCTTCATCCAAACACACCAAAAGCTCCTCCAAACTTCTGAAAATTTCCCCCAACCTTCATACATCAAATTTTAGCCCGAATCAAGTATAATCCCCGGATTCTAGTCCAGACAGCGTATAGTTGCTATTATAAATGTCACGACCCAGCTAGGGGCCACGACGGGTACCCGGGGCTAACCACCGCCGCTCGTTCTACTACTCATCATGCTCATTAACTACTCTTTTATCGATTTTATACTCAAATTTTTAAGGAAATCATCTTCCATTTCAAACATAATACCCTTTTATATACATAAGCCATTAGGCTATCAAAATAATATATATATATATATATATATATATACATACATATACATGATGGCAACCTCGTGAAACCATATAACCCACACTGCGTATCTACAAGCCTCTACTGAAGTACTAGACATGTAGACGGGACAAGACCCTGTCGTGCCCACATATACAAATGTACACAAAAGAATAACCAAGCACCTCCAGAACAAAGGAGTGCTCTCAATCGGCTAACAGCTCCTACGAGTCTGGCTCGAGCTCGCCTCCCTGTCTACCTGTGGGCATGAACACAGCGTCCAAAGAAAACGGACGTCAGTACGAATATTGTACTGAGTATGTAAGACAAGAATGAAATAAATATAATAGGAGGATTGTGAGCCATAAGAGAAATATAAAACCTGCAAAAGTGTCATAAGCAAATACATTTCTTACATATATCATATTTTACATAATCATGGCACATATGCCATCACATCACATATATCGTCACATCACAATGCTCATCGTTATCCCACGTCCGGGTAACCATCATATGCCGCCCACTAGTGGTGATCATGCCCGACCCTCTAGGCTCGGTGTAACATCGCAGCCCGCCTCAGCGGTGACATGTCCGGCCATCTAGGCACGGTGGAACCATATGCAGCCCGCCTTAGCGGTGACATGCCCGGCCATTCTGGCGCGGTGGAATTTTATCATCACATAATCAATCATAACCCATCACTATTGTACATTTCATGAACGTATCATAATCTTATCATGGCTTGACATGTTCATACATAACATAGGCATATTATAAGCTAGCATTATTGATCATCTTGTAGACATACCATGACTTTACATCATTTCACATTTAGCATTAGTAGCATACATTAGACTTTGAAGACAACCATGGCTATGTCGGGGTGACGTAAGGTCGTAAACCCCCGATTATGTTATGAACATTTACGAGTATCCTGCCTCACCTTGAAGGAAATAATGCATAAGGTGAGTGTGAGAAATAATATCATCATCAATGTTATAGGATCATTATATCATGAACTCTCGAATCGCTATACTTTAACTCATCATCATCACTATCATGCTCGAATGTAGTTTAGTATATTTACGGACTCATAAGTTCCATCATATAGTAGGATCATGGAAAAACTTGGAAGATTCATGCCTTTGAAGGAAGGGATAAGCCTTACATACCTTTGTCATTTAATTAGCCTAGCGTTCGCTTGTTCTCCTTCAATGTCACGTTCTACCTTCAAGAGAATTCGTACTAACGTTAGTTAATTCAACTATAAAAACGCGTGACTATTTCTAGGAAAATTGGGCAGCACTTCCGCTGTTTATACTACTTTTCCCATATGCTATATCAACTCCCACATGCTCACAACAACATTCAAAATATCACAATCAACAATCATCATTTATATACATTGACCACAATCCACCATTTCTCTTCAATTTCTTCACATTTATGGTTATAGCTCACTATCGCGTTTCCTCATATATGATACTCATTTCATGGTCTAGATGTTATTTATAACGTATTCATAATCACAACACTCCAACATTCATAATTCAACCCAACTACTATCCAACGATGACATTATTCACTCATGAATGACCCATTTCCTATGTCTTTTTACAATTCAAGTATCTTAACCTTCCAATACCTTAAACAACATGGTTTAGTCATGAAACTTACCTTAGATGATGGTTGAACAAGCCTTGAATGGAATTACTCCTCTAGCACCAAAACCCTACTTCACGTCCTTTGGGTTTTCTTGAGAGAGATGAACTTTAGCTAGGTTTCATACACTTTTTTTTCATGGATTTGGTGTTATTGATCATGGATTTCCTTTGATTTTCTTGTAATGAAGAGTGGAGAGTATTCTAGAGGTTTATAGAGAGAAGTATCGTGGAAATGAAATGAATTTAATGGGCTTGGGTCTCCTTTTAATGACTTAAAATCTGATCCGGAATGAACAGTAGTTAAAGTGTACAATGGTAGTAAACCCAGTTTACGGTCCGTATTCTAGTTTACGGGCCGTATTTCGTGGTCGTATTTAAGCATATCAAAACCAGAAAGGTATGCTGGGGATCATGGTGATTTACGATCGCAGTTTACGGGCCGTATTTCAATTTACGGTCCGTATCCCAAGTCGTATTTAACCATTTGATCGTTTGGCAGAAAGTTGAAGTTTTGTACGTTGGAATACGACATGGCAGTTTACGGGCCGTATACCACTTTACGGTCCGTATTTCATTTTACGATCGACTGGGCCAAAGTGCAAATCTGCAACTTTCACGTCTTCAGAACCTATAATTAGTCATTGTGGAGCGTAACCTGTCTCTTATTCCCATTTCCTTTGAAATATTACTTAGGGTCGTCAAACGTCATTCCCTTCTTATTAAAACATCATATACGCATATTCTTCGTTAGTCTATTCGTTGTACGTTCATGGGGAAATTTCTGAGGTGTAACAATAAAATCGTATTGCGGTGAGTCTTGGTTTGAATTCAAGGTGAAAAGGAAAGATATTATGGTTCTAGCGGAGGTAAGGTATGAATCTTCCTTTATTGATATTGATTTATGTTTATTTACGGAGATAAGGTTATTAAATAATCATATAACGAATTAGTGGGTAGAGAAATTGGATAAACATCGTGTAAGATTTTTTATGGAATATTTTGGTATGGATGATGATGTTGTTGGCATTAGAGTTGTTTTTGTTGTGTTGGTTGTTGGTATTGTGATTTCGGGCTAGGAATATAAACAGGGGAGATGTTGCCCGAATTTTGGCAGTTTCTAAAGGAGTTTAATTTAAAGACCTAAGATAGGCGTATGACGATAAGCCTAACAGTATTATGATTTCTCTTGTATGTAGATTTATGAGCTCGAGTGGATAAACGTTAAGTAATAGAAGACCGAAAAGGTATATTAACGTTGTTCCTTCTTTTCTTGGCATGTTTCCATGTACGGTAAGAGTGTGATAAACCTTATGACTCAAGATTTGTCAAAGTAGAGCTTGTCATATTGTTGTCTAGTTTTTTAGTGTTATGTTATTCTTTCGGAGGGGCCACATCCCCTCCCTATGTCATGGAGTTATAGACAGACAAAAGAGACAAGTTACAGTACCAGTGTTTTTCAGCATACACATGATATACTGCATGATATATATATATATATTCTTTAGCTTGGCCACTTGGTCAGTAAGATATTTTTTTACTTTGCCTGGCCTTCGGGTCAGTGAGACAGATATGCCTGGCCTACGGGTCAGTGAGATAGATATTCCTGGCTTGTGGGTCAGTGAGACAGATATGCCTGGCCTACCGGTCAGTGAGACAGATTGCCTGGCCGACGGGTCAGTGAGACATATTGCCTGGCTACTTGGCCAGTGAGATTTTATGATTGCCTGGCCACTTGGTCAGTGAGATATATATATATACATATATATATATATATATATATATATATATATATATATATATATATATATATATATATATATATATATATATAATAGTATTATATTGCATTTCATATGAGACAGGTCATGAGAGATGTTCAGGGCAGTCTTTGGCCTCCAGATTGTATAGTTTCCAGTTCAGTTTCAGTTATCGTTGCCTTACATACTCAGTACATTATTTCATACTGACGTCCCTTTTGCCGGGGGCGCTGCATTCATGCCTGCAGGTACCGATCGACAGACTGATAGACCTCCCGAGTAGACAGAATCGGAGATCAACTGATTGGTGAGCTCCCTTTTGTTCGGAGTTGCCAGGTCCTTGGAGTCTCTCCTTTTGATTACCGATTGTACGGTACAATCACACATTTCCTAGAGGCTTGTAGACGGGTCATATGTATACATAGTGTGTCTGCGTAATAGCCTTGTCGGCTTGTATATGTATGTTTGAACACTGTCGTCTTGCTCAGTTGTATATATACACGTTTTGTGTGTGTGTGCCAGTTCACATGAGATAGTCAGTATCTATACATATATATCTAGATTGCGGTTTGTGGCTATTGTCTGTGTGCCGGTAGGCCTTACCGGTGTAACTTGGGGATTACCCCCCAGAGTTTCAGATTTAGAGTGGTTCGCTCGGGCCTGGTTTGGCTTCGGGTGCCAATCATGTCACTCCGGAATTGGAGCATGACAAAAACCTTCTACAAATCTCCTATAGTTGCCCGCCAAACCCAGAAAACTACGAACCTCCATTGGTGTCGTGGGTCTCGGCTAAGTCTTCAGATCTTCAATCTTCTGTGTATCCACTTAAATACCATCAGCCGAAATAATATGTCTCAGAAAAGTCACAGAATTCAACCAGAACTCACATTTGGAGAACTTTGCATACAACTTCTGGTCTTAAAGAACTTTAAGAACAACACATAAATGGTCTGCATGCTCTGCCTCTGATCGTGAGTATACCAGAATATCATCGATAAACACAATCATGAACAAATCTAGAAAAATCCTGAATACACTGTTCATTAAGTCCATGAATACTACCAGTGCATTAGTCAATTCGAACGACATTACCCGAAACTCGAAAGGACCATATCCTAGTTCTGAAGGCTGTTTTCTGAATATCTTTCTCTCTGACCCTCACCTGGTGATACCCTGATCTTAAATCTATCTTCGAGAACCATTTAGCACCCCGAAATTGATCAAACAAATCATCAATCCTCTGAAGTGTATACTTGTTCTTTAATGTCACCTTATTCAGCTGCATATAATGAATGCACATCCGTAAGGAGCCATCTTTCTTTCTCACAAATAACACTGGTGCTCCCACGGTGATTTACAAGGCCTGATAAAGCCTTTCTCAAGCAAGTCGTTCAACTGCTCCTTTAATTCCCTTAACTAAGCAGGCGCCATTTTATAAGAAGGAATGGATATCAGCTTAGTATCTGGTAATACGTCAATGGCAAAGTCAATCTCCTGTTCTGGCACTAGATCTGGAACCTCGTCCGGGAATACATCTGGAAACTCATTAACAACTGGGACAGATTGAAGAGTCGGTGCCTTTGCTTCTGTGTCCTGGACCCGGACTAAATGATAAATACAACCCTTGGCAATCATCTTCCTTACCTTGAGATAGGAAATAAACCTACCTCTCAGTGATGTTGTATTACCCTTCCACTCTAGAACTGGTTCCCTTGGAAATTGGAATCGAATCATCTTTATTCTACAATCAACATTAGCATAATAAGAGGCTAACCAATCCATACCCATAATGACATAAAAGTCTACCATATCTAACTTAATCAAATCTGCCATGGTATGACGATCACAGACTATGACCACACAATTTCTATATACCCGTCTAGCTATCACTGGGTCACCAACAGGTGTAGACACCTCAAAAGATTTGATTGACTAGGGTTTCACACCATGTTGACCAGCAACAAAAGGAGTAACATACGATAATGTGGAACCTGGGTCAATCAATGCATATACATAATGAGAAAATACTAATAGTATACCTATCACAACATCGGGTGAAGACTCAAGATCCTGTCGACCCACCAATGCATAAAAGCGGTTTTGAGGACCACTCGAACCGGATACTGGTCCTCGAACCGGATGCTCCACCCCTACCTCTACCACGGCTAGCTGGAGTCTGAGAAGTTTGCCCAAGAAGGCGTACAGATGATGGAGAAACTGCTGCTAAACCTGCAGGCTGCATTATACCTCTATCACCTCTCGATGGCAGTCACGCATTATATGACCTGTCGGACTGCAGGCATAACTAGCATCTGAACCTAAGCAGCACTATCCCGAATGTAGCCTACCACACTGAGTGCATCGTGGTAAAAGTGACCTCATCTGGCCTGAATCACCCTTATATTGAGAACCCAAGGCTCTGGAACTCTGACCGGGTCCAGAATGAATAGGTCGATCAAATATTTGGCCTACAAATCGTGGAGGTGCACTAGCCGCTGAATGGCCTGAGAGCCTATAATACTACTGCCTTTGACCCCCTATGAACTCGCTAACAGCACTTGAGGATCCGGCTCTCTTACTATAACCCCTGTCATGCTTACGCTCACTCCTCCGCTGCTGCTGTCACTCCTCAAGATTCTGGGCATGGGCCTGAATACGAGAAATATCCATACCTTCTTGGAGGAGGAGCTGGAGCTCCTCTATGTTCCTCTGGAGCGGGTGGAATATGAGAGGACCAAGATGGAACCTCATTTTGGGACTGGCCCTCTTCTACAGCTGGAGGCGGTATCCATTCAGTCCTCCTACCTGCCACTGTCTTTCCCTTTTAGGCCGCTGTAGCTTTTCTCTTCACAGGCATCGCTGAATCATAACAGATTGTCAGAAAAAAAGAGTCCTTATACCATGGTTGTATCACACGATCTAATATGAGAAAGAAAGGTCAATCATTCCTAAATGCCCCGCAACCTCCTATTTGTAAGTGTGGCGTGCTTCACACCTATAAACAAGACTCTACTGGACACGGCTCGTAGACAAACCCTAGGTCGAACTGCTCTGTTACCACTTTTGTCAGGACCCTAATCGGAGGGCCATGACGGGCACCCGGAACTAACCTACCGAGCACCTTTTAACTTACATCTCATAATCATATCAAGGTGGACCACAAGGATAACTCATAAATATCATAATCTATAAGGGCAGGGGGTAGCAGCGATAGATGCATATCTATTCATTAGCCATTACACTATGCTCATATATGCAAGCCGACAAGGCTGTCAAAAATGATATACAAAAATATGAACCGATAAGGTTAGAGAACATCTGACTATATACATCTGTATACGAGCCTCTACATAGAGTGTATAACATCATTAAAAGGGGATAGGACCTCGCCATGCCCATATATGTACACAAAAGAATGATACCAGTTCAACCACCGCTCCGAGACAAATGGAGCGCTCCTATACAATCAGTGATGAAGCAGCCTAGGGATCTGGTCAGTCTCGCTATCTACCTGCAGGCATAAACGTAGCGTCCACAAACAAAAGGACGTCAGTACAAATAATGTACCGATATGTAAGGCATGAGTAGCAGAATAACAAAGGTATGAAGATAACATAAGATAAAAAGATCAATTTGTACCTCCGAGTGCCTCTTAAGGCGGATGTCATGTATGCTTAGTTTTTTTTTTTTTTTAAAAAAACATTCATACATACATATATATATATAAAGTATCCTGCCCAGCCATTTAGGATCGGTGTTATTATCATATCATCATCATCCCGTGTCAGGGGTAACATTAAAACTTACCCACTGTAGTGTTGTACACATCTATGTGCCTGCCCAGCCGACTATAGTGCGGTGCTGTGTGAGAAAATACATACATATAAAGTATGCATAAGAGCCCAAATAAAAGTTATGACTCTATCGGAGTGACATAACCTCCGATTATCATTATGGAGCTATCATCATGAACATATCTCACCGTAACATGGATACTCTGACTCGGCAACACTCCGGAAGGAAATGGAGCTCGCCAATCCAGCTGGTACATCTCCTAGCAATCTTCTACTCATCTGTATACACCTGCGTGGCATGAAACGCAGCCCCCGAAGAGCGGGGGTAAGTACAGAATATGTACTGAGTATGTAAAGCATGAAGTACAGTAAACAGAGCCATAATCGGAACAAGAAATATAAAAAGTAAGTACACTATTCAGAATACCAAAACTCTTACTTTTAAAACACAAATCATGCATGTCAATGTCATATGTCATATCCGGCCCATTATGGGACTCGGTGAACAGAACATGGTCGCCACCCCGTCATTGGCGCCATAACACATCATACTCCAGAATAGGGAATAACTTCGTAACACATCATATCGCCATAACACATCATAACGCCATAACACATCATACTCCAGAGTGTATATACATATAACGTGTCCCGGCCCTCTATCGAGGGACTCGGTGAACAATGCAGTGGAGTACGCACAAGAACGTGTCCTGGCCCGGGACACAGTGAAAGATATATTGAGGCATGCACGAGCAGAGTAGTGAGAAACTATATGCATATAAATCAATTTTTAAGACTCGGTAGGTAAGTACAATAATCGACACTTGAAGGATCATAAACACGTTTCGAGTCAATCCGAGTTAGCATAAGAAAGTTATGGACGTTATTCATTACAGAAATCTCTATGAACGTTTCAGAGCAATCCGAGACTGCCTATGTAAGTTAGGGACATTAATCCTTATAGGACCCTTTTAGGAACAGCGACTCTTTATGCTTTGCTCGTTACTCAATCATACAATAGACTCGACTATACCAAGTATGCTCATGCTAAGGAGTGAATAAGAATCATAAACAAGCTCGGAATTAAAGAATAGAGTTACCCCAAGATGCGTGTCATACCTTACTTGGCTCTAGGACATGCCAAAAGAAAGAAAGGGTAAGCCCTACATACCTTGTCCGCTTCATAGGCTAATCCGAACTTAAGTCTCGACTTTCCCAAGATCTACAACAACGTCAAAAGATATCAAATATTAGCAATAGGTATTTAGGAATCCAGTTCTAAGCTAGCAATCCACCTATAGAAATTTGGGCAGCATCTCCCCTATAAATTCAACCAACCCCGAGAATTCAACTCGGCCAAATCATCAACAACAATACCAATCAACCACATTAACAACTTCAACAATTAATTCAAAATGCATTCTAACATTAGCGACCCTTTCTACATAATTTGACGACATTTCGTTTACATTCCAATTAACCACAACAACCCAACTTACAATCTTCCAAGCTTAATAAGAACAACAACAACACATCCCTCGCCTCCAAGCTCATGAATTATACCAACAACCACACATTAACAACAGCATTCATACAAATATAAGAAACCATGCTAGCGTCACATTAACATCTACAACAATCCACAACGATTACAACTTCATTTCAAGCCATCAAACCTTCATTTTCATCATGGAATCCACAACAACAACAACCTTAAATACTAAAATAAAATCAATTCATCACATCTTACCAACATAGCTCCTATTCAGCCACAATCAACACACACATATTTCATGAATATCATCCATTTCTACATACTATAACACTCACAAACCATCCCTAACACATAGGAAAAGAGATTAATTCTTACCTTTACCCTTTAACTTCTCAACTTGGCTAGGGCTTGCAAATTGCACAATGCTTTGCTTGCTTCAACAACTACTCCACGTTAATAAGGGCCTTCCAATTGGTTGAAATGCTAGAAGAATTTTTTTTATGGCACCAAATTTTGGCTAGCCATGGCCGAATGGTTTTTTTTTCCTTCTCCAAGCTTCTTGAATTATTAAGATGAACATGTCTTGCTATGTAAGCACTTGTCTATATATATAATTAGCCCCAACAAATAAAAAAGTGGACACATGCCCCCACTCATGGCTTGAGTTAATTGGCCAAGCCATGGGTGGGTCCCACTTGAGCCACACGGCCATGGTGGCTATTGTCTTGAACCTTCTTGATTTTTTTTCCAATTTTACCCCTAGCCTTTCTCAATATTTCCATACCATTAATAAACAACTTGTGTAATAAAATAAAATCGGAAGGAAAATAATAACCTTGCCCTTAACTTATCACGATTATCTTGAAACATCCGAATGTGCAAAAATACGGGATATAACATAGAGAAAATCGGACAGCATCTCCTCTATTTATACGACATTCCTCCATAACGTATATCAACTCCCAAACATCAATAATACATTCACAATACCATAACAATAGTCATTATTCATCCACATTATCTATATTTCTCAATTTGCTTTCAATTACTCGTGTCCATGGCTATAACACACGACTATTTCCATTCACGTACATTGCTCATCTCATGTTCTCAACGTCATTTATAACATATTTGCATCACAATACATTAATACTCATAACTCAATTCAAACTATTTCTCAAAATGACACTATTCCACATTCATGACCCATTTTTCTATACCCTTCTACAATCCACGTATTTCAACTCTTAAATAACTCAAACAACATATAAATACCATGAATCATACCTTATATGTCGTAGGAACAAGCCTTGGTTGGTAATACTCCACTTGGGAAAAAACCCTAATTTATCTCCATTGGGATTTCTTGACTTGAATGACCTTTAATGGGTTTTCTTATACTTGATTCACTTAGTTTATGTTGTTGATCACAAAATATCCTTGAATTATTATGGAATATATGTAGAGAGATGGTTTAGAGATAAGGGGTGTCTTGTAGAAATGAAATGAAATAAACCTTGGTCCCTTTATTTAATGACACAAAATCTGCCCGACCGTATATACGGACCAACATACGGTCCGTATAATTTATACGGGCCGTATGTCTGGCCATATATTTGGTCCAGAAACTTTTTCCTCTCTAGGCTGATTATACGGTCTCAAAATACGGACCGTATAATTTATACGGCCAGTATGTTTGGCCGTATATCCCCCAGTGGTTCCGAAGTTCGTTTCGTCGATTCGTTTGGTCTCCAATCCTTATGGAACCTTCTTAACACTTGTTCAACACTCCAATACCAATCTAAGAGACGTTGTCACACTTCTCTAAGACATCACTGAGTCCTGGTTAACTCGTTACTCTTATTTCCCTTCCGAAACCTATCGTATGACTTGCCTTCTCTTGGCCAACTTTCTCGTCTAACATCGGATGCCTTTGAAATGTTACTTAGGGTCATCAAATGTCGTTTCTTACTCATGGAAATATCGTATACTCGTACTCCTCACTTGTCACGACCCAGCCCACCCAGCCCCGTGGGCCGCGACTGGTGCCCTATTTGGACATCCAAACAAACTTACATACCAAATCGTCATATTATATCTTAACTCCCATTTAACATTCATTATTATAAATAGAACTGAAAACAATTATTATCTTAAGCGGTCGCATGCACAAAAAAATCATATCAGATCAAAAGGGGACGGCGGAATACACATCACCGGATATATGCACATATACAAACATATGGGCCATTATGGCCGCTATAACAGACGGGACCGCATTAAGACGTAGATCATAAACAAACACGAACACACATGACCCATGACCCACATATATGACTACATGCCTCTACAAATCATAACGGAAACATATGACGGGACAGGGCCCCGCCGTACCTAAATAGTCAATTATACAGAAGCATATACATGACGAAAGATATATACCAAAATGTGGGCTCCGAATCAAAAGGAGCACTCTGTAGTAGTAGAGTGTGTAGCCTACACTGGCGGATCACGAACGTCTGTACCTGCGGGCATGAACCGCAGCCCCCGAAGAAAGGGGGTCAGTACGAAATATGTACTGAGTATGTAAAGCATAGAGTACAGTAAACCAAACCACAACTGAAGGGAAAGTACAGGGAGAGAATACCGAATCAATATATCAAAAACCTGTGCTGAAAACATATGTACGTAATGCAAATAAAAATCATGCATAAGGCTCAGGAACGTGGTCGCCACTCCGACGCTGGCGCCACAACACATCATACTCCAGAAAGTTTCAAATCTCCGTACAATCCCCGAACATATCATATCGTCATACATATCATATCATCAAACATAACATGTGCCATATCACATCATAACGCCGTATGCAAACGGTACCCGGCCCTATGGCGAGGTCTCGGGAACCGTAACACATCATACTGCCGAATATGTCATAGTACACACGATTACAAAACCGGCCCGGGATCCGGCGAACGATATCATAGTAACATGCACGAGCGGAGTAGTGAGAAACTAAATGCAATTTACATATAAAACATTTGTAAAGACTCGATATAATAACATGACGACAGTTAGGTAGACTAGTTTGAACAACTGAACGATATGAGGTCTTTCTCACCAAAGTACTTGTGAATTCGTATTTGTAGTTCAAAGTGTATATTAGAATATAATGGAGCAATTAGAATATTATTCTTTGATAGCAAACATCATAGGCAAAAGTCCCTTTTTGATATCATATAAAAATAAGTCAAATAGGACAAACGAAGGGAGTCTCGGGGCTAGTGGGCCCACCTCGGCTCAAGTCGAGGGGGCGTACGTGAATTACAAACATTAGGCTCTATGGAGTCATTCATGAAAGTTTCAGGGCGATTCGGTTACGTGTGTGAAAGTTACAGACGTTTGAACATTTCTTTCCAACAAAACACAAGGATTCTAATTCAATTTCATTGAATGAAATAGTATCAAAATCGAACTCGGATTTCCATGAACAGAATCTTCCCCGAGGCTCAAATCACAACCTAGTACACCTAGGACATGCCAAAAGAAGGAAAGGTAGGGCTTTACATACCTTATTTGCTTCTTACGCTCGCCCAAATTCAATTCCCGTTTACTCCAAAATCTACAATTGGTCACAATTACCAAACGTAAATTATAAGCTTTTTAGAAATTAAATCTTAATTCCATATTTGCCTACAGAAATTTCGGCAGCATTTCCCCTATAAATTCAACATCCCCGAGAATTAACTCGGCCAAAATATCAACAACAACACCCACAACAATACCAACAACATCAACAACGACTACAAAACACATTCTAACATAACTAGTCTTTCTTTGTACATAGTGCAACAACTTCTGTTCCAACTCCACAATTTCAAACTAATATCAACATTCTCATACTCATTTACTAATTTAAGACCATTTAAATACGATTCGAAAGCATTTCACATTATTCTACGAAATGTACAAAAGTTCCACCAAAACCATAATTCACCCAAAACCTTCAATCTTCGACATAAACATTCACAACACATTTTCATCTTCTAATTTCATGATTTACCTTAACTTTGACATACAAATCACAGTACCTCCCATCAATGCAAAAGACTACTTACAAGTCACATTAGCTTTTACAACACTTTCCAAAACAAGATTACAACTTCTTTAGAATCATCATATTCTCATTGGCATCTTAGAATGCATATCAACAACGACGAAATTATTACCTAGAACTTAGTTCATATGTCACACCATACATATGTATACATTCGGCCACCTTCCAACATTTCCAACTTCAACCAAAACCATTAAACTTTCATTATATATATATATATATATATATATATATATATATATATATATATATATTCATCATGCAAACTTCCATATTTCCATGAATTCTAACCCTTTCTACATTCTACAACATAAACAAAACCTTCATAACATATAAGAAGGAATTAAATCTTACCTTTTCTTCCTAGCTTCTTCACTTGGCAAATGTGTTAACTCGACGAAACAAGCGACTTATCTTCCGAAATAACTACACCACGTTGTAGAGGACCCTTGAATTAGTAGAAATACCACAAGAAAATAATTTTTGGAACAAGATTTCAAGTAGCTAAGTTTTCATGGACATGGCCGAATGGCCTTCTCTTCTTTCTCCTCTCTTTTGTTTTCTCGTTCTCAATTTTTTTTCTTGAAGTTTCTTAATGATAAGGACCCCTTAAATAATTTATCACATAGGATTTTAGGTGGCATGGGCTTGGGCCATGTTGGTTGGCCGGCCACCCCTCCAAAATTTGGGCCTCTTGTTTTTTGTTTTGATTTTTCTAGCCCAATTAGTTATGGGCCCTATTTTGTAATTGCCGAAACTAATTTCCGAAGTTTCCAATTTTTCCCTCGGCCTTTCTCCATATTTCCACATCAACATTTCATGAACATCACAGATATATCAAAATAAAATAAAAACATAGCCTTATTTCTTACGAGTCAAAATATTTCAAATTTTCCGAATGCGCAAAAATACGGGATATAACATCACTAGTTCATTCACTTGTGCAACAACGGAGGATTTTCGGAGGTGTAACATTCTCCCCCCCCCCCCCCCCCTTAAGAACATTCGTCCTCGAATGTTAAAGTCTTTGGGGATTCTATAAAATTTCGCCAGAGTCTCCCCTATAATATGACACTAACTTCCTATCACAACAACCCATAATAACAATGCCTCACAGGGCCACAACATAATAGCAATAAAATTTGGTCACACACGACCCAAAATCATGAAAGGAAAACATACCTACCTTAAATTCTTGACGTCTAATCTTGGATCTCTTCCAAGGGCTGAAATAAATGCGGGTATCTGGATCGCATACTTTCTTCTGCTTCCCATGTCATTTCCTCTCGTTTGTTATTTCTCCACAAAACTTTAACTGAGGCCACTTCTTTGTTTCTAAGCCTCCGTACTTGTCTATCTAGTATGGCAATGGGTACCTCTTCATAAGTCAATTTCTTTGTCACCTGCACATCATATATTGGCACAATCTTAGTAGGATCTCCAACGCATTTTCGAAGCATCGAGACATGGAAAACTGGATGGACTGACTCCAAATCCGGAGGTAAATCTAACTCATAGGCCACTTTGCCTATCTTTCGTACAATTTCATAAGGCCCAATATACCGGGGACTAAGCTTCCGCTTTTCGCCAAATCTCATTACACCTTTCATCGGTAACACTTTCAAGAATACCTTATCTTTCACTTGGAACTCTAAGTCTCTTCGACGATTGTCCACATAGGACTTTTGACGACTTTGAGCGGCTAACAACCGACCTTGTATAAACTTGACTTTCTCTATATCTTGCTGGACCAAGTTTGGCCCTATCAATTTAGCCTCTCCTGTTTCAAACCACCCGATCGGGGATCTACACTTTCGCCCATATAAAGCTTCATACGGTGCCATTTGAATGCTAGAATGGTAACTGTTATTGTAAGCAAATTCAATGAGTGGAAAATGATCATCCCAATTACCTCCAAAATCTAGCATACATGCCCGTAACATATCTTCAAGAGTCTGAATGGTACGCTCATCTTGCCCATCGTTCTGCGGGTGAAATGCCGTGCTAAGGCTCACTTGGGTCCCTAATCCCTCTTGGAAAGACTTCCAAAAACTGGCTGTAAACTGAGTCCGTCTATCAGAAATAATAGATGATGGGACACCATGAAGTCTCACTATCTCTCTAAGATAAAGCTTTGCATAATCCTCTGCCACATATGTCGTTCTGACTGATAATAAATGAGCTGACTTGGTGAGTCTATCCACAATCACCCATATGGAATCATACTTTCGTCGAGAACGGGGTAAGCCTGAAATTAAGTCCATGTTAATCACTTCCCACTTCCAAGTTGGGATCTCTATGGCTTGCAACAATCCACCAGGCTTTTGATGCTCGATTTTCACTTGTTGACAATTTGGACATTGAGCTACGAACTCCGCTATATCTTTCTTCATTCCATTCCACCAATATATAAACTTAAGGTCATGATACATTTTCGTCGCTTCGGGGTGAACAGAATAACGGGAACAATGAGCTTCCCTCAATATCTGGTGGCGTAAACTTGCCACATCGGGAGCACATAATCTGCCTCGACATCGGAGGACTCCGTCTTCTGAGATATCAAATGATGACTCCTCTTTCTGAGGGAGTGTATCTCTGTACTGCATTAGCATGGAATCTTCGTATTACCGCTCTTTCACTTCTGCTACTAGCGACGAGACTGCTAAATTTTGAATAGTAGTTCCCTTACTACCCGAGTCCACTACTCGAACTCCTAGACTAGCTAATTGTTGGAGTTCACAGGCCATTTCTCTTTTCTCTGGTCGTACATCACATAAACTTCCCATAGATCTGCGGCTAAGAGCATCGGCTACAATATTTGCCTTTCCGGGGTAATACAAGATATCAACGTCATAATCTTTTAGCAGTTCCAACCATCGCCATTGCCACAAATTTACCTCTTTCTGCTTGAAGATATACTGAAGACACTTATGATCTGTATAAATATCCACATGGACACCATATAAATAATGTCTCCATATCTTTAACGCATGGACCACTGCGGCCAACTCCAGATCATGGGTTGGATAATTTTGCTAATGTTTTCGTAATTGCCTTGAAGCATACGCAATCACTTTACCATGTTGCATCAACACACAGCCTAGCCCAACACCTGAAGCATCGCAATATACAACATATCCTTCCAACCCCTCTGGAAGTGTCAAGACTGGGGCGGAAGTCAATCTACTTTTCAACTCTTGGAAGCTATGTTCACAAGCATCTGTTCATTGAAACTTTGCTGATTTCTGGGTCAACTTTGTGAGTGGTACAGAAATAGAAGAAAAACCTTCAACGAATCTCCAGTAATAACCTGCTAAACCCAGAAAGCTACGAACCTCCGTAGGAGTCGTGGGCCTTGGCCAAGTCCTCACGGCCTCAATCTTTTGACTATCTACTCGAATACCATTGGCTACAACAATATGCCCCAGAAATGCCACCGAGTTCAACCAAAACTCGCATTTGGAAAACTTTGCAAACAACTCTCGAGTTCGGAGAACTCCAAGAATAGTACGCAAATGATCCGCATGTTCTGCCTCGGATCTAGAATACACCAAGATGTCATCGATAAATACGATCACAAATAAATCCAAAAAGGGCCTGAACACATTATTCATCAAATCCATAAATACCGCCGGCACATTAGCTAGCCCAAATGACATTACCCGAAACTCAAAATGACCATATCTCGTTTTGAAGGCTGTCTTAGGGATATCTTTCTCCCTAACTCTCACTTGATGATACCCGGACCTCAAATCAATCTTTGAAAACCATTTGGCGCCTTGCAATTGATCAAATAAATCATCAATCCTCGGAAGAGGATACTTGTTCTTAATTGTCACCTTATTCAATTACCGGTAATCAATGCACATTCTCAAAGAGCCATCTTTCTTTCGGACAAACAATACGGGTGCTCCCCACGGGGATGAACTAGGCCTAATAAAGCCTTTAGCAAGCAGGTCTTTCAATTGCTCCTTCAACTCTTTCAATTCTGTGGGAGCCATTCTATAAGGAGGAATGGATATAGGCTTAGTGCCTGGCAACACATCAATGGCAAAATCAATCTCCCGCTCAGGAGGGAGGCTCGGAAGCTCTTCCAGGAACACATCCGGAAACTTATTTACTACGGGAACCGACTGAAGAGTCGGTGACTTAGCTTCTATATCTTGAACCTGAACTAGATGGTAAATGCAACCTTTCATGATCATTTTCCTTGCCTTCAGATAGGAAATAAACCTACCTTTTGGTGACGCCGTATTCCCTCTCCATTCTAAAACCGGTTCTCCCGGAAATTGAAAACGAACCATTTTCATTCTACAATCAACATTGGCATAACAAGAAGCTAACCAATCCATGCCCATAATGATATCAAAATCCACCATTTCTAACTCATGCAAGTCGATCATGGTACGACGATCACAAATCACAATTACACAATTTCTATACACTCGGCTAGCTATTACCGATTCACCCACGGGTGTAGACACCTCAAAAGGTTTAATCGACTCCAGCTTGACTCTAAATCGACCCGCAATATATGGAGTAACATATGAAAATGTGGAGATTGGATCAATCAAAGCATATACATCATGAGAAAATACCGATAATATACCTGTAACCATGTCAGGAGAAGACTCGAGATCGTGGCGTCCAGCCAAAGCATAAACACGGTGCTGAGGACCGCTAGAACTGGGAACTCTCCCTCTGCCTCTACCATTTCCAACTGGCGCATGTGAACCTGGCCCCATAGGGCGTACAAATGCTGAAGATCCGGCTACGACCCTGAAGGTTGAGTCCTACCTCTACCATGAACTGAGGGGAAATCACACATGACATGGCCTGGTCGACCACATGAATAGCAAACATCTGAACCCAATCGGCATCGACCCCAATGCAACTTCCCACACTGGGAACATTATGGTGCGGGTGGCCTTGCCTGGCCCGAATCATCTCTAAACTGGGACCCTGAATAACTCTGACTCGGCCCGGAACGAGTAGATCTATCGAATCTCTGGCCGGAAAACTACGGAGGTGCACTAGTCATAGAATAGCCTGAGTGCTTGGAAATCTGCTGTCTGTGCTTACCTCTGAACTCACTCATCGGACCCGAAGATCTGGCCCTCTTGCTATGACCCCTATCCTGCTCGCGTTAACTTCTCTGCTATTGTAAACTTTCTTCTAAGTTCTGAGCATGAGCCTGAATGCGTGCAATATCCATATTGTCCTGAAGGGATGCAGTAAAGCACCTATCCATCAAATGTGGCCCGAGGCCTTTAACAAATCGGTGTACTCTGTCGCCCATATCTGCTACCATGGCCGAAGCATACCTAGCCAAGGAATTGAAGCGGAGACTATACTCTAGAGCACTCATTCTACCTTGCCTCAAATTTAAGAACTTATCGGCTCTAGCTCGCCGGACTTCCGGAGGCATATAGTGTCGGAGAAAAGCATCAACAAACTCTTGCCATACCGGGGGGAGGTGCATTGGCTCCCTGTGAAGCCATCCAAACCGTATACCATTGGATCGAGACATCTCTCAATCTATATGATGCTAACTCCACCAACTCGGTGTCCGAATAATGTATCAATCGAAGCGTCCTCAACATACCATCAATGAAGTCCTGAGGGTCCTCCTCCGGCTTTGACCCAAAGAATTCCGGAGGGTTGAAAGTAATGAAATCATGGGCTCTAGCACTAACAGCCCTGTCACCTTGCCCTGTACATTGCCGCTGAGTCTGAGCAGCAACCAACTGAGTAAGCAAATGTATGGCCTCTTTCACATCTTGGCCCGAATCATCCGGGGGAGGAGCTGGGGCTGAGGCTCCCTCATGCTCCTCTAGTATAGGTACTGAATGGGAGGACTGAGATTGAGCCGCACTCTGGGACTCACTTTCCTCTACTACCGGTGGCGGTGCTCTTTCAACCCGCTTTTCTGCCACCGTCTTGCCCTTTTGGGCTACTGTAGCCTTTCTCTTTACAGGCATTTCTGAAATACACAACACACGATTAGGGGACAAGAATTTCTTATATCATAGCTCTATTGCACGATTCTCATGAAGTAAGAAGGTCATTTATTCCTAAAATGCCCGCAACTTCTTTTTTATAAGTGTGGCGCGCAACACACCCATAACCAAAACTCTACTAGACACGGCTCGTAGACACACCCTAGGACTGGACTGCTCTGATACCACTTTTGTCACAACCCATTTAGAGGGCCGTGACGAGCGCCCGGTGCTAGCCCACCCGGGCACCCCTTGGCTTACACTTATACTTACATATAGGTAAGCCACATAATTAAGCATACATTTCTATTCATCATTCATGTGAGTCCCATTGGACGACAATGCTTTTATATCATAGTTGGCGTCTATACCACGTCAATGTACATGAGCCGACAAGGCTATCAAAATGATATACAAAATATAGGCCGACAAGGCCAGACATATCTAACCATATACACATGTCTACGAGCCTCTAAGGAGAGTATAACATATCATATAGGCGGGACAGGACCTCGCTAAGCCCATAATCATGTACACAAAAGAATAAGTACCCAAAAGCTATGGCTCCGAATGAAGTGGAACTCTGCTATGTAGTCCCTGAGAATATAGCTATGGATCAAGCCTGTCTCCCTGTGCACCTGCGGTCATGACGCAGCGTCCACAAACAAAAAGACGTCAGTACAAAGAATGTACTGAGTATGTAAAGCATGATCAATATCAATATAGAAGCATAATAAGCAACATAAGAAATAGCACAAGACGGGAGATGGTGATATCATCGTCATAGGCACTTACTTGCCTTTCATAGGACGTTCCATTTCTAATGCGTATTTACGTGCATACATCCATACCCATATCTGTTCCATATCTGTACTCGTATTCGTATACATGCCCTTATTCACATTCATATCGTATCATATTCGTATTCCTTCACATATCTATATCATATACATCATCATATCATATACATAGTATTTACATAGCATACCCAACCATGCAGGTTCGGTGTTTCATACATACTTGGCCAACCAAGGCTCAAGCTTACTCGTACCTGGCCCTACCAAGGCTTCAGGGTTACATCTACCTGGCCCTACCAAGGCATCAGGGTTACATCTACCTGGCCCTACCAAGACATCAAGGTTACATCTACCTGGCCCTACCAAGGCATCAAGGTTACATCTACCTGGCCCTACCAAGGCATCAAGGTTACATCTACTTGGCCCTACCAAGGCATCAGGGTTATCCGTACCATCTGCAGAGGTGTGTACACGTTACGTAATCATATACCTACTTATTTACATATCCTACCCGGCCTCATAAGCTCGGGGTTCCATAATAGTCATGCATAGAGACATATACATAATATCTCATGAGCATCTTTACTATTTACATCATTATCATAATCGTCATCGTTATCGTCGTCATTATTACCATTATAGTCGTCATCAATATCGTTATCACTATTATTGTCATTCATCTCATCTACCTCAACGGGCCTACTCGTCATACGAGGAACTTAGTACAATTGTAGCCTATCAAGAATAGTGAGCTTACTAGCTCGGAAGATCAAATCATTTGAAGGATATCATAGTCCATAGATGATTTAGACGTTTTGTCAAAGAACCATGCCTTATGAAAGAAGGGTTAGCCTTACATACCTTTTCCGTTAAACTATTCTACACTTGCGTGTTCTCCTCCAATGCTAGCGTCTCTACCTTCATTAAAGTCATACTATCATTAGAATCGATGGCTAGCATATATGACTAAAGGTATAGAAAATCGGACAGCATCTCCTCTATTTATAAGACATTCCTCCATAACGTATATCAACTCCCAAACGTCAATAATACATTCACAATACCATAAAAATAGTCATTATTCATCCATATCATCTACATTTCTCAATTTGCTTTCAATTACTCATGTCCATGGCTATTACACACGACTATGTCCATAAACGTACATTGCTCATCTCATGTTCTCAACATCATTTATAACATATTTCCATCACAATACATCAAGACTCATAATTCAATTCAAACTATTTCTCAAAATGACACTATTCCACATTCATGACCCATTTTTTATACCCTTCTACAATCCACGTATTTCAACTCTTAAATAACTTAAACAACATATAAATACCATGAATCTTACCTTAGATGTCGTAGGAACAAGCCGTGGTTGGTAATACTCCACTTGAGCAAAAACCCTAGTTTATCTCCATTGGGATTTTTTGACTTGAATGACCTTTAATGGGTTTTATTATACTTGATTCACTTAGTTTATGTTGTTGATCACCAAATATCCTTGAATTCTTATGGAATATATGTAGATATATGTTTTAGAGAGAAGGGGTGTCTTGTAGAAATGAAATGAAATAAACCTTTGTCCCTTTATTTAATGACACAAAATCTGCCCGACCGTATATACGGACCAACATACGGTCCGTATAATTTATACGGGCCGTATGTCTGGCCGTATATTTGGTATAGAAACTTTTGCCTCTCTGGGCTGATTATACGGTCCCAAACATACGGACCGTATAATTTATACGACCAGTATGTTTGTCCGTATAACCCCCAGTGGTTCCGAAGTTCGTTTCGTCGATTCGTTTGGTCTCCAATCCTTATAGAACCTTCTTAACACTTGTTCAACACTCCAATATCAATCTAAGGGACGTTTTCACACTTCTCCAAGACATCACTGAGTCCTTGTTAACTCGTTACTCTTATTTCCCTTCCGAAACCTATCGTATGGCTTGCCTTCTCTTGGCCAACTTTCTCGTCTAACATCAGATGCCTTTGAAATCTTACTTAGGGTCATCAAATGTCGTTTCTTACTCATGGAAATATCGTATACTCGTACTCCTCACTAGTTCATTCACTTGTGCAACAACAGAGGATTTTCCGGAGTGTAACAACAACACACCGCTGTATGATTCTACAACAATAACTATACGCTATCCGGACCGGAATTTGGAAATTATTCTTAGTTTGGGCTAAAAAGTCGGTGTGGGAAGGTTGGGGAATTTGCTAGAGAGTTTGGGATGTTTTTGTGTGTGTTTGGCTGGAAAATGAGGGGTAACCTCCTTTTTATAACGGTTCAGGTTCTGCCTGGACCGACATAAAAAACCTTCGGCGCGATCGCGCCCCCTTTGGGCGCGTTCGCACAGGTCTAAATTTTCTGACTGGATGTTCGTTCAGTAAAAAGGTCATCACTCCTTATCACAATATCGTGTGAGAGTCTACGACCTATGGTTGGAAATATATCAATTATCTACAACTTTAATTCTTGGTGTTTTTCCAGATTCCAAACTTATAATGTCGTTTTGGCCTCTCCAAGTCAGATCACCCGAAAATGTTTCCTTAAATCGTCCTTTTGGAGGGCCTATGCCCATATTTGGCTTAAGGGCCCTTCTCAGGACTTGCTCAACTTTCCATGTACTACCTATATATCTCTTCATATGTCCTTTATAAAACCCCGAGGTGTGGGCCCCACTTAGCTTATAGTAACGAAGGCTTTTCATCAAGCGCCATATGAACCAATTCACCCCATATGGTCTCCAAATGTCATATATAGGTTATTATTACATTCTTATCATATAACTTTCATCCCGAACCTGGTCCTCAAAATTTCTCAGCGCATTCGCGCCTCGTGGTGGCGCGTTCGCGCTGTGTTGGCCCTTGGCCTTCTGCGCGTTCGCGCCACTCCTTGGCGCGTTCGGACAGACCATTTTCTAAGTCTGCCAGCCTGACTGTAACTCCCATGTTTCCTTACCCCGATGTCCTATTGAGAAGCGGCTTGTTGCGTTGGAAATTAGACATCCCGAACTCCACTTTAGACTTTCGTTACACTTTAAAACTCTAACTATACTAAAAGATGTTCTTTCTCCCGGTTAGATCAAAACTTCTATACCAAACCTTGCCCAACTTTCTTTCAAAGCCTCAGAAGCTTAATTTCCTTAGTTAGCTTGTTTTCCAGTCCTTCTATAACCTGTTATGCGAGCTTGGACTCTTGTAATTGTAACGAACACCTATGATCTTGCATCTTCTCGACAATAACTCCGACATCTGCAGTTAGATAGCTAACACCTAACGAGTCTCAATGTACAGAAACTACGAGGTGTAACAGGGAGCTATTTGCCACATTTTCAAAGTGTGAGTTTTGGTTAAATTCGGTGACCTTTTTGGGGCATATTATTTCAGTTGATGGCATTCGGGTAGATACCAAAAATATTGAAGCTGTGAAGACTTAGCCAATGCCTACAACAGCTACGGAGGTTCGTAGTTTCCTGGGTTTGGCAGGTTATTACAAAAGATTTGTGGAAAGTTTTTCTTCTATTTCTACACCATTGACAAAGCTAACTCAGAAATCATCTAAGTTTTAATGGACGAATGCTTGTGAATGTAGTTTTCAGGAGTTAAATAATAGATTAACTTCGGCCCCGGTCCTGACACTTCTAGAAGGGTCGGAAGGCTATGTTGTCTATTGTGAGGCTTCGGGCGTTGGGTTAAGATGTGTGTTGATGCAGCATGGTAAGGTGATTTCTTATGCTTCAAGGCAATTGCGGAAACATGAGAAAAATTATCCAACCCATGATCTCGAGTTAGATGCGGTGATCCATGCATTGAAGATGTGGAGGCATTATTTGTATGGTGTCCATGTTGATATTTATAGGATCACAAGAGTTGTGATCCTTCAGTATATTTTCAAGCAGAAAGAATTGAATTTACGGCAAAGGTTGTGGTTGGAGTTGGTGAAACATTATGATGTTAACATTCTGTATCATCCCGGGAAGGTGAACATTGTGACTGATGCTCTTAGCCGTAGATCTATGGGTAGCTTATATGATGTTCAACCAGAGAAAAACGAGTTAACTCGTGAGCTCCAGCAGTTAGCTAGCCTAGGAGTTCGGGTAATGGACTCGAGCAATATGGGAGCTACCATTCAGAATTCAGCGGTCTCGTCACTAGTAGTTGAAGTGAAAGAACGCCAGTATGAGGATCCCGTACTAATTCCTTATAGAAGTACACTTCCTCAGAAGAAAATGTCATCCTTTGAGATTTCTGGAGATGGAGTTCTTTGATGTCAAGGGAGGTTGTATGTTCCCGATGTTGCAGGATTACGTTATCAGATTTTGAAAGAAACCCATTGTTCCCATTATTCTGTTCATCCTGGAGCAACGAAAATGTACCACGATCTTAAATCTATATATTGGTGGAATGGAATGAAGAAAGACATAGCGGAAGTTGTGGCTCAATATCCTAACCGTCAGCAAGTAAAAGTTGAACACCAAAGCCCGGTGGATTGTTGCAAGCTATGAAAATCTAACTTGGAAATGGGAAGTGATTAAAATGGATTTCTTCGTCGGCTTACCTCTTTCTCAACATAATTATGATTCTATATAGGTAATTGTGGATAGACTTACGAAGTCAGCTCATTTCTTATGAGTCAAAACTACATATGTAGCTGAAGATTATACAAAGCTTTATGTCAAAGAGATAGTACGGCTCCATGCTGTCCCAGTATCTATTATTTCCGATAGAGGGACACAGTTTACCGAAAATTTCTAGAACTCTTTTCAAGAAGGTTCGGGGACTCAGGTGAGTCTTAGCACAACGATTCATCCATATACTGATGGTGATATGACCCCACCTAGCTCAAGGCCATTCACTAGGAGTCAAGAAGGGAGCTCCAAGAGATGCAAGCAATGTTCATGAAGAAAGGAGCCTTGGAAGAGCTTGGAGAGAAGATGGTAAAAGTGTACAATGTTTGGGAAATAGCTTGGGAAGGCCTAGAAGACTAAGAGATGACCTCTTCTAAAAGTGGCTAGATGTTAAAGAGGGAAATTTTTGCAAACTGTGGGCATTGGGTGCAAATCTTGGCCAAGAATTGCATTCTAGGCCAAGGGTTCAAATTGGAGGCCACGTTTGTAAGTTATGACCATTGGATGAATGAAGAACCATGTTTGGGGGTTAATTTTGCAAAGTGCCACTTTTGGTCCTTTGGTGTAAAGCCCTAGACTATAAATAGAAGACTTGTCTTATTTTCATCCTTTAGCTTGAATTTTGAAGAACTTGGAGTGTAATAGATTGTTTAGGTTATCTTAATATAGTTTGTTTGGTTGCATATTTCTAAGTGTGATTCTTAGTTGCATAGTGAATTTCTTATCTTCCATTAGAATGATTTGAGTTGCTCATTTGTGGTCTTCCAACTTGGGTAATTCTTGAATTCCAAATTGCTAAGGTTCATTAGTGGAAATCGATTAGGATGGTTTAGGTTTCACATACCTAAATTTGCCTATAGCTTTCTTATCAATTGGGTCTAGTATTTATCCTACTATCCTTCTTCAATTCCTAATCTTTACCATTCTTATTTTCCTTTTTCGTGTTCTTTAAGTTTTTAGAGTTTCCTAGGTAGAATTTTATCATTTGGTGTTAAGAGATAGTTTTGAAGAGTGTTCTTACATTCTTCACTCCTTGGTTCAAAGAAAATTTAAAAAAAAAACATATATAGAAAATCCCAAAAAAAATCCATATTCTAAAAACCCCAATTTTTTTTTCTTGTTTCTCGAATTTGAAGTTATATTTGAGTTTGTTGATATCCAAAACCCTAAACCCAAGATTTGAGTTCATTTGGACAAGTTTGGAGTAAATCACCATTGTTGAGCTTTGAAGCTTTGAAGAACTCAAAAGTGGGTTTGGTGATTGAGTTGGAATTGAAGCAAATTGGATATTGGGCTTTGTTCTCCAAGTGATAAGGAGCTTATATCTGAAAATTGGAGCAAATATCGAGTTGATTAGGTCCTAGATTGCATTTGGGTGTTCTTGGTGTTCTTAAGAACATTCATATCTTCATATTAGAGAACAAGACCAGAGAAGAAGGTTTGATCCAAAGGCTTTTTTTTTCCAAGGATAGGTGGAAAGTTGTTTGTTGGGCCAAAAGGGGCAAGTCCTAGGTTGTGTGGGGGCCCAAGACGTCATAAGATCCAAGAAATTTGATCTAATTTTCGAGGAGAATAGGTTCAATACGAAATCACTGAAGCCATTATACGGTCCCACATACGAACCGTATAAATTTTACGGTCCGAACAACCGGTCTGTAAAATTGGGAGTCAAAAAAAGTTGCATTCTGTTAGTGATTTATGGTTGGAAAATACGGACCGTAAAATATTTATGGCCCGTAAATTTTGGTCCGTAAATTTGGGTACCAAATTTTGAGTTTCGGCTCTTGATCTACGGTTCAATTCTATGGTCTGTCAATACTATACAGACCGTATATTACACAACTCCCAATCCGTAAATTTGAGGTACATTTTCAATTCCAAAATTCATTTTATCTCCCTTCAGTTTCAAAAATTTCTTGAGCCTTGATTGTGTCCCTATTTCATAGGTAGGGACAAAAAAAAGAGTATAGAAATTTTAAAATTTTCATTATTTCAATTTGATACCTTTGATCAATTCAGGCTTCAAGACCCCGTTTTCAAGTTATCACCTACCCGGGCCTGAAATTTCACGTATTTTTCGATTTTAGCATTCCAAATGAAGAAAAGCTTGAAAGAATTAGCACGAAAGAAATGCGGACACAAGAACTAGCATTTTAATTTCAATTATTTTTCGAAATTTCATTTATTTTTTGTTGAACCTACTTGTGTTTACTAGTTCTTGTGTCCGCATTTCTTTCGTGCTAATTCTTTCAAGCTTTTCTTCATTTTATTTCGTTGAGATTTTATTGGCTCTCGTCCGTTTGTTTTAAGTCGTCCTTCCTTCATCTTAACAAGAATCCATTCTACCACAAAGTATAAGCAACCGTGTGAATCCGATTGGTTAAGCGGTTCATCAACAGCTTCGAAGGCACATGGGAGTGTGGTAAGGATTAAGAGTTGAATACGAGTGAAGTGAGGCTTTTATTACTAATCTTGTTTGCTAGTTTTGCAGGTCATCATGTCTAACCAAGGCGATGGAACGCAAGGGGTAGTAGAAAGTTCATTGGCTATGATCATGAGTCAACTATCGGGAGTAACATCGAGGTTGGATGGCATGGAAGGAGAGGTGCGTGACGTGGTTGGGACGTTAAGTGGTATAGATCTGTGGATAGTGGGAATTGAGAAGCCTCGAGCGGATGGTTCGAGTAGAATGGGCACTCCCCATTCTCGAAATGAAGGTGATGGGGATAGAACACAAGATACAACACAAACCATTACCCCGGGGCTAGCACATGCTTTGTGCAATCCCAAGCCCACAACCATTACCGACCAAAGAGTTCAACCACCCCAAACAACCAAACTTCCACCTCAAACATCCGCACTTCAAAACACCATTCAACAAACTTATCCCCAAGTTTACCAAAACAACCTGAATGAGGCAATCCCTTAAGTAATCTTACAACAAGCACCCCAAGCTCCACCCCAAACTCAAATACAAGATCCTTTTCTTAACCAAAACCAATACCAATACCCCATGAATGAAGAGGAGTATGATGATTATCCACAAGATAAGTGGTGGGATGAGAACCGATAAGGAGGAAGACGTGGAGGGATGAATAACTGGGTAAGGGGAGGAAGATGAGGTTTTGAGTGATTTCCGGGCCATGACGCTAGGTTCGAAGGTCATGTCGACCAAGGAAGGGCTCAAGGGTATAAAGACCAAGGGAGATGGCAAGAAAATGACCGGACATTTAATACAATCAAGGTCAACCTCCCTACTTTCCAAGGAGGTAGCAACGCGGAAGAGTTCCTTGAGTGGAAGCTACAAAGTGAACACATCTTCCTCACCAACAATGTGTCTGAGGCCATAAAGACAAAGTATGCCCTCACTCAATTTGAGGGATACACATCCACATTGTGGGAATCTAAGAAGTTACAAAGGGCTCAACAACACATCTATGATCTTCCAACTTGAAATGACTTGATTGAGCTCATGAAAACAAGGTAGCTTCCACCTACATATCGTCAAGATGCAATCAAAAGGGTGTACTTGTTGAAACAAAGGTCGAAAAGCGTGGAAGAGTATTTTGATGAGTTTGAGGACTTGTGGATGAAAGCCAAGCTAGAAGAACAAGAGGAGTGCACTATTATAAGGTTCGTAGCCTACTTGAACCGTGACATTACTAAACCCATGAGGCTTAAGACTTATAACAGTCTAGAAGAGGCATTCCATGATGCAGCCAAGGTTGAAGTGGATCTAAAGGAGGAGAGATCTTATAAAGACAAAGGCAAGTCATCTTCAACTTGGAGCAAACGCAAAGATAAGTGGAAAACTTCCACTTGGGAAAAGCCCAAGACCAACACTCCAACACCTCAAGCCAAGTTCGACTACAAAGCCAAGGGTGATGATAAGGCTAAAGGAGGTAACAACTCTAAACCCAAATATAATCGTCCTTCTACTGTCCAATGCTTTAATTTCCAAGGAAGAGGGAACTATGCAAGTGAATGTCCCAATCGGAGGACTATCACTATTGTGAGAGATGGGTACTAGACCGATGATGAAGATAAGAGCGGGAATGGTAATGATGATGGGGGAGAAAGAACTGAGTGTGAGGGTGATTCCGATGAAGAGGTTGAGATAGGGTATGAAGAAGTCTTGAGCATGCTATTATGGCTAGAAGAGCCATAGGGGCTCTAGCTAAGGAAGAGAGTGACCAAAGGGATAATTTGTTCCATTCAAGGTGTAAAATCGTGGACAAGGTGTGTTCATTGATTACTGATGGTGGGAGTTGCACGAATGCCGTTAGCGAATTTTTGATTGAAAGTATGAAATTTTCCACCCGCAAGCACACTAATCCCTATAAACTCCAATGGTTCAATAAATATTGTCAGATGAGGGTCAACAAGCAAACCATTATAAAATTTAGCATCGACAAGTACCAAGATGATATTTTGTGTGATGTGGTACCCATGCAAGCTTGCTATCTATTGCTTGGAAGACCTTGGAAATTTGATGTTGATGCCCAACATAGTGGGAGAACTAACAAGTACTCATTTGTGGTCAAGGGGAAGAAGTACATTCTTAACCCACTAACCCCTTACCAAGTGAGTGAGGATTATAGAGTGATGGGGGAGCTTCAGGAGAAGTATCAAAGGGAAGAGAAGGAGAAGAGTGAGAGGGAGACTTTTTTGGTCATAAGTGGAGAGGGAATGTCTCAAGATGGTTCCAAGAAATGTTTGTTGGCCAAACTAAGTAATTGCTTAAAGGGGGTTGATGAGAGACACTTCATGGTGTGTCTTGTCAACAAGGACCTTCTCTTAAATGCTAACCAAGCTACTAGCACTTTGCCTAGTAGTATATCTTCTTTTTTGCAGGAATATGAAGCATTGTTCCTGGAAGAAATGCCCGATGGCTTACCCCTCTTAAGAGGTATTGAGCACCAAATTGATTTTGTATCGGGTTCTTAAATCTCGAACAAGCCAGCATAGAGGAGCAATCCGGACGAAACAAAGGAACTGCAAAGGCAAGTTGAGGAGCTACTCAAGAAGGGTAGAGTCAAGGAGAGTCTTAGCCCTTGTGTTGTACCGGTAATTCTTGTCCTAAAGAAAGATGGTACATGAGGATTTGCATTGATTGTATATCCATTAACAAAATTATGGTAAAGTATCGACATCCTATCCCTAGACATGATGACATGTTGGATGAACTTTGTGGCTCAAGTGTGTTTTCCAAGATTGATCTTAGGAGCGGCTATCACCAAATTCGTATGAATCCGGGTGATGAATGGAAAACGGCCTTTAAGACTAAGTTTGGTCTCTATGAATGGATTGTTATGCCATTTGGCCTAACCAATGCACCTAGCACTTTCATGCGCCTAATGAACCATGTGTTGAAACCCTTTATCAATAACTTTGTGGTTGTCTACTTTGATGATATTCTTGTGTATAACAAATCTATGGAAGATGATGTGAGCCATTTAAGGCTATTGTTTTATATCTTATTGCATAAGAAGTTGTTTGCTAACATGAAGAAGTGTGCTTTTGGGGTTGACAAAGTGGTGTTCTTGGGTTTTGTGGTGAGTGTCCATGGTGTTGAGGTTGATGAAGCAAAGGTGGAATCCAGTGGAACTTGGCCAACACCCAAAAATGCAACCGATGTGAGGAGTTTTCATGGGTTGGCAAGTTTCTATAAAAGATTTGTAAAGGGCTTTAGTACAATTGCTTCCCCAATGACCGAATTGATTAAAAAGGAGGTTCCTTTGGTGTGGGGGGATGAGAAGGAAAAGGCATTCCAATAACTGAAGTCTTTGTTGAGTTCGGCACCTTTGTTACAATTGCCAAATTTCGAGAAGACATTTGAAGGAGAGTGTGATGCTTCCGGAGTTGGCATAGGTGGTGTCTTGATGCAAGAGGGAAAACCGTTGGCCTATTTTAGTGAGAAGCTTAAGGGGGCATCTTTGAATTAATCAACCTATGAAAAGGAGTTGTATGCACTTGTGGTTTTGACCCATTGGCAACATTATTTGTGGCACAAAGAATTTGTGATTCGTTCGTATCACGAATCCTTGAAGCATTTGAAGGGTCAATCCAAGCGCAATAAAAGACAAGCCAAGTGGGTAGAATTAATTGAAGCTTTCCCTTATGTGATCCATTACAAAAAGGGTAAAGATAATGTGGTGGAGGATGCTTTGTCTAAAAGGTATGCCTTGCTCAATACAATGAATTCTAGAATGATGGGTTTTGAAAGCCTTAAGGGATTCTATTCTCAAGATCCCGACTTTAAGACAATTTTTGAGGAGTTGACCCAAGGGAGGAGGGTTGATAGATTCCAACTTGTTGATGGGTTCCTATTCAAGGATGGTAGAGTTTGTGTAAAAATGAGCTCGTGGAGAGAGTTGTTCGTCAAGGAAGTACATAGTGGTGGAATGATTGGCCATTTTGGAGTGGCCAAGACACTTGACATTTTGGGTGAGCAATTTTATTTGCCCAAGATGCGACATGATGTTGAAAATCTATGTGGTCAATGTTTTTAATGCAAGCAAGCCAAGTCCAAGACTAGGCCCCAAGGTATGTATACTCCCCTTCCTACTCCTATTGGTTCTTGTATAGACATTTCTATGGATTTTGTGTTAGGTCTTCCAAGAACCAAAAGGGGTCATGATAGCATTTTTGTTGTGGTAGATAGGTTCTCAAAAATGTCTCATTTTATACCATGCCATAAATGTGATGATGCATCTCATGTAGCATCTTTGTTTATGAATCATGTGCTTAAATTGCATGGAGTTCCTAGAACTATTGTTAGTGATAGGGATTCTAAATTCCTTAGTCATTTTTGGAAGAGTCTATGGGGTGAACTTGGCACCAAGCTTTTATTCTCTACTTCTTGCCACCTCAAATGGATGGCAAACCAAAGTAGTCAATAGGACTCTTGGAAGCATGCTTAGGAAAAAACCTACTTCTTGGGAGGATTTTTTGCCTTTAATAGAATTTGGTTATAATCATTCTCTTCACACTTCTATTGGCATGACCCCATTTGAAGTTTGCTATGGTTTTAACCCATTGATTCCTTTAACCTTAACCCCCTTCTCTAGTGATGTTGTTGTGAACTTTGATGCCAAACAAAGGGCTGCCGAAATGATGAAAATCCATGCCAAGGTAAAGGTGAACATTGACAAGATCAACACCAAGGTAGCTAAGCGGCAAAACCGTGGGAGGAAGATAGAATTACAACCTAATGATTGGGCTTGGGTTCATTTTTGGAAGGAAAGATTTCCTCAACTGAGGAAAGGAAAGTTGAGCCCAAGAGGAGATGGTCCCTTCAATGTCCTTGAAAATATCAATGACAATGCCTATAAGATCGACTTGCCAAGTGAGTATAATGTTCACAATGTTTTCAATGTAAGTGATCTTTCCCCTTGTGTTGTAGGTGAGCCTTTAGATTCGAGGACGAATCTTCTCCAAGAAGGGGAGGGTGATATGACCAGCCTAGATCAAGGCCATTCACTAGGATTCAAGCAAGGGAGCTCCAATAGATAAAGGCCATGTTCATGAAGAAAGGAGCCTTGGAATAGCTTGGAGAGAAGATGGCCAAAGCGTACAATATTTGGGAAATAGCTTGGGAAGGCCTAGAAGGCCAAGAGATGACCTCCTCTCAAAGTGGCTAGATGTTAAAGAAGGAAATTTTTGCAAACTATGGGCATTGGGTGCAAATCTTGGCCTAGAATGCAATTCTAGGCCAAGGGTTCAAATTGGAGGCCACGTTTGCAAGTTATGACCATTGGATGAATGAAGGCCCATATTTGGGGGTTAATTTTGCAAAGTGCCACTTTTGGGCCTTTGGTGTAAAGCCCTAGACTACAAATAGAAGACGTGTCTTATTTTCATCATTTAGCTTGAGTTTTGAAGAACTTGGAGTGTAATAGATTGTTAGGTTATCTTAATATAATTTGTTTGGTTGCATAATTCTAAGTGTGATTCTTAGTTGCAAAGTGAATTGCTTATCTTCCATTGGAATCATTTGAGTTACTAATTTGTGGTCTTCAAACTTGGATAATTCTTGAATTCCAAATTGCTAAGGTTCATTGATGGAAATTCCCATTAGGAGGGTTTAGGGTTCACATACCTAAATTTGCCTATAGATTTTTATCAATTGGGTCTAGTAGTTATCCAACTATCTTTCTTCCATTCCTAATCTTTCCTATTCTTATTTTCCCTTTTCTTGTTCTTTAAGTTTTTAGAGTTTCCTAGGTAGAATCTTATCAAATCTTAATGTCTTAATTATTTGATTGATTCTGGAAATGCTATCATGTCTATCGTCATTAAGTTATTTTTTTTGATGTGGCACAAATTGCATAAATTGTTCGGAGGTTATCGACGTTATGTCACTCCGAAGGGCCGCTGTTACTTCATTGACTCCTCATACATTGAATATATATATGTACGCATTAATTTACTACACCGAGCAGTGCTATAGTCGGCCGAGTACGACACCTGTTGTACAACCAGTGATCAGTTGGTATTACACACCTAGTCTCGGAAGGGCCGGGTACTTTACACATTGAGTCTCGAAAGGGCCGAGTACATTACACACCGAGTCCCAAAAGGGCCGGGTACGTTATACACCGAGTCCTGAAAAGGCCGGTACATTATATTGTACGTTCTCAGGTGGCTCAGGTTACTTCTACCCTCCTTATAATTCTGTCTTACTTATGTTATTGATTCCTACCTTACATACTTAGTACTTTTATCCGTACTGACGTCCTATTGCATGGGATGCTGCATTTCGTGCTGCAGGCTCTGACAGGGTTATTGAGGAGCAACATCAGTAGGATTTTCCAACTTCAGCGGTGTCAGCAAGTGCCACTACTTCGGACTTGCTATATTTGGGTACTTTTATGCTAATGTAATATATGTTCGCATGTACATTCTTAGAGGCTCATAGACATAACGGGGTATGTAGATACTATGTAGGGTTATGTCGGCTTTGTTTTGGTCTGTCATATTTCCTTGTTAGCCTTGTCAGCTTTATGATACTCGTGATGTTGTAGCGACCTTGTCGGTTCGCATATGTACATATATATTGGATTATCTGATATTTTTATGTTGGGTCTTTTCTGCATACAAGTATACGCTAAGTTATAGTATATGGTATTCAAGGTAACCGTTAAGTCAGGTGGTTCCCGACCTGTGAGTCGGAGCCCGTCATACTTCTCGTTGGGTATGTGACAGCTGCGTTCATGGCTGCAAGTTTAGGAGGCCAGACTGGCGATCTAGTCTAGTAGGCCCTCCACTCAGCTGCAGTCAGTGCGCTCTACTTGGTTCGGAGTTGCAGTCCTTTTGGTATGCTATTTGGACATGTGTATATATATGGGTACGATAGTGCCTTGTCCTGTCTTTTCTACAGTTCGTGTTCCATAGAGGTCTGTAGACAGTTGTATGTAGTATGGATGCTACCTAGCCTTGTGGGCTCTTATTTTTGTTGTACAACATATGTAGCGGCTTAGTCGGCTTGCACTGTTATCCGCAGTACGTATGTATATATATGTATGCTAGTTGCGAGTTCTTATTGCATACAGGAGATAGTATAATTCAGTTATAGTGTATATATAGGCCACCATATTGCTCAGTGACAGATGCAAGTGTGAGTTTGGTAGTGCTTGGTTTGTAATGGTCGGGCACTCGGCACGACTCATCGGCTTGGGTCATGACAGCAATGATTTTTATGTGGAAACCGTCAGGCTCACAAGGGCGATAAAAACCATGACCTACACTTCTGTACGATTTACCCCAATCTCAACTACAATGGTGAGCCTCTACAAATTCAAGTTATAGACTCTGTAACCTTGGAACTAACCTCTAATCCCTATCTTACTAATCTCCCTAGACCAGTAAGCAACCTTCAAGTTGATCCCCAACTTGAAGTTGAATTTACAACATTTTTGTTGTAACTGTATATTTCTATGAACAACCTAATACAACTCGATAAACAACCTAATACAAGTTTTCAAGACTCAAAAACTGTAAAACATAACCCTATTCTACAGCTTCTTCAACCGTCTTATCGTACTAGGGACGAATGCCTAGATTCTGGATATTCTTGAAATCTTCGTTGATCACTCGATATTCTGAAATCTCTCTTTATGGGTGCGTAAACCTTCTTCTTAGTAAGACTTGGGATTTATATATGATACAAATCGATTTGGGGGAAAGAACCAATTCAACTCAAAATGTGGAAATTAAGGATAGAAAGAAAGGGGATGAGAAATAGAGATAAATACTTGACCCGAGTGGTAGAATTCTATAGACAAACCTAGGTATACGAAACCTAAATCCTTCTAATATGAACTCGAATCCACAAGAACCAAAGCAATATGAATCAAGGCAAGAAGTTCACTTGAAATCCACAAATGAACAATCTTCATGAATTCATTGGAAATAAAAGGTTCTACAACCACAATGGAATCCACCATCATATGACTAAACTAACACTATACCTAACAATCTATCACTCAAAATATGAGTATCTTTCAAATATTCATCATCAAAGTCTACCTATTGAAATGAAAGACAAGCTATTATACAAGCTAAGTAAAGAAGACTAATAGGCAATTACAATGCTACCCTCAATGAAGTAAGAGCCTTGTTTGGCTAGTCTTCTTATTGTAGTCTCCAATTTAAGGATTGACCTTCAATGGCCAAACACGTCCCTCCTTGCATAGATGTCCCTCTAATCAACCTTGCATGCATGGCCTTCTTGCAATCATAACCCTCCTTGCGCAAATTATCCACTTGTACAAATAGCCCTTTGCGCAAAGAACCCTCCAAGCTACCTTCCAAGTCTTGTGGGCTAGGACTTTGAGCTCTAGATCTCCCAACAAAGCAACCTCCCAAACCTTGTAGGATTCCACCTCTATGAAGCTTGTAGAGACTTGGCTCTCATCATTGATCAACATCACGTGTGTAGTGTGGAAATACACACGTGAGGCCCTTTAAAACGCTCCAACTGTGGTGAATAACAATGAAAATCATAGACTCTAAGTTGAGCTCCACTATGAATCATAGGCTCTACAAATGCACTCGAGCCAATGAGAATCATATCATCCTCCCATTCTTTAAAAGGATTCTTCCTCGAATCTGAACCTAGCAAAAACCAAGGGAAGAAAACAACAAGCAAGATCCTCCAGTATTGCAAGATCTTATGGTCAGTATAAACATCGCAATGCTCACCATACAAATAATGGCGCAAACATTTCAAGGCAAATACCACGGCAGCTAACTCCAAGTCATGAGTCGGATAATTCTTCTCATGCTTCTTCAACTGTCGCAAAGCATAGGCAATCACCTTACCATTATGCATCAGTACACAACCCAAACCAACTCTGAAAGCATCACAATACACCACATATCCACCAGACCCAGAAGGTAAAGCCAAAATAGGAGCCGAAGTCAACCTTGTCTTAAGCTTTTGGAAAATCTTTTCACAAGCTTCGGACCACTGAAACTTAGCAGTCTTCTATGTCAATTTAGTCAATGGCGAGGCTATTGACGAAAAGCCTTCCCCAAACTTTATATAATAATTTGCCAAACCCGAACGATGAATTTCAGTCGCACTAGTTGGTCTAGGCCAATCCTTAACTGCTGAAATTTTCTGAGGGTCTACTTTAATGTCGTCACCAGTCACCACATGACCCAAAAAAGCCAAAGACTCAAGCCAGAATTCACACTTGGATAATTTTGCATAAAGCTCGATCTCCTCAAGCATTGTCAAAGTTATCCTCAAATGATTGGCATGATCCTCACGACTTTTAGAATATACCAAAATATCATCAATAAACACAATAATGAAGCGGTCTAGATAAGGCTTAAACACACGATTCATCAAATTCATAAATGTTGCAGGCGCACTAGTCAACCCAAAGGACATGACTAGAAACTCAAAGTGCCTATAACGAGTACGGAATGCGATTTTTGGGATATCCTTCTCCTGTATCTTCCATTGATAATACCCAGACCTCAGGTCAATCTTTGAAAAGAACTTAGCACCCTAAAGTTGGTCAAACAGATCATCTATCCTAGGCAAAGGATATTTATTCTTAATGTTCACCTTATTAAGCTAATGGTAATCAACACACATTCTAAGGGAACCGTCTTTCTTCCTAATAAACAATTCTAGAGCACCCCAAGGTGAGGAACTCGGTCGGATGAAACCTTTATCCGACAAGTCCTTCAACTGATCCTTTAATTCCATTAGCTCCGCTAGAGCCATACGATAAGGTGGAATGGAAATAGGTTGGGTGTCGCGAGTAACATCAATCCCAAAATCAATAACTCTATCAGAAGGAATACCAGGAAGATCTTCGAGAAATAGTTCGGGATAATCACTGACTATGGGAATAGATGCAAATTCGGGTACTATGGCTTTTGTATCATTAACCGCAACAAAATGGTAAATACACCCCTTAGTAATCATCTTATGAGCCTTAATGTAGGAAATAAATCTACCCCTTGGCGTAGGAATTTCACCCTCCCACACAACAATAGGCTCATCAGGAGAGGCGAAACGAACTAACTTAGGGCGACAATCCACATTAGCATAACACGCAGACAACCAGTCCATCCCCAAAACTACATCAAAATCCACCATCTCAAGTTCATAAAAATCCGCCACGGTCTCACTTCCATTAATCAAAACAACACAATTTTTATACACTCTAGAAGCAATAACAGGGACACCAGAAGGTGTATCAACAGCAAAGGGTTCTGACAAAGTTTCGGGTTTCATGCCCATATCAAGAGCAAAAGAAGGGGTAACATAGGATAAATTTGAACTCGGATCAATCAATGAATAAGAATCATGAGAACAGATGGTAAGGATACCTGTAACCACATCGTCAGAAACCTCAGCTGCCTCCCTATGAGTCAGCCCATAAAGCCGAGTTTTCCCTCCGCCAGAAGTGTTAGCAACTTCTTTTTCTTTGCCATTAGTATGAGCATTCTGATTATTATTGGTAGCATTACTAGCAGGCGGGTTTTTAACAGATGCAGAATGAGGCGAATCATTCTTTTGGTCAGACACAGTAGCAATCTCACGTAGCCACTTTCTGCACTCCCGCTTAAGGTGCCCCCTAATACCACAGTAATGACAAATACGATCTTCCCATACAGCAGACCGATTACTACCCTGGGAGAACCTGCTTTGGTTATTAGTCTTTTGACCTTGCCTACCAGAAGGCACACTGGCGTTCGAATAGGCGCAAGACTGAGCAGGTGCAGAATACCCTTTACTTTGCCCTCCATTATAATTATCACCACTGAAACTACCCGCTGATCGGGCCTTCGTGTTCTGGTCTAGATCCACGCTCTCCTCATTTTTCCAAATCTCCTGTTGTTTAGCAAACCCAACTAGACATGAGAAAGTGCAAGTAGGAGACATAGAAACAGTAGCACATGTAGACTTGATACGTGGTACCAAGCCTTTCAAAAAGTGAGTCGACCTATGTTTTTCAGTCGGAATCATGTATAAAGCATACTTTGACAGACGGGTGAACTCCAAACTATACTCACGAACCAACTTGTTTCCCTGTTCCAGCTTTTCAAATTTTTTCGTAGCCATAGAAAAGCTCTCCTCATCAGACAAAAACCTTTCCATGAATGCCTCTTCAAATTCAGCTCATGTCGGAGCTAAAGCAGTATCACCCTTCTCAGACTCCCACATCTCAAACCATGCGTGAGCAACATCCTTCAACTGGTAAGAAGAAAGCCTCACAACCTCTGGATCATAGGCATCCATTGCCCTCAACGCCTTGAAAGTCTCATCTAAAAAGTGTTGGGGGTCATCCACCTCTCTTAACCCGAAGAACTCTATTGACTTTAGGTCTAGAAATTGCTTAAGTATGCCTCCACCATGAGGTCCCACACCTCCATGATGTTGCTGAGCCACAACCAATACAGTCAGCATTTGAATAGCAGTTTGCATCGTACCAATCTCAGGCACACCCGCAAAAAGAAATAGCAGCAGCAGGCGGCGCTGGAGGTGGGGCTTGATTTCCAACATCATTTCGTTACTTCCATTCGCGCCCCCAAGATTTTGGTTAGCTCTCACGGGTTTTCCTCGGTTACTATTTTTGGATCGCGTCAGAGCTATTTCTGCAAGGCACGAATTAACGGGCGAATAAGAACGATCCTAAAAGGACTTCAAGCTCTACGGTACAATCTAGAATCCAGAAGAATAGGAAACACCTATAAATGTCCTGGGAGTTTCTCGATCATGCAGGTGATCAGGCTGCACAAGGAAAACTCCACTAGACACAGCTCCACAGACACCGACAATAATCCTAGGACGTATTTAAACATAGGCTTTGATATCAAGCTTGCCACGCCCCAAAACCCACCCTAGACGTGATCGACATACAACGTCATGAACAATATCGGAAGAACCTAAAAGATGCAATAATAACACTTGAACCCACCAGGTTCAACAATCACCTCCAATAGTTTATAAAATAAATTCAAACGAATCATGAGATATGAATTAAATTAGCGGAAGTCTTTAAAATTATAAAACTTAATCAAATGTATGACATGCCCAAGAGTTAAACAACTCGACAACTACCCACAAGAATGTATACTATGGAGCTTCTAAGATAAAAAATGATTGTCTAACGCATCAGGACACAACCCGCTAAAATGCTAAAATAATGAATAAACATAATGAGGGTGTCTCGCGAATGAACATGTGGGCTCACCAAGTCAGCAACAACAGTAAGTCCTTCCCACGCGCCTGAAGTATCAGCAACCTACTCTTCTCCGTTACCTAACATACCATCAAAAACAACAATGGTATGCTTGAGTACTTCATACTCCGTAAGTGCCTCGGGGACAACAAGTAATACGAAAATAGAGTACAATAATACTTAAAGTAATCAGTTCTGAAAATCATGTGAAATCAATGTAAAAACGGTTATTCAACTAGTGTGTCTTAGTAAGCATCATCAAAATTGATTAAGAAGCCTCTTGTCAAGTTACAACTTTCAAATATGCCTTTCAAATTGATCATGATTATCAACAACAATTCCATGAAAGAATAAGAATGTCACACATGCCAGTATAGGCCCAAGAATCAATCACATCGAAGGGATGGTTGTAGAGGGTCCCTAAACACAGCGCACCACACCAGAATATGTAATTTTCGGTGGCTATCCATCCTCCCTAATATCTAGGCATAAACCGCATTCTAGGTAGCAAACCCGGTAGTGGCCACTCTTCCTCTCGAATGGCTAGGTAATTACCACACTAGGATCCATAGTGGCTACCCTTCCTCCCGAGTAGCTAGGCCAAACACAACAATAAAGTTCATAGCACAGAAGCCGATTCACAATTTGTCTCAAAGTAGTCACACCATCAATTATCTTTAAACTTCATTATTTCGTTATGAAGATCCATAATTTCATAGATAATCTTTAAAACGTTTTCGTTTCTTTAAACAAGACTCCATTGTCATAGTTCAACATGAAAACATTATTACCAACGCTTAGCCATCATTATTGATCATCTCTTATAGAAGAAAATGATTATGATTTCATATACGCATATGGAGGATAATATAATCAAAGTTTAATGTGGGCATGTCCCTTCACATACACCAACCACAATCAAAACATGAATTAGGTTTTTTTTTTAAAGTATGAGAAGTTCACCTCTCTATTCAATAAAAAACTTTTAAACAGAATACATACATCCAAAATAAGGTCTTTAAAAGAGAGACATACCTTAATTAAGCCTTACGTATCCTAACAATTCACCTTCTTAGCTAAGAACACCCAAAACCCTAGTTTGAGTTACTTTGGGAAGGATTACTTTGCAAACCCTAGGTTTTTCATTCAAGAGTCATGCTAAGAATCTTGAGTTTAATGCTAGGATTGATTAATAACGTTAAATATATTCTTACCTTTATGTTAGGAGACTCGGAGAAAAGATTTTCGTCCTTAGGGTTTATGAGAATGTGAATAAGTGATGAAATTAACTGAACCCACTATATATATACACAAGGTGGTGGGCAAAATACACCTAGGAATACGGACCATATTTAAAAATACGGGCCGTATTCTATGGCCGTATTCAATATTAACAAAACAGTGAGCAGTGTAGGGAACGAGTGAAATACGCCCAGAAATACAGACCGTATTCTCTGGCATATTTTATGATAGCAAAAATAGTGAGCAACCTAGGAAGGTGGTGAAATATGCCCAACGAATATGGGCCGTATTTTACATTAACTAAAAACAGTGGGGTCGGATTCTCCAAGACACTTTCACACTTAACTCGGAAATAAGGAGTGTTACAAGTTTTTAAGATTGGTATTATTGTGTGACTTGTGTGTTCGGGCTCATGGTCCATAGAATTATTAGATTATGCTTGGCTTTTCTTGTATGAATTGATGGATTCTATGTATCATGGGAGACTAGTTGGATGGGAACTTGACTTATGAATTACTGTTGATGATTATTGAATGCATGGTATGTATACTCATTTCATATGTTTATGGATATTGAATCATAACTTGGTACCGACGATGTTAAAAGAGATAATGGAACGTTGCATGATTCTAGACTGGATGCTTAGTGATTGACCTTATGAGTTGGAGACCATATGTATCATATGTTGATGTCGTTGGAAAGGAAATAAAATATATGATATTATTGATATTGTTGTTGAGATAAATTTTTTGTGTGGCACGACTGGAATGACTATGTTGCATTCAATACTATCATTGCATCACATACTTTAACGACTCGTCTGGTTGTTATTTAATATTTCGCGAAACAATGCCCAATCTAGGTTGAGAATTGTAAATAATAAGCTCCATGGTGTGTTTTAAGAGTTAAGAGAGGGAAAAATCAAATTCTGAAGGATTTGGAAATTTCAGGCCAGAATATAAAGCGGACCACTATAGCGGTTAGTGGACCGCCATAGTAGTACCGCTATAGCGGCTTAGCGACCGACGCAGCGGTCCGCGCGGAACAATAGCCCAAATTCCTTTTCAACAAAATACTATCAAGGGATGCTCCTAGGGTTCCTCATGAAAGAAAAACCATAGACCCCAAGGAAAAGAAACTCTTCTAATTTCTTTTCCACCCTTCAGTACGAACATTATCGCTCATGGAATGGGATAAAGGATAAGCAGACCAAATATTCTTGGAGAATCAAATATCTATTCATCAAAGAGGTAGGTTATGGTTTACTTTAGGTAGACTTTGATTAGCGAATCGTATATACACTTAGAGTTGATGGGAGAATGCATGCTTAGTTCTTCGGACACAGAGTTTGGATGGACGGACTTGCTAATGTGACTAAAATAGGGTATAATAATAGTTATAATAATAATGATTTAGTTTAACCGGAAGTGATGTTGTCGCTAAGGAGATACCTCATGTTTACTTTTATGCAACCTTAGAAGGGGGTCAATTCCATCTGTATGTCCTATTTTGTTAAACGTTCATAAGGTTGTTTCCTTGAAAATAAGAGGTTGTATTAAAATAAGTATATTGATCTGGGTTGACATTACGCTCATCAAGGGTTAGAATTATGATTGATTTGTCATGTAGTTTCGGGCATTGCACTGCATGGTTTATGCGGATATACAAGTAACAGGCAAGGCTAAGTATGGGTATTGTGTTATCTGGCCTTCTAGCCGTTGATCTGAGTACATGACCTACATATATGTATATGTTTTGGATCTGCTATCCAGGTTCGTTCTGGGGCTGAGGTTTATGCTCGGGTCCGAGGGGTATTCTGGAACGAGTGGTACATAGACACCATGGGTCCCCTGTAGGTCATGGCTACTGAGTAAAGACATCAGATAGCGTGTATGTACAGTGTGTTTGGGCCCTGCATCGCATTTGCATTGCACTATGTCTCATGATTTTATGTTGTACATGTGTGTACTACTGTCATTAACATTGCTCATTTATTCCATGCGTGTTGTTGAGAGTCTAGTCCGAGAGCAAGGGTGAGGTAGGGAATGGTTATGATTTAGTTGAATACCATATATTTTTGATATAAAAGAAGTAAGCTTCGAGGATAACAAGGTACGTGAGTTAATATTGTAGTAATCTTTATTTAGGTTTTTTGAGGTTCATTGACTTAACTACTTATCTTATTGACTTTATGTTGTATTACGCGAACTAATCTTAGTCGAACTATGATGCTTACCAATACGTGTGATGTACTGATACTACTTTTGCTATGCCCTTTCTGGGTGTAGATGTGTTGCAGGTCTTAGCTGAAGTTTCGTCGCGTGGATCTATCGGATATTCTCCTACAGCCTCGCCTAACTCACTTCCGGTGAAGGCTGTGTCATTTATTTTGTCTTCTTGTATTTTAGGAGGTCTTGTACCTATCTAGACTAGATCCCGGGGAATTCTTTCGGATTTTTGTTGTATTTGAAGCGAGTCTGTAAGAAGTGTCTACTTTAAATTCTTTAAATTTTAAAGATTGTTGTCGTATGTTTTAAGAATTGGATTTATTGATAAGGGTTCGCCTACTAGGTTAGTAATATGGTAAGTGCCCGCACGACCCGCGGCTTGGGTCGTGACAGTTGGTATCAGAGCCTAGGTTACCGGTCTCACAAGTACAAGAGCAAATGTCCAGTAGAGTCTTGCGGAATGGTACGATGACATCCGTACCCGTCCGCAAGAGGCTATGGGATATCTAGAAGTTTCTCTTTATTCATTCAATCGTATTGCCCAAACGCACCGTCTCCTTATTGGGTCTAATTGGTGTCTGGTCGATGTCAATTGGTATCTTGATGGGCTAATGGGTATCTGTCATTTCCAATGGGTGACTCTCTATTTCAACTCAAGAACGACCTTCTATAAGTAGGTGCAAAATCTACTGTGTGGCTAAGCGGAAACTTTTAAGGGTAATGTTGGTGTTGTAGACTGGGTGATTATTCTGGGACCATTAACGAAGTCAATAGCGCATTCATACTTAAGTGCTAAGCAATTAAGTAAACCCCTACGCGATCTGAGCTGGAATACCGAAAAAATAAAAATATTCAGTCACTGGCACTGTAGCACCGCTGTAGCGGTAGGGGACCGCTATAACGGGACCAAAAATTCTGCCAGGGCCACTATAGCGGCACATTTACTGCCATAGCGGTACCATTGCAGTGGTCGAGTGACCGCCACAACGGTACCATCTGACCAGTAGCCTCCTCCTTTCTCCCCTATTTTGCCAAGTTGTGTAGTCCATCAACTAAAAAAGAGTAAATCGATTTCCAAAATAGACACATCCATAAAAACATCTGCCCAACGAGGGAAATTGTCTTACGAGATCCCTTAAACCGAGGCACCCGCATCAAAACAACCAAAATAAAGATTATCCAAACAAATCAAAACACAACCAAATCATCAAATTGTCTAAACATCAAAGCCCAACATGGGCAAAAGCTAACCAAAGCTGATAAAAGAGGGGGGGGGGGGGTCTCTAAACCACTCCTCGGCTAGTCACCTCATCGCCACTATCCTCTGAGTCACTAGAATCCTCGCTGCCAAGTCCGGACTCGCTAAGAAAAGTGAATTGGGAGGCATCCCAGGTGACCTTTGGAGGTTTCGCCTTCGGGAGTAGGGCCTTTAGAAGACTCTTTGCACCTTTCCACATCCTCACAAACAGCTTGTCCCTAGCCCGACTCTTTTTCTTCTCTTTGTCTAAATACTCCCAGAGATCCACTAGGCTTGAGCCAAAGATCCATAGGATCCCTACAAGGCATCCACAACCTCTCCCATCTTGGTCTAGCTCTCCATGTAACTCTTCATCTGCTCAGTAGTAAAATAGCTAGTACCCGCAGCACTTCTAGATGACCCGACCTCCGTGGAAGGCTGTGCAAACCCCATCATGGCCGCCCTCACTGCAGCCATATCAGCCTCCATGCGCTCTAAAGTACCCGGGGTCTGTGATTGACCGGTCTCATCCGGTGGGCCACCGCTGTCCTTGCTGTCATCTGAGCGAGTCCTCTTCCTCTTTCCCCTGCCCTATGACCCTTTGACCTTCAATAGGTCAAAGGAAACATCGCACTCCGCATAGCAGACCCCAGGCTCTATAGTCACCCTGGTATTACGACAGAGATGGGTAATCAGGGAGGGAAGCATCAAGTTCGGGCTAGCCTTGGCTATAAAACCCCGCCAATCGTCGATCACCTGCATACCCACATTCATGGGCACACCATCTAGAATGCAAGCCTCCAAGAGGGCCCGTGGGTAAGTGACATCAGTAGTATTGCTCGAGGGGCGAACCCGCCGGGCAACGAGGTTTAGCCACCTCTGGGCCTCAGTAGTAAAGTGTCGGCTCTTTATAGCGAATCGTGAGACAACCCAAGTAGCATTCTTCCTTTTTTATTCTCATACCAACATTCTTACCAGCCACGGTCCGTTACCTTCAACATCCTTGGCCCGAAGCTCATCCTGTGGTGGGTTAGGCAACCCGTGAATGGCGTTGATGGCCTCGGCACTCACCGTCACGGCAACCTCCCAAATAGTAATCTGCGGTTGCAGGGCAACTCAATTCACAGTAGGGAGCATAGCATAGATCTCCCTGACCTAGTTGTAGTTGACGTTACCAGGCTCCTCAGCTAACTGGGCCCAACCAATACGATATAGGGTCTAGTAAAATTTTGGGGCCATTTCTTCGACCTGGTCCATAATGAAAGCCCTCTCGTGGAGCATACCCTTGGTCTGCTGCACCATCAAACGCCACTTGCAACTATTGTTGGGGAACCTGATATGTGCATGGGAAGCTGGGGGTTGTTGCCCTTGTTGTTGTTGTTGATCCACCATGATAAATGAGAGATTTAACCTGAAAAAGTGAAAAGCGGAGTTAGAATAGTGTGGCGTAAAGAATTAACGGTGATAGGCCATGCATGGGATAGTAGAAAAAGCCAAAAAAAAATCGATTCTGCCTGAAGCAGCTCCACTGTAGTAGTGGTAGGACCACGGCAGCAAAGCTGCTATAGCGGTACAATGGCTGCTACAGCGACCAAGGTGTCGCTATAGCGGTGCTTGGTTGCTGTAGCGGGCTCACTATAGCGAGCAGGTAACCACTATAGCAGCTACCTCCCAACCCTGATAGACCGCTCGAAGCAATGGCCTCAACGGTACAGCGGTACCGCTGTAGCGATGAAAGGTCCGCCGCAGCGGTACACCTTCTCCAGTCCCAAAAATTCTAACCCTAAGCCCTGTTCCAAACCCAAACTTTTCACCATTGTTTTCCCGTTTTAGTCAAGGATCGAGTAGTAAGATAGCATGCATGATTTTTATAACTTGTTCTACCCTATTTAAACTATCACAGTTATCAAAATTTTGACATAGAACACAGAAAATTCCACCATAGCAAGACAACCACCCCAACACGAAAACTACCCCCCTGTTCATTAAATCTGCAGTATAAAGTGTTGCTAAGACTTTATGAACGTGAATTAACCCATCATGATCCAAGAAAATACCCTTCCGAAGGACCAAAAACCCATTTTTGCCTAGAAAATTGAATTTCTTCCTAATCTAGCAAGTTAAGCAAGGATTTTTCCAAATAAATAGCCATATGCAAGTTATAGGTTCGTAAATGAGAGCATATACCTTGAAATGGGGGGAACTCTACCAGCCTGGCAGGGGAAAAATGAAATTTCTGATGTAGAAGAAACCTTTGCTTTTTTTAGATTTTGTGTAAGGATTTTGGTAAATAGTAAGGGCTGGGTGGTTACAAGGGAGTGGGGAGGGAGATGAGGGGTTGATAAATGAACAAGGGGGGAAGAATTTTCGTGGGAAGTGGAGAGGTTTTCGGTTATGGGGGTATGAGGGAAGTGGGAGGGGTGAACTGATTCTGCCTGATAACTGCTGCAGCTGTACTACTATAGCGGTCCTCTGGCTGCTATAGCGGTGGTAGTGAAACATTTTTGTTTCATTTATTTTGTTTGGCGTTCATTCTTTCCCCCATAGAAATGGCTCGAAACCCTGTTCTCATAGGGTATGACCCAAGAAAGTGACCCTTACCTCACCTTACCCATTCAGGGACGAACGGTAGTTTAATTGGTATATGCTGTAATTACCCATCAGGTTGTCATTTAATATTTTGTGAAACCATGTCCAATCTAGGTCGATGATTGTATATAATATGCTCGATGATGTGTTTTAAGAGTTAAGATTAGGAAAAATCAATTTTGGAAGGATTTCAAAATTTCGGGCCAGAAACTAAAGCGGACCCCTATAGCGGTCAGTGGACCGCCACAGCGGTACCGCTATAGCGGATTAGCGACCACTGCAGCGGTCAACACGGAACAATAGCCCGAATTTCTGTACTTAGTCTATTTTTCTCTTCCTTTTCAACAAAAGACTCTCAAAGGCTGCTCCTAGGTTCCTCTCGAAAGAAAAATCATGGACCCCAAGAAAAATAAAACCTTCTAATTTCTTTTCCACCCTTCCCTATGAACATTATCGCTCATGGAATAGGATAAAGGCCAAGCAGACGAGAAATTCTTGGAGAATCAAATATCTGTTCGTCAAAGAGGTAGGTTATGGTTTACTTTAGTTAGACTTTGATTAGTGAGTCCTATATACACTTAGAGTTGACAGGAGAATGCATGCTTAGGTCTTCGGACACGGAGTTTGGATGGACGGACTTGTTAATGTGAATAAAATAGGGTATAATTATGGTTATGATAATAATGATTTAGTTTAATAGGAAGTGATGTTGTCGCTAAGGAGATACCTCGTATTTACTTTTATGCAATCCTAGAAGGGGGTGAATTCCGTCTGTATGTCCTTTTTTGTCGAACGTTCATATGGTTATTTCCTTGAAAATAAGAGGTTGTATTAAAAGAATTATATTTAGTTGGGTTGACATTACGCTCATCAAGGGTTGGAATTATGATTGATTTGTCATGTAGCTTCACGCATTGAACTGCATGGTTTATGCGAAGATATAGGCAACAGGCAAGGCTAAGTATGGGCATTGTGTTATCTGGCCTTGTGGCCATTGAGCTGAGTAAATGAATTACATATATGTATATGTTTTGGATCCGCGACCGAGGTTCATTCCAGGGCAGAGGTTTATGCTCGGGTCCGAGGGGTATTCCCGAACGAGTGGTACATGGACACCATGGGTCCCCTGTAGGTCATGGATACTGAGAAAAGACATCAGATAGCGTGTATATACAGTGTGTTTGGGCCCTACATCGCATTTGCATTGCACTACGTCTCATGATTTTATGTTGTACATGTGTGTGCTACTGTCGTTAACATTGCTCATTTATTCATTGTGTGTTGTTGGGAGTCTAGTGGGAGAGAGAGGGTAAGGTAGGGAATGGTTATGATTTAGTAGAATACCTTATATTTTGGACATAAAAGAAGTAAGCTTCGACGGTAACAAGTGTCACGACCCGACTAGGAGCCGTGACGGGTACCTGGGGCTAACAACCGAGCACCACTCATTCTACTACTTATCATGCTCATTAATCATTCTTTTATCCAATTCATACTCAAATCATAAGAAAATCATTTTTCTTTTGAGAACATAAATTCTTTTATATATATATATATAAGCCTTTGGGCCATCAAAATAATATATACATACATACATAATAGCAACCTCGTGAGACCATATAACCCACACTGCGTATCTATGAGCCTCTACTGGAGTGCTAGACATAAGGACGGGACACGACCCCGTCGTGCCCAAAATATACACAAAAGAATAGTCACGGCACCTCCGGAACAATGGAGTGCTCTCAAATTAGCTACTAGCTCCTATGAGTCTAGATAAAGATCACCTTCATGTCTACCTATGGGCATGAACACAGCGTCCAAAGAAAACGGATGTCAATACGAACATTGTACCGAGTATGAGAGGCATAAACAACAACAATACGTCAATGAGATAAAGGAAGCATCAATAAAGAGCAACTGTATATATCTGTCACTTATAAAGAAATAACACATGTTGTCTTACTCATAATCATCATCATATCATGTATGCATAAATGTATAAGCTGCCTATCCATATCAGATCGGTGTGATAATCATTAGCCTGCGTCTAGGCCTCCCGCATTCGGGGTACCATCCCATGCCGCCCATTAGTGGTGTCTGCCCATGTCATCTAGACATGGTGTATACATATAGTTGCCCGCCTTAGCGGTGTCTTCCCGGCCATATAGGCGTGGTGTGATAGCATCATGTACATATCATAGACTAATCATATTATTATCAGGTTATTATCATAATGCATGACTGGAAACTTAAAACAATTATACTCTATCGGGGTGACATAAGGTCGTGAACCCCCGACTCCATTATGGAACGTTTATAAGTGTTCTGCCTCACCTTGAAGGAAATAGTATATAAGGTGAGTGTATGCAATAAATGACATCGTTAACTTCATAGGAACATCATATCATAAACTCTAGAATCTTTAGACTTAAGCTCATCATCATCATTTTTAGGCTCATAATATATCTCTTATCTCATATAGCTATTTATGAACATAGACTCATCGTTTTCCGGAATGTAGGAGATTCATGGAGAGGAAGGAGAAGTCATGCTATAGGATTCATTCCATAGAAAGAAATGACTAGGCTCACATACCTTTTACGTTTAACTAATCTATCACTTGCTTGATCTGCTCCGATGCCCACGTTTTTACCTTCAAGAGGATTCGCATTTACATTAGTTAATCGGCTATAAGAATGTGTTACTATTTCTAGGGAAAAGTGAGCAGCATTTCCTTTGTTTCTGCTACTTTTCCCATATTCTATATCTACTCCCAAACGTTCATAACAACATTCACAATATCATAAACAACAATCATCATTCATCTACATTTCCCACAATTCACCATTTCCCTTCAATTTCTCCACAATTATGGTTATAGCTCACTATCGCGGTTTCTCATATATAATACTTATTCCATGGTCTAAATGTCATTAATATCATATTTAAAATCACAGCATATCGATAATCATGACTCAATCCAAACCTTTACACTATAATGTCACTATTCCCATATTTATGACCCATTTTCTATGTCTTTCTACAACCCATGTGCTTTCAACTTTCAACACCTTAAACAATCAAGAATGATCATAAAACTCAACTTATATGATGGATGAACAACACTTGAGTGAAGCTTCTCTTCTTGCACCAAAACCCTAACTCACTTCCCTTGAGTTTCGTTGGTGTTGATGAACTTTTATTAGGTTTCATACACTTGATTTCGTGGGTTTGATGTCATTGATCATGGTTTTCCCTTTGGTTTCTTATGGATGAGTGATGGAGAATATTCTAGAGGATTCTTGAAGAGAGGAGAGTGGAAATGAAATGAAGGAATGGTCCTTATATGATTTTAATTTCTGTCCCGACCAAGATATACGGACCAACATCCGGTCCGTACATTATATACGGGCTGTATGTATGGCCGTATGTTTGTTCCAGAGAATGATGTCCCTATTGGATAATTATACGGCCTAACATACAGCCAGTATGTTGGGCCGTATAATGCCCAGCTGTTCCGATTTCGTTTTCGTCAACTCGTTTGATCTCCAATCTTTATGGAACCTTCTTGACACTTGTTTAACACCTCAATACCAATCTAAGGGACGTTATCACTCTTCTCTTAGACGTCATTACGCCATCATTTACACGTCGCCCATAATTCTTACCCGACACGCAACATATCCTTTGCTTTCTTTGACAAACTTCTTTCTTTACGTCAAATGTCTTTGAATCTCGATTAAGATCATCAAAGGATATTTCTCACTTATTGAAACATCGTATACGTCGTGCTCTTCGCTAACCTATTCGTTGTACGTTAACAGGGAATTTTTAAGGTGTAACATTCTTCCCCCCTTTGGAACATTCCTCCTCGAATGTTAAACACTCGGGAATTCTGCGAAAATTTCACCAGAGTTTCCCCTGTAATATGGCGCTACCATCCTGTCACAACAACCCATAATAATATTGCCTCACAGGGCCACAACACAATAGAACTATAAATTGGCCACACACGACCAAAAGCATGAAAAGTAAACATACATACCTCATATTGTTGGCGTTTCATCTTGAACCTCTCTTGGGGGTTGGAATAAGTTCGGGTACTTGAACTTCATACTCTCTTCTGCTTCCCAAGTCATTTCTTCCCGGTTGTTGTTTCGCCACAACATTTTAACTGAAGCTATTTCCTTATTTCGAAGTCTTCGCACTTGCCTATCCAAGATGGCAATAGGCACTTCTTCATATGCTAGATTTTCTGTCACTTGTACATCATCAATCGGAACAATCCTCGTAGGATCTCAAACACACTTGCGGAGCATTGAGACGTGAAAAACTGGGTGGACTGATTCAAGCTCTGAAGGCAAGTCAAACTCATAGGCTACATGACCCACCTTACGGATAATTCTATAAGGTCCAATGTATCGAGGAATTAATTTCCCTTTCTTGCCAAATCTCATCACCCCTTTCATTGGCGATACCTTCAAAAATACCCAATCATCAACTTGAAATTCCAAGTCTCGCGGACGATTGTCCGCATAAGATTTTTGGTGACTTTGGGTTGTCAACAATCGATCTCGGATCACCTTGACTTTTTCTACCGCTTGCTGAATCAATTCAGGGCCTATTAACTGTACTTCTCCTATTTCAAACCATCCAATTGGGGACCTGCATTTCCTTCCATATAAAGCTTCATACGGAGCCATTTGGATACTGAAATGATAACTATTGTTGTATGCAAATTCGATTAGAGGCAAATGATCATGCCAACTACCACCAAAATCTAGAACACATGCTCTTAGCATATCCTCCAAAGTATGAATAGTACGTTCGGCCTGTCCATCGATCTACGGATGAAATGTCCTGCTAAGCTTCACTTGGGTACCTAGACCTTCTTGAAAAGACTTCCAGAACTTAGTTGTAAATTGGGAACCTCTATCTGTGATAATGGATATTGGAATGCCATGGAGTTGCACAATTTCCTTAAGATACAGCCTCGCATAATCTTCTGCTGATTAGGTAGTTCTAATCGGAATGAGGTAACCCCACAATAAAATCCATGTTGATCACTTCCCATTTCCAAGTAGGGATTTCCATTGCTTCCAACAATCCTCCTGGCTTTTGATGTTCGATCTTCACTTGCTGGCAATTTGAACATTGGGCTACAAATTTTGCTATGTCTCTCTTCATGCCATCTCACCAATATATCAATTTAAGATCGTGTTACATCTTTGTTGCACCTGGGTGAACAGAATATCGTGAGTAATGGGCTTCTTCTAGAATTCGACGGCGCAATTCTGCGACATTCGGAACACATAGTCTGCCTTAGTATCTAAGAATTCCATCTATGGAAACTTCAAATGGAGACTTTTCTTTTCCATGAGATGAATCTTTGTAATGGCACAAGTGAGGATCTTCATACTGGCGCTCTTTCACTTGTATATTCAGAGATGAAACTGTAGGATCATTAATGCTAATCCCTGCACTACTAGAATAAATTACACGTACTCCAAGATTAGCTAGTTGATGGAGCACATGAACTAATTCTTTCCTTTCCGGAGGAACTTCGCATAAACTGCCCATTGATCGGCGGCTAAGCGCATCGGCTACTACATTTGCTTTTTCGGGGTGGTACAAAATATTCACATCATAATCTTTCAATAACTCTAACCACCACCTCTGCCGCAGATTTAACTCCTTCTATTTGAAAATGTACTGAAGACTCTTGTGATCTGTATTGATATCAACATGCACACCATACAAGTAATGTCTCCACATTTTTAATGCATGAATGACTGCAGTCAATTCGAGGTCATGAGTTGGATAGTTCTTCTCCTGTTTCCGCAGCTGTCTCAAGCATAAGCAATGACTCTACCATCTGCATCAACACACATCGTAACCCAACGCCGAAGGCATCACAATACACAACATAGCCATTTGGCCTTCTAGAAGTGTTAAGACTGGAGCTGAGGTTAATCTGTCCTTCAACTCTTGGAAGTTGCGCTCACAAGCACCATTCCATTGAAATTTGGCTGACTTTTGGGTTAGCTTCGTCAATGGGGCTGAAATAGACGAAAATCCCTCTACAAACCTTCTATAATACCCTGCCATTCCCAGAGAACTACAAACTTCTGTAGGCGTCGTAGGCCTTGGCCAAGTCTTCACAACTTCAATTTTCTGAGTATCAACTCAAATAGCATCATCTGAAATTACATGGCCCAGAAATGTTACAGAATTCAGCCAAAACTCGCACTTTGAAAATTTTGCATATAATTCTCGGGCTCGAAGAATTCCAAGAACAATTCGTAAGTGATCTACATGTTCTGATTCAGTGCGAGAATATACCAGAATATCATCAATGAATACTATCACGAATAAATCCAAGAGTGGCCTGAACACATTGTTCATCAAATTCATGAACACTACCGGAGCATTAGTCAACCCAAACGACATAACCCGAAATTCATAATGGCCATATCTTGTTCTGAAAGCTATTTTGGGAATATCTTCTTCTCTAATTCTCACTTGATGATAACCTGACCTCAAGTCTATTTTAGAGAACCACTTGACACCCTGTAGTTGATCAAACAAATCATCAATCCTTGGAAGAGGATATTTATTCTTTATCGTTACCTTGTTCAATTGCCAATAATTAATGCACATTCGGAGGGAACCATCTTTCTTTCTCACGAACAAAACTGGTGCTCCCCATGGTGATGAACTGGGTCTAATAAATCCCTTCTCAGGAAAATCTTTCAACTGTGCCTTTAGCTCTTTCAATTCTGCCAGAGCCATTCGATACGGAGGAATAGAAATAGGCTTGGTGTCCGGCAACACATCAATGGCGAAATCAATCTCTCTTTCTAGAGGAAGGCCTGTAAGTTCATCTGGAAATACATCCGGAAATTCATTCACTACCAGAACAGATTGGAAAGTTGGCGACTTTGCTTCAGTGTCATGAACTTGGACTAGATGGTAAATATAACCCTTAGCTATCATCTTTCTCGCCATAAAGTAGGAAATAAACCTACCTTTCGGAGATGCTGTATTACCCTTCCATTCAAGTACGGGCTCTCGTGGAAATTCAAATCAAACTATTTTCATTCGGCAATCAACACTAGCATAACATGAGGCCAACCAATCCATACCCATAATCACATCAAAATCCAACATTTCCAATTCAATTAAATCAGCTTTGGTCTGGCGATTGCATATCACAAGTACACAATTTCTATACACTTGTCTAGCTATCACGGGATCACCAACCGGAGTAGATACCCCAAAAGAATTAATTGGCTCAGGTTTCACCCCAATACAACCAACAACATTTGGAGTAATATAAGAGAAAGTAGAACCCGGATCTATCAACACATACGCATCACGGGAAAATATGGATAATGTACCTGTAACCACATCCGGGGAGGACTCAAGATCCTGTCGTCCGGCTAAAGCGTACACATGGGGCTGAGTGGCACCTGAAGTCGATGCTACTCCTCTGCCTCTACCTCGACCTCGACCTGCTAGAATCTGGGGAGTCTGCCCTACTGGGTGCACTGAAGATGAACCAGCCACTGATACTGTGGGCTGAACCCCAACTCTACCGCTCGTCGATGGGCAATCTCGTATCATATGCCCAACCTGGCCACATGCATAGCAAGCATCTGAACCCTGGCAACACTTTTCGGAATGTAGTCTACCGCACTGGCTGCACCGCGATACTGGGGGTCTCCTCTGACTATAATCATCCCTGAACTGAGAATCTAGGGCCTTCGAACTCTGACCCTGTCCCGAACGAAAGGAGTGATCAAATCTCCTACCTTTAAATCGTGGAGGTGCACTAGTCACCAACTGGCCTGAATGTCGGGAATAAGTCTGCCTCGATCCCCCTCTATAATCACTGTCTGCCCCCATAGATCTGGCCTTCTTGCTTTGCCTTCTATCGATATCCCGATCACCTCTTTGTGGTTGCTGTCATCCCTCTAAATTCTGGGCATGGGCTTGTATTCGGGAAATATCCATCCCATCTTGCAGTGAAGCCGTTACGCAATCTTTAAATAAATGTGGCCCTAAGCCACTCACAAAGCGATGCACTCCATCTCCCATATCAGCCACCATAGTCGGGGCATATCTAGCCAAGGAATTAAATTGAAGGCTATATTCCCGAGCAGTCATATTTCCTTGCTTCAGATTTAAGAACCTATCCGCTCTAGCTCGGCAGACCTTTGGTGGCAAATAATGACGGATGAAAGCATCTACAAATTCTTGCCACACGGGAGGAGGCGCATTTTCTTTTCTTGATGCTAGCCAATTGTTGTACCATAATACCGCCACATCTCGGAGTCTATAAGATGCCAACTCCACAGATTCAGTCTCAGAGGCATGAATAATCCTCAATGATCTCAGCATCTCATCGATAAAACCTTGCGGGTCTTCATCTGGCTTTGACCCAAAAATCTCCGAAGGATTCAAAGTCATAAAATCACGGGCTCTGGTACTAGCTTCCCGATCACATAAACTCACATTCTGCCGCTGTTCCTGGGCGGCAACCAAGTGTGTCAATAGATGAATGGCCTCGGTCAATTTTTGACCCGAAGCAACCGGTGGAGGAACTGGAGCTGAAACTCCTTCTTGTTCTTCCACATTAGGCGGGGTGGAGGAAGTATTAGATAGGGCCTCATTATGTGACTCGCCTTCTTCTACATTCATTGGCGGCTCTCTTTTTACCCCCCTTTTTTTCGTATTCTTGCCCTTCTGGGCGGCAGTAGCTTTTCCCTTTGGCGTTATTTCTGAAATCATAACACACTATTAAGAGAGGAAAATTATAACACAACTCTATCGCACGATGTCTTAAGATGAAAGATGATCATTTTTCCTAAATGCCCTCTAGCCTCCTGTTTATTAGCATGGCGCGCAATACAACATAAACAAGACTCTACTAGACACGGCTCGTAGACACTTCCTAGGACTTAACTGCTCTGATACCACTTTTGTCACAACCCGGCTAGGAGCCGTGACCGGTACCCGGGGCTAACCACCGACCACCACTCGTTCTACTACTTATCATGCTCATTAATCATTCTTTTATCAAATTCATACTCAAATCATAAGAAAATCATTTTTCTTTTGAGAACATAAATTCTTTTATATATACATAAGCCTTTCGGCTGTCATAATAATATAAACATACATAATAGCAATCTCGTGAGACCATATAACCCACACTGCGTATCTATAAGCCTCTACTGGAGTGCTAGACATAAGGACGGGACAGGACCCCGTCATGCCCAAAATATACACAAAAGAATAGTCACGGCACCTCCGGAACAATGGAGTGCTCTCAAATCAACTACTAGCTCCTATGAGTCTGGATCAAGATCACCTCCCTGTGTACCTGCAGGCATGAACATAGCATCCAAATAAAACGGACGTCAGTACGAACATTGTACTGAGTATGAGAGGCATAAACAACAATAATACGTCAATGAGATAAATGAAGCATCAATAAGGAGCAACTGTATATATGACTGTCACATATAAAGAAATAACACATGCTGTCTTACTCATAATCATCATCATATCATGTATGAATAAATGTATAAGCTGCCCGTCCATATCGGATCGGTGTGATAATCATTATCCTGCGTCCAGGCCTCCCGCGTCCGGGTACCATCTCATGCTGCCCCCTAGTGGTGTCTATCCATGTCATCTGCACATGGTGTATACATATAGCTGCCCGCCTTAGCGGTGTCTGTCCGGCCATATAGGCGCGGTGTGATAGCATTATGCACATATCATAGACTCATCATATTCTCATCAGGTTATTATCATAATGCATGACTGGAAACTTAAAACAATTATACTCTATCGGGGTGACATAAGGTCGTGAATCCCCGACTCCATTATGGAACGTTTATAAGTGTTCTTCCTGGCCTTGAAGGAAATAGTATATAAGGTGAGTGTATGCAATAAATTACATCGTTAACTTTACAGGAACATCATGTCATAAACTCTAGAATCTTTAGACTCAAGCTCATCATCATCATTTTTAGGCTCATAATATATCTCTTATCTCATATAGCTATTTATGAACATAGACTCCTCGTTTTTCGGAATGTAGGAGATTCATGGAGAGGAAGGAAAAGTCATGCTATAGGATTCATGCCATAGAAAGAAAGGACTAGCCTCACATACCTTTTACATTTAACTAAGCTATCACTTTCTTGATCTCCTCCGATGCCCACGTTTTTACCTTCAAGAGGATTCACATTTACATTAGTTAATCGGCTATAAGAATGTGTTACTATTTCTAGGGAAAATTGGGCAGCATTTCCTTTGTTTCTACTACTTTTCCCATATTCTATATCAACTCTCAAACGTTCATAACAACATTCACAATATCGCAAACAACAATCATCATTCATCTACATTTCCCACAATTCACCATTTCCCTTCAATTTCTCCACAATTATGGTTATAGATCACTATCGCGTTTTCTCATATATAATACTTATTCCATGGTCTAAATGTCATTAATATCATATTTACAACCACAACATATCGATAATCATGACTCAATCCAAACCTTTACCTAACAATGTCACTATTAACATATTTATGACCCATTTTCTATGTCTTTCTACAATCCATGTGCTTTTAACTTTCAACACCTTAAACAATCCATAATGATCATAAAACTCACCTTAGATGATGGATGAACAACATTTGAGTGAAGCTTCTCTTCTTGCACCAAAACCCTAACTCACTTCCCTTGAGTTGCCTTGGTGTTGATGAACTTTTATTAGGTTTCATACACTTGATTTCGTGGATTTGATGTAATTGATCATGGTTTTCCCTTTGGTTTCTTATGGATGAGTGATGGAGAATATTCTAGAGGTTTCTTGAAGAGAGGAGAGTGGAAACGAAATGAAATGAAATGAAGGAATGGTCCTTATATGATTTTAATTTCTGTCCCGACCAAGATATACAGACCAACATACGGTCCGTAGATTTTATACGGGCCGTATGTATGGCCATATGATTGGTGAAGAGAATGATGTCCCTCTTGGATAATTATACGGCCTAACATACGGCCAGTATGTTGGGCCGTATAATGCCAGTTGTTCCGATTTCGTTTTCGTCAACTCGTTTGATCTCCAATCCTTATGGAACCTTCTTGAATCTTGTTTAACACCTCAATAACAATATAAGGGATATTATCACTCTTCTCTAAGACGTCATTACGCCATCATTTACTTGTCGCCCATAATTCTTACCGGACACGCAACATATCCTTTGCTTTCTTTGACAAACTTCTTCCTTTACATCAAATGTCTTTGAATCTCGATTAAGATCATCAAAGGCTATTTCTCACTTATCAAAACATCGTATACGTCGTGCTATTTTCTAACCTATTAGTTGTACGTTAACGGGGAATTTTCCAAGGTGTAACAACAAGGTACTTGAGTTAATGTTGTAGTAATCTTTATTTGGAATTTTGAGGTTCATTGCCTTAACTGCTTGTCTTATTGACTTTATGTTGTATTGCGTGAACTAATATTAGTCAACCTATGAAGCTTACCAGTACGTGTGGTGTACTGATACTATTTTTGCTATGCCCTTTCTGGGTGTAGATGTGTTGCAGGTCTTAGCTGAAGTTTCGTCGCGTGGATCTATCAGATATTCTCCTACAACTTCACCTATCTCACTTCCGGTGGAGGCTGTGTCATTTATTTTAGGAGCTCTTGTACCTGTCTAGACTAGATCCTGGGGAATTCTTTCGGATTTTTGTTGTATTTGAAGCCAGTCTGTAAGAAGTGTCTACATTAAATTTGATAAATTTTAAAGATGGTTGTCGTATGTTTTAAGGGTTGGGTTTAATGATAAGGGTTCACCTACTAAGTTAGTAATATGGTAGGTACCCGTACGACCCGCGACTTTTGACACATACATTCTCGTATCCTTACTCTATTATTGTGATCTTGATATTGGTGCGACAATGATAAATGAGAAGCAGAGTATTTATGATTCTTATGACATTATTATATCACGTAGCCATCTCTATGTTGTGTCATACGGAGTGGCCAGTGTTACAGTTTGCATTTCGCGGGCAGGGTTAGCTCTTGGAAAGCTACTTCAAACTTGTTGGTGCTCTTTCGGACTTGTTTTAAAAAAAGAGTCGCCACCTGCTTTTTAGGAAAGTAGGAAAACCAAAGGTGAAGGGTTTATTCAAAAACAGTGAAAAAATCTTTGTAATCCAAAGTTCTAGGTAAGGGTTCTAGTGGTCCCTTGTGGAAGGTGTTAGGCACCCCAGTATTAAGGATCCGTACTATACGGTTGACCTTCAAATTCTAGTGTGTGATTATTTGCATGAACTATTTATTTAGTGTTTATTTTTTGCGTTAAAAAAGATTGTCATTGCTTGCATATCATTTGTTTTGGAAAAAGATTTGAATATATCCCCTTTATATATAGGGTAGTTTAGGCTTGGATTTATAATATCCAGGCAAGAACAGGATCCTTTTATGTATAAGGATAATGTATTTTGTTTGAAAAATATCAAAAATGTTTTGGTAGACGTATATGTACGTATATTTAGGTATACAAGACCTTTTTCTCGTTCATGTTTCAATCACACACTTTGTCTTAGGTCCATCCATAAATATGTTGGATGTAACGACCCGCTCGGTCGTTAATTAATACTTCGCGAACCCGTGCTCAATCTAAGCCTACGATCTTAAATGGTAAGCCTCATGGGGTGTTTAAATGATTAATAATGGGAAAATCTGTTTCAGAGAGAGATAAAAATTCAGGGTCCCGGTGAGTCTAATTCGCTGCAGCTACAGTGGTCTCGCCATAGCAAACATTGTGCCGCCGCAGCGGTCTCACCATAGTGGACATGATACCGCCGCAGCAGTTGTCACTGACTAGAATGCGCGTTTTTCCATACTTAGTTTATATTTCACCCTCCCTTTTAATAAAAGACCCTCCAAGGCTGCTATTAGGTCTTTCATGGAGAAAAACCCTTGACACCAAGAAAAAAGAGGCTTCTCCAACATTCTCCACATCTTCCCCTTCAACTATGATCTCTCAAGGATTCGGATAAGGGCTAGGAGGGCGAGTATTCCATGGAAGTTCGAATAGCTGTTTGTCATCTAGGCAGGTTACGGTTTACTTGAGTTAGATTTTGATTAGTGAATCGTATATACGTATAGAATTGACTGGAGAATGCATGATTAGGTCTTCGGACACGGAGTTTGGATGGATTTGTTCATAATTTAGCGGATGTTTATGTTTATATAGTAACTAGGGTAACAACTAGTATATAATTGGGTACTAAGTTCTACAATCATTGATGTTATGCGTTACGGATAGGAAGTGATTATTTTTCATTATTAAAAAGGGCAATCCCGTAGTTTAGAGTAATTATTCCCATGTATATTTAATTTCCACATTGATTGTCGAGTAAATTTATAACATTCATCATGGCTGTCCATTCGTGTCAATAAAAATGGTTGCATGGGGTGAGTTGAAACGAAGGCATAATAGTGTACGCCGCCAAGGGCATATTTTATGACATTTATTCATTCATTAGCATCATTGCATATATTTGCGTGTGATTACGGAACAAGGCATGGAGCAGAAAGTCTGAGTAAGCATTTGTTGTGTATCTGGTGTTTATGGCCGAGTTGGGTTGAATATGCGGTACTACTTGATAATCAATCATTGGAAGGAATGCGAAGAATAGATATATATACATACATGAACAGGCATATTTGACTGAGGGTGAGGACGTGACCTAGTTGTGAGCTCAGGTCCGAGGAGTGGATCTAGAATGAGTGGTACATGTACACCATGGGTCCCCTGTAGGTCATGACTTATGGCCAATGACACCAGTTAGCATGTGTGTATAGTGTGCATTTGGCAATTGCATTGCATTGCATTACCTAACTTCATGTCCTCATATTACATGTTGTCATTCTATTACATTACTCTTTGCATCTCCTATAATTGTGTGGTACTTTCTGAGGGTTTCTGATCATTCATGGTGGTGTTGGTTTAGGAATGTTTTGTTAACTTTCCGAGTTCTGCATTTAGTCTGATGGATTTGGAGAGTTCCAGTGTGATGAATGTGTTTTGTGGATGCGTCATACCCTAGTGAGTGAACCGGGTAGAAGGCTCTAAGGTTAATAATCAAGGAGTAGACGTTAGTGCAACAAGGAGATCAGACTTAATTTAATTGGCCCTAAAAGGAAATCGAAATAGAACTACTTTTGACTAGTTAGATAACCGATAATACTATGTAAGTAAGTGGACTGAAAAAACAGGGAGTAGAAAGGTGATTTCGTATTGGTGTAATTATCAATATTAGAAGACTTGAGGGTGTACATTGATTTATCTGTTTATCTTGTTGATTTTATATTGTGCTGCGTGAACTAATCTTAGTTGACTTATGAGGCTTACCAGTACATAGGGTGTACTGATACTACTCTTGCTACATCCTTTTTGGGTGTAGATGTGTTGCAGGTTATACGTTGAAGTTTCTCTTTGTGGATTTCCAAACATCTTCCTACAGCCTTGCTCATCTCATTCCAGGCAGAGGCTGTATCGTTTATTTTGTTTATCCTTGTGTAATAGGAGCTCTTGTACCTGTCTAGACTAGATCCCGGGGATTTTTTCAGTTTTCTTGTATCAAAAACAGAGTCACCACAAGTATTTACCTTTAAATTGTGATCGTTAAGTATTTTTTTGTTAATAAAACAGTTTGAATATTAGGTTGGTTAGTAAGGGTTCGCCTACTGGGTAGTAATATGGTAGGTGCCCGCACAGCCAGTAAGTTGGGTCGTGACATTGGAACGTCTTATCTTAAACTTCATATTTACGAACGTATTTCACTCGTTTTGAATACATTTGTTTTTATAAAATGACTCAATTTTTATTGTCAAGAATCTGTGGATGAAAATAATTATTTTGCCTTTTAAGCGGGTCTTGAGCCAAGAAAATCAACTTCCCTTTTTTCTTGTTTTCAGAAGCAGACGGACCTTGTTTCCAGCCCAGTGTCATTTGTTATTTGGTTCAAAATTAAGTGGGCTTGGGGCCAAAAACCTTTATTTCGCTATCGGGCTCCAGCCAAAATAAAAGCTTTTGATTTTTGTTTCATTTTAGCCCAGAATTTATCCCAGTTTGAAAATATCTTGCTTTACTTCACAATCAATCCATTTTGTTGATGGTTTATTGAAAATTCTTTATGTTTTCAATGTCTTGTATTAAAAAGGTTTTGTCACCCTTTGAGTTTTGAAAACTGTTATGCTTAGTCTGGGTTTTGAAAATCCGTTCAGGGACCTAAAGTCAACTAAACAGCATGTATACCGTTGTCCGAAGATGGCTAGTTCTAAACATAAAATTCCAATATAATGTGAGTGTTTACAAATACAATACAACATCAAATGTAAATGCGTAAATAAGAGATAAGTTAGGCTAGGGGCGTACCAAGCCCCTAGTTAACCATTTTTTACCCATGGTTGGGCCTTGAGTTTGCCTATGATATTCGCTTCCCTTTCTCTTCATCGGACTAGATTTATTATGAAAGAATTGACCTATTGGACCTTGGCCCAACTGGTTTGGCTCCGACCCGGCCCAAGTGCCCATGTAGTGAGGAGGAGGGAAAGGGAAAAGGAAATAAGTTAGAATTAATACATTTGAACTTATCATGATGCATAATACACACACAACATATATATAAATAAGGTAAAACATATACACATATTCAGTTCCAGAAAAAGTCAAGCCTGGAAGCCCAATTGCATTATCATCCACCCTAAAGCCCAACCGTTTCCCCCCTTTCAGGCTAAGTGAATTATGGACTACCTTGGCACCACTGAAATTGGCTAGGTCCAGATTTGTATTAGGCCTAAATTGCGCTAAGATTAAAGCCTAAAGAGTATATTCCCTCATATCCATTTAATACACCTCCTATGTGATTAATACCGGCATATATACATAATATACAACAATTTCCTTAGATTTATGGAAATATACACATTTGATGTATATATCAAGTGTATACCCTACATATATTTCCCTCGTCTCCTATCCAGCCTATATATATCTCTGCATCTGTTCTTTAGACTTAAATTATGAGCTTGTGACCCACGGAGCACTTAATCAATCATTCCAACTCTCAATACAGTGTCTAAATTTAAGCTCAGGCTATGATGAACTTATTTCAATCAACACTGTTACACCTCGCCCTCCTAGGAGCTAAGGATGTTCCGTACTTATGGCATATTTTTGGAGAAGGAGCTTATGAAAGGTTAACGTCATGAGCACACGCGGGATATAAGTCATGACAAACGAGTGTTACACCTTGGAAGAATTTCGTATCATTAGTACCGTTACTAAGCGAACATGATCCCGGAGAGGCCATGGAACCCTTATAAGGCTAAGAAAGACCTTTAACAAGTGTTAAGAGAGTATCTAAAGGTTTCGGGGTCAAGCGGGTTGAAGAAAGTAAGTTGTCAAAACTTTTGGAAAACTTGGTAGAACAATATTTGCATGCAACTCGAAGAAGACTAACCCAGGATTTGCATGTCCTCGTATAGGTAAGGAGGAAAGGACAAGCTCGGGATAGGAAATCCCTTCAGGCAACAAGTTAGAGAATAAGGTATGTAAGGTTTTCGCTATAGTTTTCCTTTGCACGAATCAATAGAACCCCTAGCGTACATTATCAATCCATTCGAGTTTATTTCGGATTTCCTACATTTTATGAAATATATATATTTTACGAAAAGTACGTATTTTATGAGAAGTACATATATTTTATGAAAGATGCATATTTTTTTCCCCTAAAATGTCTATTTTTACGGAATTTCGGATATTTTACGAAATTAAGTAAATGTCCGTAGCTAAGTCATTCATTGACTCCTATTAAACTGTTCATATACTTTATGAAAGATCCTTATGATTTTAATGTGACTATTAACATTTGAGTCATTCCTTGTCCTCGATATGTGTCCCATAATATATTCCGAGGTATAACGAACTTACGTCATTTCGAAAGGCCCAATGTCACTTATTTGACCCCTCACGCATTTATATATATATATGTGTGCACTATTTTACTAATATTGAGCCGCGCTATAGTCGGCTGGGTACGACACGTAGATGTGCAACCACTGATCAGTTGGGTATTCACGCCAACTCCCATTAGGGCCGGGTACGTTATAATCTAATGATATTTTCCCGAATGCGGGAAGCCCTGAATGTGGGGAGGATGATGATATGATGATGATGATATAGACACCAAGTCCTACAAAGGCCGTGTACGTTTCACAACGAGTCAAGAAAAGGGCGGGGTACGCTTCACACCGAGTCCCACTAGGGCCGAGTACGTTATATATATTATATATGTGTGTATGTTGCATATGAAACATTATTTTCTCATGCATGGCATATTGTATGGTTTTAGATGTCACAGGTTACTAGTTATTACTATTCTCCCATGTTTACATTTATATTTTACTGACGTCATTACTTCCCTGCCTTACATACTTAGTACTTTTATTCGTACTGACCGTCCCACTTCCTAGGGCATTGCATTTCGTGTTGTAGGTCCTGACAGGCAGAGCAGAAGAATTCTTTCAGTAGGATCACCAGTTTCAGCGAGACGTCAGCGAGTACCATCAAACAAGGCTTGCTAATTGGGTATTTATTGAGTCTGCAAGTTATTTAAGTGACATATGTACGTACTCCTAGAGGCTCATAAATAGTGTAGTGGGTGTCAGAGTCATGCATTTTTTCATTATACTTATGATGCACATGTTATATCCTCGGTGGGTATATGATATTTTATGATATTCATGTTGCGGCTTTGTTGGCTAGCTTATGTAAGAAGTTGTTAACAAAGAGGATATGTTATCCTATGTTGGGCCTTTCTGGGTATCGGTGCTCTTATATGTACATGCTAATGATTGCGATCAGGATTGTCATATTAAGGTTATATTACGTCAGGCCAGGTGGTATCCGGCGTAAGGGTCGGGTGCCCGTCATGCCCCTCGTCGGGGTGTGATAAAGTGGTATCAGAGCAGGTCAGTCCTAAGGATGTCTATGAGCCATGTCTAGTAGAGTTTTATTTACGGGTATGAAGAGTGCCATACTTCTAAATAGGAGGCTGTAGGGAATTTAGGAAATACCTCTTTTCTTCATGATCTAGATCGTGCGATAGAGCCAACAATGTAGGAAAGTTCATTCCCGATTCTATCTTCTCGTTAGAAATTGCGGTTTCGCAACCAAAAAGAAGGGTTAAGCTAAACAGGAATATGGGGTCAGCTCCGAGAGTGGATTTTAGGCTAACGTCAATCGCCAATACAGGTCAGAAAGTAACAGAAGGGATATGGAGGAATATAAGTATAAGTAACAGACCTTCCCGAAATTATGACCTCTATCGTGAAGAATCCGTCTAAAGGACTCGATGAGGCAACCGTCAGGGCAGTTGCGCGTATGACATCACCACAGCCTCTAGCCCTACCACCAGGGCTGATGAGAAGGATATGAGAAAAGCATTACAACAGTTGGCACGTCCGATTTTATATCTAGTCCAATATTACGACGGGACCGCTACGGACGTTTGTATTATGAAATATCAGACGGTTCTTAGTTTTGGGAATCTGCTAATCATGGATCGCTAGTGTCTATATGGGATTTGTATAGAAGTGAGAAGATGGTCAAGCTAAGGGGAGGAGAGTAACTAAGGAAAAGAGAAAGGTTCCACTTCCAAATGCATTAGATTGAGTTTCGCAGGAACAGGACAAAGGTAGGATGATTATGAGTCTAATGACCCTTCCATTGAAACTGCTGTCACATGTTTTGGGAACTAGAACGCCATTTTCTATGCAACAGATGGAGATTATATGGATTCAAAGAGGAGTAAAAGTTATAAATAAAAACAACGGAACCGTAGCGCTATGCAGCAAGTGGATAATATGCAAGGTGTCGCTAGCTAGGGCAGTATAACATCCTACCACTTGTTACACCTCAAAAATTTTTTTGTTCATGCACAGTGAATAGACTGACGAAGGGCGCGACGTATGCGATGTTTTGATGAGTAAGAAATAACATCCGATGATTCTAAATGATATTTCAAAGACATTCGAAGTAAGAGAAGAAAGTTGTCAAGAGAAGGCAAGACATATGAGATGTATCAGAAAGGATTTACGAATAACGAATTAAAGATGACTTAATGATGCTTTGGAGAAGAGTTATAACGCCCCTAGATTGTTAACGAAGTGACAAAACAAGTGTTAAGAAGGTTCCATAAGAATTGGAGATCAAACGAGTCGACGAAAATGATTTTCGGAAAACGGTGGATTGTACGGTCCATTATACGGACCGTACAAATGATACGGACCGTAGGTATGGCCGTATAATGTGTCCAGAGAATATAATACACTTGAACCATTATACGGTCACACATATGGACCGTATAAATTGTATGGACCGTATATGTGTCCGTATAAATGAGTCGGGACAGATTTGTGTATTTAATAAGGGTTCAAGTTTCATTTCATTTCATTTCCCTTCACACCCCTTCTCTCTAAAATATCTCTCTACACTTCTCCAACAAGAATTCAAGGGGTATTTGTGATCAATTACATCAAACCAAGTGAATCAAATGTAAGAAACTCATTAAAGTTCATCCAAGACAAGGAATCCAAGTGAAGGTGAAACTAGGGTTTTGCTCAAGTGAAGTGTTTGCACTCAAGGTTCATTCCTACACTATCTAAGGTAAATTATATGGTATTTACATGTTGTTTAAGGTATTTGAAAGTTGAAACACTTGGATTGTGAAAGGATATAGAAAATGGGTCATGAAAGTGTGAATAGTGTCATTTTGAGTGATAACTTGAATTAAGTCACGATTATTGATGTGTTGTGATATGGTTATGTTATAAATGATATTAAGGACATGGGATAAGCATTATATGTGAGAAAACGCACTAGTATACTATGACCATGATTATGGATGAATTGAAGTGGAATTGTGAAACGAGGGTACTGTAGATGAATGAAGATTGTTGGTTATGATATTGTGAACGTTATTATGAATTGTTTGGGAGTTGATATACATTATGGGAAAGGTTGTATAAACAAAGGAAATGCTGCCCAATTTTCTCTAGCTTTAGTAAGCACGTTCATGTAATCGATTAGCTAATGTGAATGCGAATTCTCTTGAAGGTAGAAATGTGAGCATTGAAGGAGAACAACCAAGCGATGGAAATTGTTAAACGAAAGAGGTATGTAAGGCTAGTCCTTTCTTTCTATGGAATGAATCATATGATATGAATCTTCCTAGCTCTCTATGATTTTCCTACATATTGGGAACTATGAATCTACGAGTATAAAGAACTTCATATGAGATAAAACAAAAGAGATACGTTACGAATACGACGATACCGATGATGAATCTAAGTCTAGAAGTCATAAAGCTCATGATATAATACTCCTACGAAGCTAATGATCCTTATATGATTCCTATGGTAGTATTTTCCTTACCTCTCCATGACATTCCTACCTTCCGGAAAACTAAGGGCCTATGTTCACGAATAGCCATATGGGATAAGATAAGAGGTATGTTACGAATGCGGTAATGATGATGATGAGTCTAAGTCTAAGGATTCTAAGGCCTATAATATTATGGTTCTACAAGGCTAATGATTCGTATTACGATCCGTTGATGTTGTTCATTGACTACACTCACCTTATATGCTAATTCCTTCAAGGTGAGGCATAATACTTATGAATGCTCCATAATGGAATCGGGGGCTCTCGACCTTATGTCACCCCGACATTGTTATAGACTGTCTATAAGCTCTAGTACATGTTCAATGACCAATGTTCCGAAAAAGTTACGAGTCTATGTTCATAGAGGATTTCATATGAGATAAAGGTAAAGAGATATGCTATAGATACGATGATGGTAATGATGAGCCTGTGTTAGAGATTATAAAGTCAATTATGCGATATTATTACGAGTTCATGTTACGAATACGATGTGATTTTCATAGATTGTCTTTAAATCCAAATGTATGCTCTATGAAAAGTTATGATAAGTTTATGAGATATAGTGATGATGATAATGAGGACGATGATAATAGTGATGACACTAAAGATATTTGTGGGATTTTATGTATATATGTGCCTATGTATGGCTATTATGAAACCCCGAGCTTATATGGCCAGGTAGAATATGTATATATTGATGTAAAGCGCGCACACCTCTGCAGTTGGGTACGGATAACCCTGAAGCCTTGGTAGGGCCAGGTAGAGATAACCCTGAAGCCTTGGTAGGGCCAGGTATGTGCAACCCTGAAGCCATAGTTGGCCAGGTATGTATAACCCTGAATCCTCGGTAGGGCCAGGTATCTGTAACCCTGAAGCTTTGGTTGGCCAGGTATGTATAACCCTGAAGCCTCGGTAGGGCCAGGTATGTGTAACCCTGAAGCCTTGGTTGGCCAGGTATGTATAACCCTGAAGCCTCGGTAGGGCCAGGTAGGCGTAACCCTAAAGCGTTGGTTGGCCAGGTATGTATATGATATGTGAATATGTATACGATATGGATATGTACATGATATAGATAGGTATATGATATATGTAGGAAAAGCCCGAAAATATGTATGTGTTATTGTCGAGCCCCTATGTGGCCGAATGCGGATAACGTTAATGTGTTTGGGCAGATACGGTATTATGATACATGTAGGTGTTATAACCCGCATTTTGTACATTTGGATAATTCGAGATAATTGCAAGAAGTTAAGGACAAGGGCGTATTTTGAGCTTGTTTAATACATAAGTTGCTTATGAAAATTTTGAAGTGGGAATATTAAGAAAAGCTAGGGAAATACACAAGATGACCCATAGAAAATATGGAGGGAGGCTAAGGGAAAATTTTGAATTTGGAAAATAAATTTTCATGAATTACAAAACAAAAAAAAAGGTGGGCTTGAGTTAATGGGCCACTTGGCCGTCCAAATGGAGTGGGCTTAGGCCCACATAGGAGCTTAATGAATAAGCTAAAAATATGACTAAGTCATCATAATTCTCATCTTTATTCCTAGAAATTTCAAGAACCTTGGAGAACAAAAAGAGAAGGAGAAAAATAAGAGGCCATTTGGCCATGTTCAACCAAGCAAGAACCTTGGAAAAAAATTGATCAAAAAATATTTTCTTCTAGCTAAACAACCAATTGAAGGGTCCTTAGCAAAGTGGAGTGGTCATTGGAGCAAGTAAAACACCTATTCTTGCAAGCTACAAATTCTAGCCAAGTGAGAAGTTAAGGGAAAAAGGTAAGGTTTAATCCTTTTCTTATATGTTATGAATGGTTATGTATGTTGTAGTATGTAAAAGAGGATGAAATTCATGAAAATAGGGACGTTATATGTGGCCGTGTATATGTAGTGTGTGGCCGTGTAGATATGGTGTGGTGTGGAAGAGAATGAATTAATTTTACTTTGTATTTTGGTTGTTGTTGTAATGGAATCTATGAGAGGAATGAAAGTTTAATGATTCTAGTTAAAGTTGTAAGTGTTGTATAGTTGTTTGGAAGCTAATGTGATGTTAAAAATCATTTCTTATATTCATGGAAAATGATGTTGTTAGTGTGTAAATTGTTGGTATGGTTTATGAACTTGAAAGAAGGAAATGTGTTGTTATTGTTCTTGTTGAATTTAGAAGGTCTCGGGTGAAGTAGTATGTTGATTGGGTTGTTTTGAATGTTATGTGAATTGTTTGAAGTATTCTTGAATCATGTTAGAAGGATTTCGGATTAATACTTGAATGTGGGATCATTGGTGTTAGTTGGATTATATGTGATTGAATTGAATATAATTGAAATGCCGTTGAATTGTGTGACGAAGGTTGCTAATGTTAGAATATACTTTGGATTGATCGTTGAAGTTGTAGTATGATTGTTGATATTGTTTTTGATAATTTGGCCGAGTTGAATTCTCGGATTGTTGTTGATAAAATTGGCCGAGTTAGATTCTCGGGAATGGTGTATTTACAGGGGAAATGCTGCCGAAATTTCGGCAGATCATAAGTGAATTTATTTGAGAAACTAAGGTAAATGTATGACGACGAATCTAATAATTGTATGAAATATTTTGGATGTAGACTAGCAAGCTTGGATGACAAAGTATATGTATATGATTCCAAAGAAACTCCCATTCTTAGAGCCACTAGGATGGCTAACGTTCTTGATTTCCATCAGCTGTTTCATATGGTTTTGATGCGTATCTATGATGTCCGAAGTTCTGTTTGATATGTTTCCGAATGGCATTCGAAAGATAATTGATATGACTAAAGTTTTGATTTTCAAATGATAGCACGTTTGACTATTCCATTGAGTCTTTGATACCTTTGGATACGTACATATGGTTCCAAGAGCTCTATCTCATTTGATCCATAACGATATTCGAAAAGTACCTAACATAATTGTTGTTCTGATTTTCCAAAAATGGCTTCTGAAACGTTCGTAGAAGGTTCTGTACTTCAAACGCTCATAACTTTCTTATACTAAATCGGATTGACCCGAAACTTGTTTCTGAGCCTTCAGGTGTCAGTAAGTATACTTGTCCATCGAGTCTTCCATAATATATTCGGAGGTTACCGACCTTACGTCACTCCGATAGATATATGACTTTCTTTGGGCTCTCCTGCATGCTGCTATATGATATATGTATATGTATATGTATATGGGGTAAGGGGAAAGGTGAGAGCGTTATATACGCGTAGCCACCTGATCAGTTGGTAAAATATGATATCGTCCCGGACGCGGGATGCCCAGACGCGGGATATATGGATAAATGGATCGGGCTGCACGTTTCGCAGCAATATAATACATATATGGATCGGGCTGCACGTTCCGCAGCACTAAGCATGCATAGTATCCGTCAGAAGGCACTCATATGTACAGGTTGCTAATCTATCTCATGATATGCTCCATATTTCCTTTATGTCATTGTTCATGCTACGTATCTCTCGTATGTTATTATTTATGCCTTACATACTCGGTACATTACTCGTACTGACGTCCCTTCTTGTGGACGCTGCGTTTCATGCCACGCAGGTAAGCAGGTAGACGGGTTCGATTCCTAGGAGCTCCACCAGCGGTACATTGAGAGCGCTCCAGTTGTTCAGGAGCTTCAGTTTATCGGTACTACTTTTGTGTGTATATATGGGCACGGCAGAACCCGACCCTTCTTGTAAATATATGTATCTTGTTTAGAGGCTCGTAGACAGATATGTACAGTCAGATGTTTCACAACCTTGTTTGTCCTTGTCGTTGTATAATGTGTTAGTAAAGTTTATTGTCACTTGTTTACGAGTATGCTATCAATGATGGTGTTGAGTAAAGAAATGACGGAATCGCCCATACGGCCCACTCAGTTGTGAGAGTAAGATGCGAAATAAGAGGTGCTCGGTATAGTAGTATCGGGTACCCGTCACGACTCCTAGTGGGGTCGTGACAAAAGTGGTATCAGAGCAGTTCATCCTAGGGATTGTCTATGTTATATCCCGTATTTTATACATTCGGATAATTCAAGACAATTGCGAGAAGTCAAAGGCAAGACTATTTTCCAAATTTATTTTAGTGAACAAGTTGTTTATTAGTATGGAAATATTGAGAAAGGTTAAGGGTAAAAAGGGAAATTCACAAAATGGTTCATGGAAATATTGAGAAAGGCTAGGGCAAAACGAGAATTTCACAAAATGTTCAAGAAAAAAAAAATCTTGGAGAAGGACACTTGGCCGTGTGGCATGTGTATATATATATATATATATATATTTATATATGGAAAAGAGATGACAAAATAAAACAATTAGTCATCATGATTTTTAATATTAAGAAAGCTTGGAGAAGGGGGGCATGTGTCCACCTATCATTTGTAGGAGCTATATACATATATATATATATATATATATATATATATATATATATATATATATATATATATATATATATGAGGGTGATGACCAAGCAAGACACATAGTCATCTTTTCTAATTCTAGAAATTTGAAGAAAGAAAGAGAAAACAAGAGAAGCTAGGTTCGGCCATGCTTGGCCAAGCAAGAACCTAGAGAAATTAATCAAGAAAAATTATTTCCTTCTAGTATTCCAAGCAAGTTGAAGGCCCTAATTAACATGGAGTGGTTGTTGGAGCAATAAAACCATTCCTTCTTGCAAGGCACAACTCTAGCCAAGTTGAAGAACTAAGTGGAAAAGGTAAGGTTTGATCCTCTTTTATATGTTATGGATGCTTTTTATATGTTGTAGAGTGAGGAATGAATGAAATTCATGAAATATGTAAGTATAGGGGTGTGGCCGAATGGAGGTGGTGGTGTAGAAGTGATGAATTAATTTTATTTAGTAGTTTGATTGTTGTTGTCACGACCCAACCCCGTAGGCCGTGACTAGTGCCCGAATTGGACACTCATATTGCTTGTTAACTGTAATCATTTATAACTAGCATGTCATGAACTTATTTGTATAAAAAGGTAGGGTGTTATTTTAAAGCTGTCGAAATTTTGTATGTCGTAGGGACCTGTCTCCTGAGGAGTTACAATTTTTAAACAACAACATATATATTCCTACGCAAGCCGACAAGGCTGCTACGATATGCAACATACCAAACATACATATATATGCAAGCCGACAAGGCTGCCATTACGAATGGGTACACCCCAAACATAAGTCATAGTCATACAACGCATCAACAATTACATACAGACCCACACAAATGTCCACAGACCTCTAAGAGTAACGACAATATCATATGACGGGACAGGGCCCCGCCGTACCCCGAATAGACACTTATATGTACCATAAAAGGGAGTTATACCACAGGCTAGGCTCTGGGACAAAGGAGCAGTCCAAAATAGCTGAATAGGTACCCTAAGCTGACGGATCTCCAAAACGAGCGTCTGTACCTGCGGGCATGAACGCAGCCCCCGAAGAAAGGGGGTCAGTACGAAATATGTACTGAGCATGTAAAGCATGAAATGTAGTAATAGACTCATAAGGAGACAAAGTATGTAGGACCCAATGCAACAATCAGAAATTCATAAAACTTGCCTTTGGACATATTTCATCTGTATCATTCTCATATCAATATCGTTATAGAGTTTTGTAATCAAAGCTGCATAATCATTCTATATATAACATATATATAACGTGTCCCGGCCCTTCAATAAGGGACTCGGTAATAGGGAATATGCCCTCCTGGCCACCATCTCCATATCATCATATCATCATATCATCACATATATATATATATATATAACGTGTCCCGGCCCTCTAGTGAGGGACTCGGTGATTAATATAGTAAATATGCGCACGAGAACGTGTCCTGGCCCGGGACTCAGTGAAGGACATAGCGGTAAGCACGAGCAGAATAATAAGCAACCACATATATGCAATTCATCTTTTGAGACTCAATAGATAAGCAACTAACCAGCTCTAAAGTATTGGGATAATAATCATATTCAATTCTTTTCAACTCTCATTATAATTTATAGCAAGGAACGTTTCAGCTTTCATGTACATGTATCAATTTCCATGATGTAGTTTTCGAAAGTCAAGTATGCTTCTGTTCATGCCATTCTTTTAAGAGTAAGAACTTCTATACATCATTCATTAGTCAATCATGTAGTAGGCTCGTGATAATAGCATTATGGAAATATAGAATCATAAGTCATGCATGGAACTAGAGAATAGAATTTACCCCAAGGTTCATATCGTTTCATACTTACGTCTAGGACATGCCAAAAGAAAGAAAGAATAGGCTTTACATACCTTTAGCGTTTAGTCGTATTATAACTTGTACTTGCTGCCCAAAAACACTTATCCTATATCAAGATATCAAGAGCTACAATTAGTCTACAAAGGAATTTAATACGTATTTTGACGCTCACAATCCCTTTCTAACATTTAAACGACGTTTCGTTCGCATTCAAACCAACTAGTGCTACAAGCTAACATTGCTAATCATTCTTTCATATATCAATCCAAACTTGTTTAACATAACTTAGGGGACTTTGGACAGCTTGCACATCATTCAAATCAGTCCCAAACTCACGGCCAAACAGCACATACCACAATACCATTTGCACTTAGCAATTTTCCAGTTTTAACTTACAACGACAACAACATGTTTAATAACATTACTTTCACGATTCTTGGAACTGTTTTAGCATCATTTTTATTCTTACAACATCCCACAAACCATTTCAATTTCAACTTGAATCATTAAGCTTCACTTCTATTAAACGTTCACAACAATAATCAACATTCAACATACACTAATTCACTTCTAATCTCAAAACAGTCCACGGTTTTGGACTGCTTGTATACTTCAACATGATTCGTTTCTTTAACACCTCCATTCACATATTCAACATGCATACAATACACCATAATGTCCATATCAACAACAATTAAAACATGACACAAAACAGTCCATAAATTCCTCTAAAACAGCCCCCCTACACGACTTCAACACAACTACAATATCTTCATGATTTTCATCTATTTATCCGTACTACAACACATTCAATCCATTTCCAATACATGTACAAGAAGCTTAAGCATGATTCCATTTAACTCTACAACACACGACTCATTTCAACTTCAAGAAAAACAGTCCAATACCAACATGCAACATCATAAACATTCAATTCACCACAAAACGCATGAGAAGGGATCAATTCTTACCTTGACAATCTAACTTTTCAACTTGGCTAGAATTTGATGACTTGAACTAATACTTGTCCTTGTTGCTCCAATGGCTACTCCACATTGCTATACACCTTTATAAGAGTTGAAACACTTGAAGAAAATATATTTTTTTGAATCAACTTGGAGAACTCAAATCTGGCCGTGAGCTATAGGAGCTTGTATGACATGTTTATGGTTTCTCCTTCACTTGAAACTTAATGGTGAATGTGTAGAACACTTTAGGGGTTTAATGGTAAGAAAAATAGAAGGGCTGGCCGTGCAATGGTGGTGGAAATGCCATGGCTGGCGTGGCTCTCTCTCTCCCCCTTCACTTGGTGAAGATGAGAGCCTCTCTCTCTAAGTTCACTTGGTGGGATTGGGAAATGAGTTTTGGCATGCAACTTTGGTCAACAAGGAGACAATTTTGCTGCCCAAGAAGGTCTTACACGTTCCCCCAACTAAGCATGGGCAAAAATCTGATTTTGTCATGTGTTTGTGGGGCCCACACGGCCACTAGTGAAAAATTTGTGAACATTTAAGTCTTAATCCCCACTTAATAATTCAACTTGAATCGTCCATATCCCCTTACCCCGATATCATTTTGACGAGTGGTTTGTTGCGTTGCAAACTAGACTCGATGAACTTAATTTTAGGCTTTTGAAACACCTTAAAACTCAATATATACTAGGAGATATGCCTCCTACAATATATGCTAAAATCGGGTCCGAGATTTTACTGAAGTTGTTCCGATTCATTTCGTTTAACTTCTTATCCTCTTCCAACCTCATGTAACCTCTCATACACACATATACACACTTATATACATCAATAAAAATCCATATACACGTCTCGAAGGGTCCGGAGAATCACAATAACCTTAAACATAACTAGAGAACTCACAAAGCTTTGACGAAACTCCAATCGCAAAAGTATATTAATATCTTTTGTCCATCCTCTATATCATTACTAATAATCTCAAATACTTTAAAGGGTCACTCGCATTACCTCATATACATACTCATAGCGCGATTTCAAATCCTTTAGGTAACCGTGTCACCTTGGAATACTTAAGGAAACCATATATATAACGATATTCTTACTAACTCGATTAACTTTCCTTGAACCTTCCTAACTCATTCTTTCTTGTTTTAATACAAGTAGCACAGATTATTATGGAGTGTAACAGTTGTGTTGTGGATTCCATGATGTAAAATGAAGGTTTGGTGGCTTGAAATGAATTTGAAATTGTTTGTGCATTATTGAAGAAGTTAGTGTGACATTAGTGTGGTTTCTTATATTTGTAAAAATAAATTTGTTAATGTATGGATTGTTGACATAATTCATGAATTTGGAAGTGAGACATGTGTTGGAAGATTGTAAGTTGGGTTGTTGTGGTTGAATTTGAAAGAAGGAAGTAGGTTGTTATTGTTCTTGTTGAATTTGGAAGGCTTCGGGTGAAGTAGTATGTTGATTAAGTCGTTTTGAATGCTAAGCGAGTTGAATTGAATATAAATGAAATGTCGTTGGATTGTATGACAATGGTTGTTAATGTTAGAATGCGTCTTGAATTGATTGTTGATGTTGTTGGCACGATTGTTGGTATAGTTGTTGATAGTTTGGCCGAGTTGAATTCTCAGATTGTTGATTGATGATTTGGGCCGAGTTAGATTCTCGGGGATGGTGTATTTATAGGGGAGATGCTGCCGAAATTTCGGCAGATCATAATTGAATTTATTTGAAAAACTAAGACAAGTATATGTCGATGAATCTAACGATTGTGTCAATCTTCTTGAATGTAGACTAGCGATAATGAGCTTAGACAATTAAGCGTAGCTAATAGGACGTGGAGCAGGTATGTTAAGGCTCGCCCCTTTATTTTAAAGGCATGATTCCGATGTTATGATTTCATAATTGTTTCCATATCTTCCTTGTTTTCGAAAGTTAGATGCTTATGATTCCAAGGCATGATTCTCCTTCCGATAACTCGTAAATGTTTTTCCAAAGTGTCCATATTCTACCAAAACAGAGGTTTATGATTTTGTAAGATTTTACGATAATAACGATGGATATGTTTTACAATGACTTTGATGATGTCAAGGATGAGAATGTTTCTATATCGACCATGATAAGAATGATTTCATGTTTAAAGGTACTTGGTATGATTATTGCTTTGATTTTCCAAAATAGCTTCCGAAACGTTCATAGAAGGTTCTGTACTTCAAACGCTCATAACTTTCTTATACTAAGTCGGATTGACCCGAAACTTGTTTCTGAGCCTTCAGGTGTCGATCTACGTACGTACCCATCGAGTCTTGAAAATTTGTTCTATATGCATACGTATGTGATTTGGTGCCTTACGAGACTTGTGATCTTATTCTACGTTCTCTTAATGTTATCCTTCGTTGATAGTCTCCCCTTATAATAATTGTTCCTTCAAGGTGAGACAAAGTCGGGATGATTATTCCATAATATAATCGGAGGTTACCGACCTTACGTCACTCCGATAGATACATGACTTTCTTTGGGCTCTCATGCATGCTGCTTATATAATATATGTATATGCATATGGGGAATATGGGGAAGAAGGGACATATGTTGCGCTATAGACGCATTGCCACCTGGTCAGTTGGCGTAACTTATCATCCCGGATGCGGGATGCCCGAACGCGGGACATATGTGGGGGAGCCGACGTTGTTCGGCGCTATGATATGTTCTATTTTCTATATGAAGAAGAAATGTTTTTCAAAGAAAGCCAAGCATTCATGGCATCCGCCTAAGAGGCACTCAGATGTACAGGTTACTCTTTTACCTCATGATATGCTCTGTATTTCCATTCTGTTATGATTTACAATTACATCCCTTACTATGTTACTATTCATGCCTTACATACTCAGTACATTGCTCGTACTGACCCCCTTTCTTCGGGGGCTGCGTTTCATGCCGCGCAGGTACACCCAGATGAGTAGGAGCTATTATAGAAGATGTTCCAGCGGAGTTGGCAAGCTCCATTTGCTCTGGAGTGCTGCCGGGTCAGAGTACTATACTATGATATCTTGTTCGAAGTTAGAGACTTTGCAGACAGAGTCGTGGGTGTAGTATGTCAGTCTTGTAAGCGGCTCCACCAGCCGATATGTTACTATGTTTCATGTTACGAGTTTCATGTGATGATAGATCTTATTTGAATTGAGTACAATGAAAGGAAGCTTTACTATGTATTTCATTTTTGTCTGATTTAAGAAGTCCAAGAGATTATGTATGTAATACGAGTCAGCGGGTTCGCTCGGCTCCGAATATGGGGTCGGGTGCCCATCACACCCTAGTAAGATCGAGGTGTGACAGTCTACGAGCCGTGTCCAGTAGAGTCCTGTTTATGGGTGTGTAGCGCGCACACTTATAAACAGGGGGCTGCAGGGGATTTAGGAAATCTGACCTTCTTTGTACTCTAGATCGTGCGATAGAGCTATGTTACCAGGTTTCCATGTTCTTTTCTTAATCCTGTGTTATGGTTTCAGTAATGCCGGTGAAGAGGAAAGTTACGGCGGCCCAGAAGGGCAAGACGGTGGCTGAAAGAAGAGTTGAACAGGAGCCACCGACGGAAGTAGAAGAAGGCGAGTCTCACAACGAAGCTCCTCCTCAGACTTCTCATGCTCCCCCCGTGTCAGCAGAGTAGGAAGGAGTTCCATCTCCAGCCCCAGTACCTCCAGTTCCACCGCCAGCAGCCTCGGGCCAGCAGATAACAGAGGCTATTCAGTTGCTGACTCAGTTAGTCGCACCACAAGCTCAGCAGCAAGGTACGGGCCAAGGAGACAGGGCGGTGAGTGCAAGAGCCCATGATTTTATCACCCTGAATCCTCCGGAGGTTTTTGGATCAAAACCAGAGGAAGACCCGCAAGGTTTCATAGACGAGATGCTGAGGACACTGAGGATAATACATGTTTTGGAGACAGAGTCAGTAGAGTTGGCTTCATATAGATTGCGGGATGTAGCGGTCCAGTGGTATAACAATTGGATATCTTCAAGGGGAGCATATGTACCTCCCCCGGTTTGGCAAGAGTTCACCGAAGCATTCCTGCGACATTACTTACCACCGGAGGTTCGACGGGCTCGAGCCGATATGTTTTTGAATCTCAAACAGGGAAGTATGAGCGCCCGGGAATATAGTCTCCGTTTTAACTCTTTAGCCAGGTATGCCTCAGCCATGGTGGCTTATATGGGAGATCGTGTACATAGGTTCGTAAGTGGGTTGGGGCCACATTTAGTTAAGGATTACTTGACGGCTTCACTCCAGGATGGAATGACTATCGCTCGTATCCAGGCCCACGCCCAAAACCTGGAAGAACAATATCAGCTACAGAGAGGTGAACATTATTCTGATAGGGGTTCCAGAAAATGGGCCAAATCTTTCGAAACTAGGGGTGAGTATAGAGGGGGACAGGCACAACAGCATTCCAGGTATTCAGGCCAATCAGCGGCCAGCGCACCTCCTCAATTTGCGATTAGAAGATTTGATCGCCCTACCTATTCAGGACCAGATCCGAGTGCCAAAGCTTCAGGGTCCCAGTATAGAGCTGATTCTAGCAGGACGATGCCACCCCTACCATGGTGTACTCGGTGTGACAGGCCACACTCCGGAGAGTGTCGCGCAGGTACAAGTGCTTATTTTACTTGTGGTCGAGTTGGCCATCTGATGCGTGATTGCCCACTGAGGAATGAGGGAGACAGAGCTCAGCCCGCCGGGTCGGCAATTGGATCATCATCGTCCGTGCGCCCTCCTGGACAGACTTCCCAGGCTCCAGCAAGCCGTGGCCGAGGCAGAGGAGGGGCACCAAGTTCAGGCAGTCCTCAGAACCGTATATATGCATTGGCGGGACGGCAGGATCTTGAATCTTCCCCAGAGGTGGCTACAGGTACACTATCGGTTTTGTCCTATGATATGTATGTATTGATTGATCTAGATTCTACTCTATCATATATCGCTCCTTGTATTGCTGAACGGATTGGGTTGAAACCCGAGCCAAATCGAACGGTTTGGAATGTCTATGCCTATTGGCGCCCAAGGTGCTTTCGCCACTATTGTGAATTCGGAAATCCATGACGAAAGGTAGTCGTACACATAGTTAAGAGGTGAATGTTGGGGGACTGCGAAGGGAAAAAAAATAAAAATAGCAATTTTTAAAAGAGAGATGTGTTACGAAAGTGTTTCGGAAGTTGTTAAGACCCCAACTTGCTCCAGATTACGTGATAAAGGTCGTGCGGGGAAATGGATGCAAATATACCAGCATTAAGGCACCAAAATGCATTAAAGTTTCGAGGTTAAGCGTGCTAGGGTGAGAGCAATTTTAGGATGGGTGACCCCCTCGGAAGTGTACAAAAAACAATTCCATAAATGTAGATATAGGAGACGAATGTGAAACTAGGGAAACCTAAAGGAAATTAGAGTATGTGGAACGGTTAGAAACCTTAGAGAGGTCGCGTAGGCTGAGATGGACTAGACTGGTGAAAAGGAAGAGAGCGCAACACAGCTCTGGGATCAAAGTAGCTTTGAATAACGTATGGAAATGTTTGTGACCGAAATGGTAGTAAATATATATATATATGCATATGACATCTCATTTGTGACTGTATCGATCGATAGGTGAATCCCAGCAACCAGTGTTGCGATGTATGGAAGGCACTAACCGAACGGAATTCAAGAGACAAAGCGAAAGACATAGTGTAGATGTTACAGGGTAAACTGATATTGGATCCACCACTAGTTAAGGCTAGAAATTCCTAATACAGTGATATTCGGGAACAGAGAGAAAGTGGGTACGTAGAGAGTAAGGAGCTTCGAAGTATCAGAAATATCAAAGAAAGGACCAGGATAATGAGCAGTTGACCAGAAAACCCATGATGTGGAATGAGAGATTCATGTGAAGATCGAGGGGTTCGACTATAAAGAGAACAGGACGAAAGATGAAGAACGGGCAGGAAGGAAAGGACGTAGAACTAAATTGACAACGAGTGTAATATGAGGAAGATATAGGGAGAACATACGGAAGATACCTGGAGAGGTCAACAAATATGAAAAGGACAACTGAAATGGCACCATACGAGGCTTGGTATAGCAAGAACTGCAAGTCACCAATCGGTTGGTTCGATGTTAGTGGAACAAAGTTAATCGGCCCACGGCCTACAGGCAACCTAAGCTTCTAAAACGGATGTGTTAAGTGACGTGTGTGACAACTATAAAGAAGACCTCCCCGAAGTATTATAATACACCATGAGGCCAGTTTAACATTCGATGACGAATGTTCTAAAGGGGGGGAGGATGTTATAACCCGCATTTTGTACATTTGGATAATTCGAGATAATTGCAAGAAGTTAAGGACAAGGGCGTATTTTGATCTTGTTTAATACATAAGTTGCTTATGAAAATTTTGAAGTGGGAATATTAAGAAAAGCTAGGGGCAAAAAGGGAAATTCACAAGATGGCCCATAGAAAATATGGAGGGAGGCTAAGGGCAAATTTGGAATTTGGAAAATAAATTTTCATGAATTACAAAACAAAAAAAAAAAGAGGTGGGCTTGAGTTAATGGGCCACTTGGCCGTCCAAATGGAGTGGGCTTAGGCCCACATAGGAGCTTAATGAATAAGCTAAAAAGATGACTAAGTCATCATAATTCTCATCTTTATTCTTAGAAATTTCTAGAACCTTGGAGAACAAAAAGAGAAGGAGAAAAATAAGAGGCCATTAGGCCATGTTCAACCAAGAAAGAACCTTGGAAAAAAATTGATCAAAAATTATTTTCTTCTAGCTAAACAACCTATTGAAGGGTCCTTAGCAAAGTGGAGTGGTCATTGGAGCAAGTAAAACACCTATTCTTGCAAGCTACAAATTCTAGCCAAGTGAGAAGTCAAGGGAAAAAGGTAAGGTTTAATCCTTTTATTATATGTTATGGATGGTTTTGTATGTTGTAGTAAGTAAAAGTGGATGAAATTCATGAAAATAGGGATGTTATATGTGGTCGTGTATATGTAGTGTGTGGCCGTGTAGATATGGTGTGGTGTGGAAGAGAATGAATTAATTTTACTTTGTATTTTGGTTGTTGTTGTAATGGAATCTATGAGAGGAATGAAAGTTTAATGATTCTAGTTAAAGTTGTAAGTGTTGGAGAGTTGTTTGGAAGCTAATGTGATGTTATAAATCATTTCTTATATTCATGGAAAATGATGTTGTTAGTGTGTAAATTGTTGGTATGGTTTATGAACTTGAAAGAAGGAAATGTGTTGTTATTTTTCTTGTTGAATTTGGAAGGTCTCGGGTGAAGTAGTATGTTGATTGGGTTGTTTTGAATGTTATGTGAATTGTTTGAAGTATTCTTGAATCATGTTAGAAGGATTTCGGATTAATACTTGAATGTGGGATCATTGGTGTTAGTTGGATTATATGTGATTGAATTGAATATAAATGAAATGTCGTTGAATTGTGTGACGAAGGTTGCTAATGTTAGAATATACTTTGGATTGATCGTTGAAGTTGTTAGTATGATTGTTGATATTGTTTTTGATAATTTGGCCGAGTTGAATTCTCGGATTGTTGTTGATAAAATTGGCCGAGTTAGATTCTCGGGGATGGTGTATTTACAGGGGAAATGCTGCCGAAATTTCGGCAGATCATAAGTGAATTTATTTGAGAAACTAAGGTAAATGTATGACGACGAATCTAATAATTGTATGAAATATTTTGGATGTAGACTAGCAAGCTTGGATAAATAAGCGTAGCTAATAAGACGTTGAGCAGGTATGTAAGGCTTACCCTTTCTTTCTTTTGGCATGATCCTCGTGAAACCAACATGACAAAGTATATGTATATGATTCCAAAGAAACTCCCATTCTTAGAGCCACTAGGATGGCTAACGTTCTTGATTTCCATCAGCTGTTTCATATGGTTTTGATGCGTATCTATGATGTCCGAAGTTCTTTGATATGTTTCCGAATGGCATTCGAAAGATAATTGATATGACTAAAGTTTTGATTTTTAAATGATAGCACGTTTGACTATTCCATTGAGTCTTTGATACCTTTGGATACGTACATATGGTTCCAAGAGCTCTATCTGATTTGATCCATAACGATTTCGAAAAGTACCTAACTTAATTGTTGTTCTGATTTTCCAAAAATGGCTTCTGAAACGTTCGTAGAAGGTTTTGTACTTCAAACGTCATAACTTTCTTATACTAAATCGGATTGACCCGAAACTTGTTTCTGAGCCTTTAGGTGTCGGTAAGTATACGTGTCCATCGAGTCTTCCATAATATATTCGGAGGTTACCGACCTTACGTCACTCCGATATATATATGACTTTCTTTGGGCTCTCCTGCATGCTGCTATATGATATATGTATATGTATATGTATATGTATATGTATATGGGGTAAGGGGAAAGGTGAGAGCGTTATATACGCGTAGCCACCTGATCAATTGGTAAAATATGATATCGTCCCGGACGCGGGATGCCCGGATGCGGGATATATGGATAAATGGATCGGGCTGCACGTTCCGCAGCAATATAATATATATATGGATCGGGTTGCACGTTCCGCAACACTAAGCATGCATGCTACCCGCCAGAAGGCACTCATATGTACAGGTTGCCCTTCTATCTCATGATATGCTCCATATTTCCTTTATGTCGTTCTTCATGATACGTATCTCTCGTATGTTATTATTTATGCCTTACATACTCGGTACATTACTCGTACTGACGTCCCTTCTTATGGATGCTGCATTTCATGCCACGCAGGTAAGCAGGTAGACGGGTTCGATTCCTAGGAGCTCCACCAGCGGTACATTGAGAGCGCTCCGGTTGTTCCGGAGCTTCAGTTTATCGGTACTACTTTTGTGTGTATATTTGGGCACGACAGAAAAAGGCCCTTCTTGTAAATATATGTATCTTGTTTAGAGGCTCGTAGACAGATATGTACAGTCAGATGTTTCACAACCTTGTTTGTCCTTGTCGTTGTATAATGTGTTAGTAAAGTTTATTGTCACTTGTTTACGAGTATGCTATCAATGATGGTGTTGAGTAAAGAAATGACGGAATCGCCCATACGGCCCACTCAGTTGTGAGAGTAAGATGTGAAATAAGAGGTACTCGGTATAGTAGTATCGGGTACCCGTCACGACTCCTAGTGGGGTCGTGACAGTAGGATACGATGATGTATGCGCTATGATGACACATGTACTGTGATATTATATGATATAGGCATGAAAGGTATCCTCCCTTAAAAGTTACGCAGGTTATGTCTTATGATTCTCTATTATGTTTATTTCATTCATGCCTTACATACTCAGTACAATATTTGTTATACCCCATATTTTTCGCGTTCGGATAGTTTGAGATAATTCTGACAAGTTAAGGACAAGATTATAATTTGACCTTGTTTGGTACATAAGTTGGTTATGAAAATTTTGGATGTGAAAATATGAGGAAAGGCTAAGGGTAAGAAGGTAAATTCACAAAGTGACTCAAGAAGATATTGGGAAAGTCTAAGGGCAAAATTGGAATTAGCAAATTATGTATTCATGAAAAAAATAAAAAGAAAGAAAGAAAATAAAAATAAGGGATATGTGCCATGCACATGGATGTGGGCCATGTCCCACATGACCTTAATATATGGCACATGAATGGAATTTCATCACATTTGAATTTGGAATATTCAAGAAACTTGAAGAGGAGAAAATAGAGAAAGAAGAAGAAAAGACCATGGCCATTTCGGCCAAGAGGAGGGGGTTTTACCCCCATGAAATTTTGTCCCAAAAATTGATTTCTTCATGTATTCCTACTAATTCAAGAGTCCTCTTCAACGTGGTATAATTGTTGAAGCAAGAAAATCATCCTTTGTTGCAAAATCACAACCCTAGTCAAGTGAAGAAGTTAGAAGGAAAAGGTATGATTTAATTCCTTTTTATATGTTATGAAGGGTTCATTTATGTTGTAGTAAGTGGAAATGGAAGAAAATCATGAAACCATGCAAGTTGGAAGCTTGGCCGTGTGTGTGCATGTTGTGTAGAAAAGATGAACTAAATTTTATATGGTGATTTGGTTGTTGTTGATAAGTATTCTATGATGAAAATGAGAATTTGATGGTTCAAGTTGGAGTTGAGATTAGTATGTGTAGCCGTGTGTGTGTGTTGTGTGTAGGAAAGATGAAATAATTTTATGTAGTATTTTGGTTGTTGTCATTATGTATTTTATGATGGAAATGAAAGTGGTAAGGTGCAAATTATGATTGTCATTAATGAAATTGGAAGGTAAGAATGAATTATGAATGTTTATGTTGAGAAATGGGAAGTTTAGGTGAATTACGGTTTTGGTGGAAAGTTGAATATTTTTGTATATCTTATGAATATTTTGCGGAAATGGTATGGAATGCTCCCAATTTTCATTGTAATGATCGTGATTGATGATGAATATGAAAATAGTAAGATTGGTTTGGAAGTGTGAAGTCGGAATGAAAGATATTGTGTTATGTCGGAAAGAGGGCTAGTTATGCCATATTATGTGTTTGTAGTACTTGTTGTTGTTATTGATGTTGTTGTTGGGTTGTTGTGGATTGTTTTGGCTACGTTAAACTTTTGGGGATGTTGAATTTATAGGGGAAATGCTGCCGGAATTTCGGTAGACAAATATGAATCTAAATTGAATTCTTAAAAAGTTCACAACTCACATTTGGCACTTATGACCATTTGTAGATTTTGAGCGAAATGGGAATGGAACTTGGACGAGCGTAAGGCGCAATCAAGGTATGTAAGGCTACCCTATTCCTTTTTTTGGCATGTCCTAGGTATACTAGGTCGATACTTGAGCCTCGGGGGCAATTCTGTTCATAGAAATCCGAAAGTGAATTTGAGCACTATTCATTCAATCTAATTGAACTATAAATCTCATGTTTTGGTCGAAAGGAAATCAAACGTCCGAAACTTTGTAAATGTAATCAAGTCGACTCAAAACTTCCTTGGATGACTCTATAGACCCTAATGTCCATGATTCATGTCCGTCGCCTCGACTTGATCCGAGGTGGACCCACTACTCCCGAATCTTCCCCTATTGTTCTATCTGGCTTAATTTCGTACAATAATTAAAGGAAACTCTTGGTTGTTTTATTATCCCATTGAGTCCTTAATCTACATTTTGATATGTGCACGCGATCTTATAAGTTATATTTGGTCTGATCCGTAAGATATCCGGAAGGAATTCGCTTCTAAAGTGCTATCTAATATGTTCCGAGTCTGCCTATGATTCTGAATTATATGGGTAGAAGTATGTTTGACATGACCCATTTTACGACATGATCGAGTAACGAAATAAGTCTAAAGAATTTATGTCGGAAAAAATATTATGAGTCATATTGCCCCCAACTTTCGTGAAGCATGTTTTACAGAACATTTTGTAAGTATGATAACATGAATGATGGTTTCACCGAAGCTTGATATATTACGATACGTACACATGATTTCAGAAGTTTATTTAATTTCATCCATATGAGGTTAGCACGATACCTAAAGACCTATTTGATATGTTCCTTAGTTGTTAATAAAGAAAATAAGTGATATAATTAATATCTTGATATGTAGTGGTGTGTGCGTATGAATCTAAGTTGTACTTGAGTTGCTCTATACGTCATTCGAAAGATAGCTGATACGACTAGTACTTCGGTTTTGCAAAGATTGACTTCCGAAACATTTATGGAGCGTTCCGTACTTCGAACGCTCGTAACTTTCGTATGTTAGTTCCGATTGACCCGAGGCTTGTTTCTGGACCTCCAGATGCCGATAATGTGTTTGCATATAAGTATGTTTGTATCTCGGGTCTTGATTGTGTGCATGTGGTTTCACACTACTCTGTTCGTGCAAGCTTTGATTTGGACTTCACTGAGCCCGGGCCAGGACATGTTCTCGTGCGTATTTCTCTGCATTATTCACCGCGTCCCTCTCACTTGCGGGCCGGGGCATGTTATGTATGATATGATGATATTATGATATGATGACGGGGTGGTGGCCAGGATGGCACAATCACCGCGTCCCGCAAAAGAGGGCCGGGGCACGTTACATGCATACATGATACATGACATTGGCATACATGACACATGACATTGGCATGCATGATTCCATTTACCGCGCCCCTCATCGAGGGTCGGGGCACGTTACATGATACATATGATTCACCGCGTCCCTCACTGAGGGCCGGGGCACGTTATATGCATACATGACATATGATTTACCGCGTCCCTTACTGAGGGCCAGGGCACGTTATATGCATTTATGATATATGATTCACCGCGTCCCTCACGGGAGGACCGGGGCACGTTATATGCATATGTGATACATGATTTTCACATGCATGATCTGTGGTTGGAAAATCATCGTTTGGACAATCTGTACGTTCTGTATCCCTTGACATATGACGTTATCTGTGTTTGGAAAGTAACCAGTTTGGTACTCTGTACTTTCTGTACTCCTTCTGACAGATGACATCAGTATACATGATTGGCAGTCTGAGCAATAAGCACCCCGGTATTTTGACTAGTGTACACTCTCTTTGTACTGTGATTCCGATTGTGATTCTGTCTGTTATACTTCTGTACTTCTGATTCCGACTATGACTTTGCTTACTGTATTCTGCCTTACATACTCAGTACATATTCCGTACTGACCCCCTTTCTTCGGGGGTTGCGTTTCATGTCGCGCAGGTACTCCCAGATGAGTTGAAGACATTATAGAAGATGTTCCAGCGAAGATGGCAAACTCCATTTGCTCCTGGAGGACTGCCGAGTCAGAAGTATATGTGATATGGTTTCTGGTTAATTTTAGAGACTTTGCAGACAGAGTCGTGGGTATGGTATGTCGGTTTAGTAAGCGGCTCCATCAGCCGATGTGTCAGTTTGTATTATAATATGAAATCTATATAATCACAGATTTAGTTGAATTTGATAAGCAAAGAAAAAAAAATTCTGGGAGCCTTAATATGTATGTCATGCTTATTTGACTTAACATGTCCGGAAAGATCATGTATGAAATAAGAGTCTGTGGGTTCGCTCGGATCCGGATATGGGGTCGGGTGCCCATCACACCCTAGGGAATCAGGGTGTGACAATATTCGTACTGACGTCCGTTTTCTTTGGACGCTGTGTTCATGCCCACAGGTAAGCAAGAAGGAGACCCAAATTTGTAGAAGTCGATAAGTAGAGTGTCGAAAGCACTCCATTATTCCGGAAGTGCCATTGATTTACCATTTTATGTACATGTATGTTTTGGGCACGACGGGGTCCTGTCCCGTCCATATGTCTAATATTCTAGTAGAGGCTCGTAGATATGTATGTGTGGGTAGTATGGTCTCACGATTTTCCACGTGTATATATGAATATATGTATATGTGTATTATTTTGATAGTCGAAGGGCTTATGAATATAAAGGTAAATATGTTTCCAAATGAAAAACGATTTTCCTATGAATTTGATGAATGAACGTTTAACAAGTATGATAAGTAGAAGAATGAGCGATGCTCGGTGGATAGCCCCGGGTACCCGTCACGGCCCCTAGTCGGGTCGTGATACCACTACACCCTCTCCCATCGCGGATATCGAGTTAAGGGGCCCAGACTTACATTGTACTAAATGCCTAAATGAAAGAAAGTCAGAAGTAGGGCTTAGTTACTTATGGTGAGATACGTGCATGTATGTGGATAAAGTCTTATTGAGTGAGCAACTTGATGGTGGATGAGCATGAAGTTCGAAGCACCTTGGAAGACCCTCGTGAATCATTCACAACAAACAATGTTATGAGTACATATTATAGCACAAGTGATATCAAGCAGGGTTAAGTACCACCGGAAGACACGTATATACCTCATGAAGTACCGGACGGAATGACGGAACCCCATAATAGGAAGAATAGTTCTAATGAAAAATGAATGGCTTAACGAATCTGCTCTCGCCAACAACTTCAAGTATGTTAGGACATGTGGAAAAGGGTAAGGAGACGTACAGTGAAGAAAAAGGAGGATACATGGCCATGCATAACATTATCGCCATAAACAGAAGATGGCGGAGAAATAAATATTGGGCAATGAGGCACTCAAAGAGCAGAGGCCGTGAAGGTACGGACAATGGGAAGGAGATGACTTAAGAAGTTTAGCGCTAGCAAGCAAGGTAAAGGAACCGCAAAACCAAGGATATGCTAAGGAATGCTTAGTATGAGAAGGGAGTCATACAAAGGATATCGTGAAAAGAAAGAAGTACACACCAATGTATGGGATCGTCGCATTCTCGCGGGAGGAGCCTAACCCCTTGTTGGCACGAAGAGACAGCAAGGGGGAAGGATAACCACATTAATAGGAAGAAGGGAGTTCTCGAAAGCGTCAGATAGCTACATCCCTATAAGGAGGGAAGCTATGAGGTGGGAAGAGGAGGAAGTTAAGAACCCAGATAAAGATAATAAGTAGGTGTCGGAAGGAGCTAACACAGAAAGGACTTAGTTAAGTAAACAAAGGGAGGTGTTCATCTAAGTAACTGAAGGGAGCACAGTAGCTAAACAGGAAAATGAATGAAGTTGGGGAGGTACCTACGGCACAGCAATAAGACTATGCAACGAAGTCATCGAAGGGACTGAGACTGCAATCCCAATACACCCTAATGAGGGTATTGTGCAAGGTCAGAAGCAAGGAAACTTTTATAAATACAAGGCATGAAGGAGTACAAATCAAAGATAAGGGGTAGATATAAGAAGCGAATGAAAGTACTAGGAAAAGTTATAACGGTGCAAGAGGACTTGGAGTTAAGAGAAGGAGCGAGGCAAGACGAGACTGACAAATATATATATATATTATAAGTCAAGAAATACGAGAAGTCACAAGATCATATCCTCATTACAGAAAGCGACTAACCATTGTCAAGATGAGATTGTCGGCCGAACGATTTAGCATTCCAGCTTGGGAGGTGCCACAGGATAACTAAATTAAGGGCACGAAGGACACACCAGTACATGTTACATGGAAAGTACCAACTTCAACCCGAAAAAAAAATAGATGATAATGGTTTGACCAAGGTCGAATAGCTAAGTAAGAGGACATAGACAAAGGAAGAATGTAATACCTTGCACTGAACATTTCAACTTTTGGTACTCTTTACGCGGATAACCCGTTTCAAGCTTACTAAAATAAGTTTGGGGAGAATATATTTCTTAGAGGTTATAATTCATAAATAACACTGAGTCGGCATCGATCAAGGATATTTTAAATTGTTAAGAGTCCTATCCAGACGGGCGATATGGTGAAATCCAAAATTTCATGCTGAGAATAAAATACCCCTGGAAGGGTGGTATAAGAGAAATGATTTGAGGTTCGGTAAGAAGTAAAAACTCAATCTGGGATCCATCAATACTTATGGGATACTTCATGAGGTCAATCAAACTTACGAACTGGGGCTTCTATTAGGATTAAAAAATTGCACAGGGCCGACTACTACCTTCAACGGACCAGAAGAATGGACATGGTAAGTTAAGGCAGAAGTGAAATTCGGGTCAGCTTTAGGTTCCTCAAGGAGTGGCGGTATGGCAATTGCGAGGCGATATGTCGTTGAGTACACTACCTCATATAACCATTTGGTTGAGTAATGCAGATGCTTTTAGGGCCCGAATGGCTAGAGGGAACTCTAACGAATTAGCATAATGAGTTTTCCCTTGAATGTCTTTGAACATTCGAGGACGAATGTTCTGAAGGGGGGAAGAATGTTGAACCTCGCCCTCCCAGGAGTTAAGGACGTTCCATACATATGGTGTATTTTCAGAGAAGGAGCTTATGGAAGGTTAACATCGTGAGTATACGCGGGATATAAGTCATGACAAAAGGTTGTTAAACCTTGGAAGAATTTCGTATCGTTAGTACCGTTACTAAATGAACGTGAGCCCGGATAGGCCATGGAACTCTTATAAGTCTAAGAAATACCTTTAACAAGTGTTAAGAGAGTATCTAAAGGTTCGGGGTCAAGCGGGTTGAAGGAAGTAATTAAGTTGTCGAAACTTTGGGAAAACTTAGCTGAAAAATATTTGCATGCAAGTCGAAGAGGACTAAACCAGGATTTGCATATCCTCGTATAGGTGCGGAGGAAAGGACAAGCTTAGGATAGGAAATCCCTTCAGGCAGCAAGTTAGAGAATAAGGTATGTAAGGTTTTCGCTATCGTTTTCCTTGGCACGAATCAAAAGAACCCTTAGCGTGCATTATCAATCCATTCGAGCTTATTCCGCATTTCCTACATTTTACGAAATATATATATTTTACAAAAAATACATATTTCATGAGAAGTACATATATTTTATGAAAGATGCATATATTTTTTTTTCTAAAATATCTATTTTTACGGAATTTCCGTTATTTTATGAAATTAAGTAAACGTCCCCAGCTAACTCGTTCATTGACTCCTATTAAACCATCTGTATACTTTACGAAAGATCCTTATGATGTTAATGTGACTATTATTATTTGAGTCATTCCTTGTCCTCGATATGTGTCCCATAATATATTCGGAGGTATAACGACCTTGCGTCACTCCGAAAGGACAAATGTCACTTCTTTGACCCCTCATGCATTTATACATATATATATATATGTGTGTGTGTGTGTGTGTGTGTGTGTGTGTGTGTGTGTGTATATATATATATATATATATGTATGTATGTATGTATGTATTATTTTACTAACACCGAGCCGTGCTATAGTCGGCCGAGTACGACATGTAAATGTGCAGCCACTGATCAGTTGGGTATTCACACCGGGTACTATTAGGGCCGGGTATGTCATGAAATAATAATGTTTTCCCTAACGCGGAAAACCCTAGACATAGGGTGGATGATGATATAAACATCGAGTCCTGAAAAGGCCAGGAACGTTTCACAACGAGTCCCGAAAACGGCTGGGTATGCTTCACACCGAGTCCCATTAGGGTCGGGTACGTTATATATATTACATATATGTATATATTGCATATGAAAAATGATTTTCTCATGCATGCCCTATTGTATGGTTTCAGATGTCACAGGTTAACAATTAGCACTATTCTCCCATGTTTACATTTATATTTTACTGATGCCATTACTTCCCTGCCTTACATACTCAGCACTTCTATCCGTACTGACCATCCTACTTCCTAGGGTGCTACATTTCATGTTGCAGGTCCTGATAGGCAGAGCAGAAGAACCCTCTCAGTAGGATTGCCAGTTTCAGCGGGACGTCAGCTAGTACCATCATACCGGGCCTGCTAGTTGGGTATTTATTGAGTCTGCAGGTTACCTAAGTGACAAATGTGCATACTCCTAGAGGCTCATAGACAGTGTAGTGGGTTTCAGAGTCATGCATGTGTTCATTAGACGTATGATACACATGTTATAGCCTGGGAGACTATATGATATTTTATGATGTTCATGTTGCGGCCTTGTCGGCTAGCTTATGTATACATTGGTTTACAAAGAGGTTATGTTATCCTTGTGTTGGGCTTTTCTCGCTATCGGTGGTGTTATATGTACATGCTAATGATTACGATCAGGATTGTTGTATTAAGGTTATATTACGTCACGCTATGTGGTATCCGATGTAAGGGTCGGGTGCCCGTCATGCCCCTCGTCCGGGTGTGACAATCACACTCTATATAGTAGTCCATTCCACCTTAAATGTCTAGCAATCCTCAAGACAAATATGGAAGCTCATACTAAAAATAAAACTGTTACTGCTGCAGGCAGTGTTGAATAGATAAGAAAATGTGCCCATCCAAACAATTGGAAACCACAGGAACGAGTTCATATACCAACAAACATGATACCAAAGCATGAGACTTCACAGTTCCAAGAAAACCAAATGACACAAGATGGTTTATGATTTAGAAGATTCTAACAGACTTGAACAGCACATAAAGACCGTTTGTATTTTACTTGATTCAATCCAGGGAAGGGGAAGAAGACACAGGGAAGATACAAAATTATTAAAAGAGATTTCTAGACTTCACTTCTTTAATATTCACTTTCAGTGTGCAAATTAACTCATAAAACTTTCAAATGGATTTCCCTTGTTGTTCCTAAAAATTAACCACTTCACAATGGACAGATTCAACCTTTGGTTTTAGCAGTCTGTTTTAGGCAAAATAGGTTCAGTTTCACCCCCTTGCCCTTGATCTAATGATAGGATTGTAAGGCTAAATATACTCACATAGAAAACACACACCCCATAGGCTTATAGAGTATGCCATTGTACCTTTATTTGGAGGAAAGGCATTATGGACCAAGTGAACTTGATTCTCCTTAATCCTCTCCCAATGTACCTTTAAAAGACTCTTCTATATCAAGTGGTTTTAGTTTACTTATGGCCATACAAATACTATCATTGGACAAGTTTTAGTCTAAATACTTAATCAATATTAATACAGGTTAGTTAAACATGTGATAGAACAAGGAAAGGATTAAAATAGAACACTTCAACTTCACAGGGAACCAAACATTACCGCGAGAGCATATTTTTTTTAACTATAGCCACTATATGTTAACCTTCAGGTCATAATATTATAAGGTGATGCAAACAGTCTACATATAATGGAATGTAAACAAGGTCATTTCAAGTTTCTCATTCTTTTCTCTTCTTTTTACCCTTCTTAACCTTAAGATCATAAAGAACCTACTTCATGAAGCTGTTAAGACCATATGAGCAATTTAAACTTCAAATTGTTAAGGAAAGAATGCTAATTAATTCTAGAAGATTAAATGATGCAGGCCACACATTAAAAGAAAGGGAGGGAAATAGGACACTCAACGATGAAATTCAAGGAAAGAAGACAAACTTAAATAACCAACGCTAAACAGCCAAATTCAGGGATGCCATAGGCCTTTTCTGAAGCACATTGTGTTAAAACTAAAGAGTTAGACACCCTTAAGAGTCTATCCTAGTTTAAGCTAAGCAAAATTTAGTTTTTAAACTTCAAATCATTGTTCATGAACCAACTAGACCATTTTTATGATCAAGAAAACCATGTTTAAACTCAGATTTGTACTCACAAACTCTACCAAGTTCTAAGAAGCATCCCACAAATACAGATTCTTGTTTTATTCTAAGGGGGTTGTTGGGGTTAAATACTAGTGTTAAGACTTTATAAACTAATCACTCCCCCAAACACAGTCATAATAAGCAACCCTTAACATTAACAAGGGCAAAGACCTAGTTAAGCTACCATAATTAAGCATAAACATATATTGATAAAGGCAGGAAACTAATTAAACTACTATAATCAAACATAAATAAACCTTAACTTAACACAAACACAAACAAATAATTAGCATGAATACTAACTAAACAGAAAATTAAAAGAAAAAGACTATAACAAGATAAAATGTTACCGTTTTTTAGCGTAGCCTTGGTCGAGAATGAATTTGAAAGCCTTGTTCTTCCTTAGACCAACTTAGCCACAGAAAGAAAAAAAGATAAATCAAACTTTGAACTAGAAGACTCAACTTACGAAGTGAAAGCCTTAAAATTTTGACTGATAGTCCTAAGTTCAAGTCAAAATGCTCAAAATCTGGACTGTATGTATGTCAAGGTGTTTTAAACTTTGATGTTGAATTTGTGAAAAACCCTAGCACACCGATATCCTCGTACTGACGCTCCTTTATCTCTACTACCAAGGATGACACCGCTGTGTCTTGAATAGTAACTCCTGCATCACCTAAATCTATCAATCTAACTGCGAGGCTAGCTAATTGATGAACCTCACGGACCATTTCTCTTCTCTCTGGCGGCACGTGTGACAAGCTACCCATAGATATATGACTGAGGGCATCAGCTACTACATTAGCGTTCCCGAGATAGTACAAAAAATATCCACATCATAGTTTTTTAACCACTCTAACCATCGTCTCTGACGCAAGTTCAAGTCCTTCTGCTTAAATATGTACTGGAGACTCTTATGATTAGTATAGATATCAACATGGACACCGTATAAGTAGTTCTTCCATATCTTCAAGGCATGAATCACTACCGCTAACTCAAGATCATGGGTAGGATAATTCTTCTCGTGCTTCTTCAACTATCTAGAAGCATAAGCGAAAACTTTACCGTGCTGCATCAACACATAGCCCAATCCAACACCTGAAGCATCACATTATACCACATAGCCATCTGCTCCTTCTGGAAGAGTCAACACTGGTGCTGAAGTCAACTTGTGCTTCAACTTCTGAAAACTCTGGTCACAAGCATCTGTCCATTGGAACCTAGCTGATTTCTGAGTCAATTTAGTCAATAAGGCTGAAAGAGAGGAAAATCCTTCTACAAACCTTCTATAATAACCTGCCAAGCCCAAGAAACTACGTATCTCTGTTGGTGCCATGGGCCTTGGCCAATTCTTCACATCCTCAATCTTTTGGGCATCCACTCTAATGCCTTCCTCCGAAATAATGTGACCCAGAAAAGCCACAGAGTTCAACCAGAACTCACACGTAGAAAACTTGGCATACCACTCTTTACCTCAAAGAATTCCAAGCACAGTCCGTAGATGTTCTGCATGATTAGCCTCTAACGGCGAATAAACCAGATAATCTATGAACACAATCATGAACAAATCTGGAAAGGGCCTAAATACACGATTCATTAAATCCATGAATACAGCTGGGCATTAGTTAGCCCGAACGACATAACACGAAACTCATAGTTGCCATATCTAGTCCGCAATGACGTTTTTGGAATGTTTTCTTCCGTTACCCTGACCTAGTGATATCCTGATCTCAAGTCTATCTTCGAGAAATATTTAGCGCCTTGCAACTGATCGAATAAATCAACGATTCTCGAGAGCGGATACTTATTCTTTACAGTCACTTTATTCAATTGCCTATAATCATTACACATTCGCAAAGAGTCATCCTTCTTTCTTACAAATAACACCGGCGCTCCTCATGGCGATGTACTAGGCCTAATAAATCCCTTCTCAAGAAAATCCTTCAACTGCTCCTTCAATTATTTCAACTCCGCAGGTGCCATCCTATAAGGAGGAATAGATATTGGCTGAGTGTCTGGCAATAGGTCAATAGTGAAATCAATCTCCCTCTATGGGGGAATGCCTGGAAGCTCATCTGGAAACACTTCTAAAAACTCATTAACCACAGGAACAGACTGAAGAGTCGATGACTCTACTTGCATATCTTGAACTCGAACTAGGTGAAACATATGCCCTTTTCTAATCATCTTTTCTGCTTAAAGGTAGGAAATAAACCTACCTCTAGGCGAAGCAGCATTGCCCTTCCACTCTTGGACTGGCTCGCTTGGGAACTTAAATCGAACCATCCTTGCTCTACAATCAACATTAGTATAACAAGAAGCCAACCAGTCCATGCCCATAATAACATCAAAATCAATCATATCTAACTCAATCAAATCTGCTATTGTGCGGCGGTCACAACCTATAACAACACAGTCCCGGTATACTCGCCTAGCTATAACCGGATCACCAACTGGCATAGACACCTCAAAAGGTTTAATCAACCCGGGCTCTATTCTAAACTTGCCAGCCACAAATGGTGTAACATATGATAAGGTGGAACCTGGATCAATCAGGGCATAAACATCATGGGAGGAAACTGATAATACACCAATAATAACATCAGGAGACGTCTCGCGGTCCTATCTACCAGCCAATACATACACGTGATGCTGAGGATCGCTCTAGCTGGACGCTCCACTCCTCCCTCTGCCTCGCTCTGCAGGCGTCTGAAAAACTTGCCCAAAAGGGCGTACTGCAGAAGAAGAGCCAGCCACAGACCCTGTAGGCTGAACCATACATGTACCAACTCCCATCGGGCACTCCCTCATCTTGTGGCCTGACTGCCCATAAGCACAACAACCATCTGAGCCCAGCCGACACTGACCAGCATGTAACTTGCCACATTGGGTACACCGCGGCAAAGGGGGCCTCATCTTGCCTGACTCTGGTCGGTATTGAGAGTCTAATGCTCTGGAACTCTGGCCCGCACTGGAATAAGAAGGTCAATCAAACCTCGAACTTGAAACCGCGGAGGTGCACTCCCTGCTGAATGGAATGGATATCAGGGATACTGCGGTCTCTGTCCTCCCCTGGACTTACCACCAATCTCTAAAGTCCTGGCCCTTTTGCCATGGCCCTGGTCACGATCACGATCTGTCCTCTTCTGACGCTTGCGATCTTCCAGATTTTGTGCATATGCTTGTATACGGGAGATATCCATACCTGGCTGTAACGCAGTAGTCGTACAAGCATCTATCAAATATGGCCCTAGACCAGCCACAAAACGGTGAGCTCTCTCCTCCATCTCAGCCACCATGGCTGGGGCATATCTAGCCATAGAATCAAAATATACACAGTACTCCTGGACAATCATACTGCCCTGCTCAATACGTAGAAATATATCTGCTCGGGCTTGACTGACCTCAGGAGGTAGATAATGGCGAATAAAAGCATCCGAGAACTCTCGCCAAACAGCTAGAGGGTCATTCTCTCCCCTAGATAACTCCTAAGTGTAATACCACCGTACTGCAATATCACAGAGCCTATACGTAGCCAGCTCCATAGACTCGACCTCATCCGCGTGCATAACTCTCAAGGTCCTCTGCATACCATCAATAAAATCCTGGGGGTCCATATTTTGCTTTATCACTGAAAACTCTGGAGGACCTAACCCAAGGAAGGTCTTAACCCTTGAACTACCAGTCCTATTTTCCTGGACATCACCAACTCCCTGCCGCTGAGCCTGGATGGCTACTAATCTACTCAACAACCATACAGCATCCCGCACATCCTGGCCCGGTGCATCCGACTGAGGAACTGGGATATGTGTTGGAGGCGGGTATGCGATGTCTCAGACGGCCCCTCACTTTGTGTCTCATCCTGGGCCCTCGTAACCTACCGAGTGCGGCTAGTGGCCTTACCTGTTACTCCCTTGCCCTTCTGGGCAGCTATAGCTTTCTTGCGGGGCATCACTGAAATCAGAATAATTCATTAGGGGCAAACCCTTAACACATGGCTCTATCGCATAATCTAGGAGAGAAAGAATGGCATTATCCTAAATGTCCTGCAGTCTCATGTTTATAAGTGTGGTGCACAACACGCCCATAAATAAGACTCTACTAGACACAGTCTATAGACAACTCTAGGATAGAACTGCCTGATACTACTTCTGTTACGACCCAAATCGATGAGTCGTGACGAGTGTCTGACCTCTAGCAACCAAACACCCCTAAACACGAATCTGAAACATACTGAACATCAAGGGCCCATAAATGGCATGAACTGATCTCATAAAAGGGAAACATCAAGACTTTGTACAACCTTTATATACACATATATACTAAAGAACAGTGCAGGCCAGCTAGGCCGCTACATATACTGTACACAAAAGAATCGAAGCTGACAAGGCTACATCATCTGACTAATACATACACTGTCTACAAACCTCTACTGGAATGAAAACTGTAGAAAGGACGGAACAGGGTCATAACCATATGCATACACATCACAAACGGGTGGCATACCAAAACTGACTGCAGCTCCGGATCAAATGGAGCGTACTGACCACTGCTAGATCTAGAGGTCCTACTGAGCTGGACCACTTGTCTGTCTATCTGTACCTGCGGGCATGAACGCAGCCCCCCGAGAAATGGGGAGTTAGTACGGATAATGTACCGAGTATGTAAGGCATAAGAACAACATATATACATAAGAATCATAGATAAGATCTGAACTCATAAATTGAAATGACTAACTGCATGTACTTGTATGAACTAGTATCTACCGTATCTGCATAAATCTGTATAACTAACAATGCCTCTGTGGGCACATAATATGCATGCTCATGCCTATCAATGAGGGTCATACATCTATATATGTGTATGTGCGTTTATAACTCCTAATATATGTGCGTATATAATGTTTGTAAAGCCTCTATGGCATCTCATCATATCATATCAGCTTGTCTGCGGCCATAATCAATATCATCATCATTGTGCACCGACAGATCAGCTGGTAATGCGTATATAACGTCTATCTCCCTTCTCATATCCCCCCCCCCCCCCCCACACATATATATATATATATATATATATAATATTCGCATATATAACGCCTTCCGGTCATGGATCAATGTACATAAATATATAATGAATGTAATGCATGAATCAACTGTATGCATAGAACTGGCTACATAAGACTGGACCCATGAACAGAAGGATCACTCATAAACAGGGTACATGAACATCAAAGACTGAAGTACTTCTAATGCTTCCTAGAGTGGAGTAATATGGAAGCTCGCTTACTCGCTTGTTGGATCATACCATAGGATCATGCCAAAAGAAAGAAAGGATATCCTTCACATACCTCGAAGTATATTCAATCGTCCAACTTCTACCTCTCGAATTTGCAAGTCTACAATTAAGATAACATAGGCCTCAATTAGACTATTTACCTCGCTTACTAATCACTTTAAACATGAATAGAGCTTGACAATTTATGGGCAGCATTTTCCTTATAAGCTTAACAACTCTTCAACTTCTCATTCGATCCAACATCAACCACACACACACACACAGATATATATATATATATATATATATATATATATATATATATATATATATATATATATATATATATATATATATATATATATACCTAAATCTATTTCTAATCATCTCTTAAAATAACCCCAAGTCACTATCTTGTCCTTCATCAACTTACAATTCCCACAAATACCTTCTCTTTACTTAAATCACTAAACTGTTGATAATAAACTCAAATACAAGGGTAGAAATAATTTATATACCTTGAGGGGTAAAAAATACCATGAATCACTTCAACTTCAACTCCTTAAGCTTCATAACCTTGAAGAAACCCTAGAAGCAACCTTTTTCTTCACAAGCTCGGGTTTACGAGGTCTGGGCCTTGTCAAATCTTTACTAATATGATGGAAAATATTGGAAGAGAATATATCAGGGTTTTCCTAATTTGTAATGGAGGAAAATAAGAAATAAGGTCGTGGCTTCTATATTTATACTTGGAAGCCAAAAAGCTACATCGGTCCAGTTTGACGAGCGAGTAGACAGCCCGTCGACTTGCTCCGTCAACCTGCGCCTGCAGATGCAAGGCTGCGGGACCCTGTCGACGCTGCACATCGACGGTCCGTCGACCATGTCAATGACCCGTAGAAAATGACTGGTGTCTGTAGATTTTTCTAGTTCAGATCGCGTCGATTTGATTCATTCAACTTCTAACTCTATAAATCTCTAGGAATGTCTGATGGTACCCTTGTACTCGAGGTAAGACACTTCCTATCTCCAAAACTCAGACACGAGTCTCAATTCCAAGGGCATACCTGACTAGGAAACCATAGGTTCTACTACTAAGAGAGCGAGGGGTGTAACATCAATGACTCCAAAAGAGCGGTTTTGCCCAAAAGAGGAACTTGAAGGTAAAGAGAACCATTCTTGTGAGCTTGAAGGTAAGTCGATTAAACTCACTATTTTCGACGCTAATGTTGAGCATGTTGATTGTGTGAGTATGAGTAAGGAATTGTCTTTTGTGGGATTAAAATCTTTTCTGTCTTGTAGTGATAAGTTGAATGAATCTTGTGGAGATACACTAGTTGCTCTTGGTTGTGATCATGAAACTGAAACTACTTGTGAGTTTGACATGATGAAAACTAGTGTTGACACTTGTGATGAGAATCTTAATGCAAAAGACACAACTTTTGTGGTTGAAAGAAGTGAAAACAAGTTGATTGATTTTAATGTCTTGTCTTTAGAAAACAATCTTGAACCTTGTGTGTGTGTGAGTTGTTCTGGATATGATGGAATTGTTGGCCATAAATCTGATTGTTTGGAATTAGGCACACCACCCATGTTTGATAAAGAAGAAAGCAATTCATCCTTAAGTCTTTCTAATGTTGAATCTGCGCATGATAATGAGATTAACTTGAATGATGAGTTTGAACATGTGGACTTCAATGATGATGTGAACTGGGGTGAGACCTTTCTTGTGAAACTATTTTTACTTGGAGATGCTTGTTTGTTTAATGATGAGTTTGAGTTTCTTAATACTCTTTCTTGTGATGGAATTAACTCCTTGTTGGATAGTTCACTTGATAGAGGACATTGTCATGGAAAGGAAAGTGTGGGAAGTTGCTTAAGTAAAAATCTTCTTTGCGTAGTCAAAATCATGATCTTGTGCTTAATAGTATTCATGATTGTGAAAGTGAACTTACTGATGTTGAAGTGACCTTAAGTAGCACTTTTCTTTACTATTTGTTTGTGTATGATGAGGGTCATGATTGTTTTAGGAGATTTTGTGATGTGGAGGACTTAAGTGTGACTTTGAATATGCTAGACATGTAGGAAGTGATCTTGAGGAGGATTGGGAAAGTAGTGCAGAATTCTTTAATAGTGAAGAAGAATGTGAGGATAAGTTCTCACTAGGAGCAGAATTTGAGTTGAAATCTCTAGGTGTGAATAAGCTTGAAGCGAAAAAGGAAAGTAGAATGGTGGATGTTAGTTCTACTGTCTATTACTTTACTTATTGTGATCCTTACATGGATCACTCACTTGAGATAAGCTATACCAAGTTCCTTAGCTCGAAATGTGGTAGTTATGCATTAAAATTCTTCCTTTTAAGAAGGTTCATTGCTTATTTGACTTTTTTGAGAGTTCTTGCCAAAGTAAAAGAGGAGAGAAGTATGAGAAATCTGGTCATTACACATGGTTTGATGCCTTTGATGTTTCTAAGATCGATGATGGCACATATTATTACCACATGATTCATGCTTCTCTAGAGTACTCTTGTAGTAATTGGATACATCATTGTCACTCTTGTTTGTTGTTACTATTCGAGTTACTAGTTGATATGCTTGAGACATATGCTAAGCTTGATGTTTTGAACATTTTTATTTTTGACCCAGAAATTGTTCATAAGGTTTATAACTTGTTGGAGTTGATGACTTTGGGATGGGCTCACATTACTTCGGTATTGGGAGTTGAGTTATTCTACTTGTTTTGTACTTAGCTTTAGAAAGAATTTAGTGTATTTTAAGGTGAATCAGGTGGAGGGCCATTGGAAAGATCCTCCTTGGACATCATTGTGGTATGCGACCATGACTTGCAAACTCCAAGAAGACAGTAGGTTTTCTTGGCTCATGCTTCTTCTTGGGCTTTCCAATTCCATGACGATAATCTCTATTATCTTTGGGTAGTTTTGTAGCACTCTTGTTTTATATCATGATTAGTCACTCATGTTGCTACTTAACTATTACCCGATTGAGACTTGGAAGCTACTCATACTCATTCTCGTCCATATTTTGCGGGGATCGAATCTGAGGACAAATTTTTTCAAGAGGGGGAGAATGATGTAGTCCATATAGCCATGATGATGATCCAAGTGTGCCATAATGATGTGGTTGAGGTTGATGCTGCCATCGAGGTTGATATTAATGTTGTAGTTTTGAGGACGAAATTCTTCCAAGAAAGGGAGGAATATACAGTCCAAATTACCATGGTGACGACCCAAGTGTTCAAGCTGAGGAGACACAAATTGAAGCTCGAGAGGACATGGATTGAAGCCCAAGATCTGCCCCACAGAAAGAACAAGTCTAGCATCCCAAATTAGGACTTCTAGAAGCTCTAGTGTGAACATAACGGGCTGGTCTAATGTGAAAGAAATTCGGACTTCGAGAAGCTCTAGTGTGAACATGAGGGGCTAGTCTAATGTGAACGAAGGAAGCTTCCCTTATTGTGTTTTCTAGGCTTATTAAAGACTATTTTGACTTTCATAATATGTACTGGCTTTCTAGGCTTCTAGGAGTATGCATTTTGTAGTCTTCTACGCACCTAGAAGACTACGCTTCCATTTATTTCTTTAACTAGTATATTTTAAGAACCTTATTTAAAGGTGCTTGTAATTCATTGGAAAGATACCAATCTTTGAATAGTGAATATTATTGAAACCCTTTAGTCTTGAATGACTAGCGTTAATTTGGTGGAGTCCAAATTGAACAACCCCCGTTTGATCTAACAGTTTTCAAGAGATGGCCATTCTCTTGAAGATTGATCGAATAGGATAGGTGCCTTTTGATCCTTTTAGGAGGTGGCTAAGGTAAGTTTCCCTTTGTTGTTGCCCAATTGTTATTCAAATTGTGTCTTCTTTCTATCTTTGTTATTTTACTCGCATCACTCTGTGTTTTCCCTATTTTTGGCAAAGTGACGCGGAGAGTGGTGAGAGAAGAGCGTGGCGGCGCTAGGGTTGGCAAAACCCTAGCCGCGCTTTGGTTGAAAATCCTTTTTAAGGGTTGTTTGGTCTGTGGTGTTGTAAATATATTCATGTGTAGGTGGGTTGGGTCAGTCCATAGTGGACCGGACCTGGCATAAATTAAAGGGAAAGAAACCGGCCCAGTTTTTTTATGTATATACACATATATATGATGTGTATATTTTGATGTATACACGTGTATATATGTTGTATATACACAGTATTTGGAGCAAAATTTAAAATACCATGATTGCAAAAAATAAAGGGGCTTTTAACTAGTTCAAGTTTTAATCAAAGCTAAGTTAAATTCCACAAAAGAGGATGATTTCTCTAATTCGGACGCTTAATCACCAAAATTAAAATACACTTATTTTTTTTACTTAATTAATTCAATTCCCTTGACTTTGACGGGGTGGGACACTTAATGATGACTAATTGCAAGTACTTAAAATAAATTACTTCATAATTAACCATTTCTTTGAGAAAAAATAGATAAATTCTCTTGTATTTTCTTGAAAATATGCTAAAAATGTAACAATGACATGAGGTTGTTCTTTTACCGGTATTGACGAAATGTAATGGCGAAATGACACCGGGATAATTTTGTAAAATTTATTTGACTTGTAAAATGCATACTCTACTCCGTCTGTAATCCAGGGACTCCAAATAATTAAATAAATTATCTAAGATCAAAAATTAGGTGTCAATAGCTAGCGAAGAGTTTTGATTGAGGAGTTATTCAAGGCTGTGTGATACGGAATGACAGATACATGGACTTCACGGGTCCCCCAGTAGTCATGACTGTCGAATGGTGGACATTGTCCCCTCCCCGCCCCCCCCCCCCTCGGAGCATGTGTGTACCATTGCATAGATGGATGAGTCATTCTATGTTGTGTGATACGGAATGACAATACATGGACTTAGCGGTCCCCCATGGGTCATGACTGTCGGATGGTGGACATCATCCCCCAGAGCATGTGTGTATCGTTGTATATCATTGCATTGCATTTTATTTGGACTTGATGATACTAATCTTCGATGATATTTGATCTATTGGGTGTTATTATTGTTATGTTTGGACTTGTGTAATATTTGAGACAACGCTTTGTAATTGATTGTACTACATGGACTTGTTGACATATATTTGTCTGTGCGCAAGATTAACTTGTTGACGTATATCTGTCTGTGAGAATGATTATCTTTCCGTTTCCTTGTTTGTATGCTTAATCTAATTGTTGTTGGCTGATGATGCTTGCTCCATACCGTGTTTTGTACTGATGCTACCTTGATATAGTCTTTTATGAGTGTAGAGTACGCCGTTGGAGAGACTTCCACACCTCGCGACTGATCCCGAGGCAACGTTCCTAGAGTTCTTAGGGTGAGCTACTAATGATCCATGCAGCCCCAGACTCTATTTTCTTTATTGTACCATTTCTATTTCGAGACCATATGTATTTCAGATGATCTATTGACTATTCAGACTTGTAGTAGTAGTTAGTAGCTCTTGTACTAACCAGACCAAATTTTGGGATTTGTTTATTTTCCACACTGAGTATTTATATATTATGTCAGTCTTATCGTATTTGTCACGACCCGACTAGGAGGCCATAACGGGTACCCGGAGCTGACTACCGAGCACCACTCATTATGCTAATTATCATACCCAACCTGAACACACATTATCTCCAAGGAAATACATTTATATACATAAGCCCTTGCGGCGTCAAAAATGATATACAAAATATACACTGACGTATTCATGAGACCTCTACTACCCACGCATACGTATCTACGAGCCTCTACTAGAGTACTGAGACATAAGGACGGGATAGGACCCCGTCGTGCCCAAATATGTACACAAAAGAATGTATCAATAAATGTGCCCCTGTGAATCCGCTTAGTAGCTCCTAAGAATCTGCACCGTCTCCCTGTCTACCTGTGGGCATGAACACAGCGTCCATAAAAGAAAGGACGTCAGTACGAACAATGTACTGAGATGTAAGGCATATATGATAACACGATAAGGAAATATAGAAACATAAGAAGAAAGTATCAATATAACTGCTTGCCTCTTGAGGTGGAATCATGCAGGCTCACTTTTTACCTTTTAGAACATATCACACATAAATACTGTTATATCCCGTATTTTCACATGTTGGAAAATTTGAAAAAAATCTTGACTTGTATGAAATAAAGTCATAATTGGTTAAATCTAGCACATGAGTTGTTTGTGAAAGAATATTAATGTGAAAGTGTTGGGGAAGGCTAAGGGCAAAAATTGGAATTTCGGAAAGTAGTTTCGGGAATTACAAAAAAATTGATTCACAAGTCTTTGGGCTTGAAAAATGAGAAACAAATGAGGCCCATTATTTTGAATGGTGGCCGGCCAAGTATGGCCCAAACCCATGGCCCCAAATTAATTATCCATGTGTTAAAATTATATGAGTCATACCCCTTTAGAAAGTTCAAGAAATTAGAATGAACAAAGCAAAGCAAGAACAAGAAAAAAACTAAGAGACCATTCGGGTTTGCCATGGAAATTTGACCCCCAAAAATCTTACTCCAAAAATTATTCTCTTGTTGGATTTTCACTAATTCAAAGTCCCTTTGCAACTTGGTGTAGTTGGTTTGGAAGGAAGAAGTCTTGTTTCTTCAAGTTGACCCTATATTCAAGTGAAGAAGATTGAGTAAAAAGGTAAGAATTTATCCCTTATTATTGTGTTATGAAGTACTGTTTGTGTTGTAGTATGTAGAAATGAGTTGATTGTATGGAAAAATGGAAGTTTGCAAAGTGGGTATGGAATATAGAATGTGGCCGTGTGTGTGTGTTAATGTGTAAGTGAAATGAGTTGAAATTTATGTTGTATTCTAGTTGTGTGTATGATGGAATTCATAGTGAGAATGAGAGTTGAATAAATTTGGTTTAAAATGAAATATAGGGGTTTGGCCGTGTGGTATGGTGTTGGTAGGATGCTAATGAATTAATTTTGTTTAATGTGTTAGTTGTGTTATTGTGATGGTTGCAATGTAAATGAAGATAAAATGATATAAGTTTGTATTGAAATGGAATGTAGAAGCTTATGTCGTTTTAGTACGATCTTACGACATTGCGAAAATGAAGTTGTTAGGTTGCAAGTCATGATGATTATTGATGAATTTGGAAGATGAAAACATGTCATGAATATGTATGCCAAAGATTAGAAGCTTTGGATGAAATATGACTTTGGCGGAAAGTTGTATATTATGTATATCGGGTGTATAATTTAAGGAAGCGATATGAAATGCTTCTAAACTATATTGTGGTGAACTAGACTGATAATGAATGTGAAATCATTGAGATTAGTTTGAAAGTTAAGGTTAAAGTGAAGGTTATGACATTATGTTGAAAAGATGGCTAAATAAGTTACATTGCGTTTATAGTGATTGTTGTTGTTGTTGATGTTTGTTGTTGATGGTTTTGAACCGAGTTGAATTCTCGGGGGTGCTATATGTATAGGGGAAGTGCTGCCGAAATTTCGGTAGACAAGTATGAGTTGAATTGAATTCGTAGCATCTATAGCTTACAATTGGTAAATGTGACCATTTGCAGATTTTCGACGAAACGGAGAGTGAGCTTGGATAGGCTGAAAAAGCTCAAGAGGTATGTAAAGCTACCCCGATCCTTCTTTTGGCATGCCTAAGTGTAGTAGAATCGGATTCGGGCCTTGGAAGACTTTCTGCCACTCGGAATCCGCAATTGAAAATCTCGCTTTTTTCCTTCAGTAAGATTGAGCCCATTTGGTGTGCTTTCCTTGAAATTATGCAAACTTTCTCTAAATTACTTGGAAAGCTATAGAATGTCCGTAGAACCTTTTAAGGTGACCCCATAAGCTTAAAAGGGCATAATTTGAGCCCGCCGCCTTGTTTGTCCCGAGGTGGGCCCGCTATCCCCGGTTTTGCCCTTAATGTACTTAAGTCTTCTTTTTGAACAGTTCTTAAAAGAAACGTTTTGACTACTATTCTAATTACCTAACAAACATTGTTTTAAATATTCCATTGAGTCCGATAAATTGTTTTGACACTCGGAACGATTTTAGAAAGGTTATACTTCTGTAATTCATTATGATATCCGAAACTCGTTATTATGTTCCCGTTCGACTTCATTGGACCGGTTTGTCTTTGATATGCCTCATCGAGTCTATTAAAACATTTATGATATTTTAATTGCATTAGTCTCTCATTACTCCATTCGTGGATGCCCCAATGTTTCCCACACTGAGCCCGGGCCAGGATAAGTTGTCAAGCGTGATCCTCTGCATTGTTCGTTGTGCCTCGATGTGAGGGGGCAGGTATACGCGTACATGGGTCTGTGGAGTATGATGTGCCATGTCCGCTTGTTCTGATATGATTTGCTATGGCCATTTGATATGACATATTATGTTCGGGGTTATGCCCCTATTATGATTCTTCTGTGTTGTGGCACCAGCGTCGGGAGGGTGGCCACGCTCTGTCTGCCGAGTCCCTTGGCAGGGGCCGGATTTGATATGACATATGTTTCTGTATACAGTCTGCATGTTTTGAAAATATGTATTTGATACTTTGGATTTTCTGCTCGCTTTCTGTACGTTCTGTACCAGTTATGATTCTGTTTCTGTAATTCATACTTTACATATTCAGTACATATTTCGTACTGACCCCCTTTCTTCGGGGGCTGCGTTTTCATGCCGCGCAGGTACCAACGACAGGTTTGCGGATCCGTCCGTCTAGGATATCTTTTCTGCCATTTGGAGCGCTCTTTTATTCAGAGCCATCTTTTGGTACAGTATGCCACTTCTATATATGTATATTCTCGTTCATGGGTACGGCGGGGCCCTGTCCCGTCATATGATTCTGTCGGTCTGTTTAGAGATCTGTGGACATGTTTGTGGGTTGGGGTCTTTCCGTACAGTTGTGTGCCTATGTTGTGTTTGGGCGATCCCATTCGCCGCGGCGGCCGGTCCACATATATTTAAATGTTGCTTTGTTGGCCCTGTGTGACCTTTGTTGGTATTTTCTGCGTGCAGGGTATATGGGATAGTTCGTAAAACAAAGGAAACTCTGCCAAAAATTTTTCTGGAAATTATCTAAATTTGAAATAAAGCCTTGTCGGCTTCTGCCATATACTAGAATGCGTTTGAGTGCCCAGATCGGGCACTAGTCACGGCCTACGGGGTTGGGTCGTGACAAAAGTGGTATCAGAGCGGTTCGTCCTCGGAATGTCTACAAACCGTGTCTAGTAGAGTCTTGTTTATCGGTGTGTTGTGCACCACACCTATAAACAGGAGGCTACAGGGCATTTAGGATACTACCTTTCTTTCTGTCTTAGATCGTGCGATAGAGCTGTGTTATCAGGATGACTCCTCCCTAACGAATTGTTACATTTGCAGTTATGCCTCCAAAAAGGGCGACAGCGCCCAAAAGGCCAAGGCAGCAGCTGTGGGAGAGACTAGTCGGGCCCAGAGGGTTACCAGGGCCCATGCCCATATTGCTCCTGATATTTTTCCCCCGGCAGAGGGCTCTTCCACACCGCCACACGTAGAGGAGATTGGAGCAGCAGCGGCTGCAGGTCGACGGGCGGCTCCACCGCCAGCTCCCGCAGTTCCAGTACCTGAGCCCCCAGCTCCACGGCCAGGCACTGAGGATCAGACTATGAGAGAGGCAGTCCAGCTATTGACTAGACTTGTGGTAGGACAGGTTCAGGGGCACGGACTGGGAGGTGACTGGGCTTACAGGCGTGACAGTTCGAGAGCCCGGGAGTTTTTGACTTGTGGCCCTCCAGAGTTCTTCGGGACAAAGCCCGAGGAGGATCCTGAGGAGTTTATCAGGAAGATGCGGCGCACCTTACGTTTGATTAATGCTTCCGAGAAAGAGTCAGTCACGTTGGCTTCGTACCGGTTGTATGATGTAGCGGCTAATTGGTACGAGTCATGGGAGTTATCCAGAGGTGACGGTGCTCCCCCAGCAGTTTGGGATGATTTTTCTCAGGCTTTTCTTAGCCATTTTCTGCCTCCGGAGTTACGGCGGGCCAAGGCTGACAGATTCTTATTGCTGAGACAGAGGGGCTGCAGTGTTCGAGAGTACAGTATGGAGTTCGACTCATTGGCCCGATATGCACCTGTTGTGGTAGCTACTATGGCTGACAGGATGCACAGGTATATTATGGGGTTGGACCGGTATTTTGTCGACAGTTGTTTGGTATTGGCCGCTCAGCCCGATATGGATATTGCCCGTATTCAGGCGCACGCCCAGGGCTTGGAGGACCGGCACAGGGGTTATCAGCCCGATAGGAGTCAGGATCGGAGACAGCCCAAGAGGGCCAGATCATCTGGGTATTCGGGAGATTTTCGGGGCAGACAGCCTCAGCAGCCGCAACAGCCTAGCAGACATCTATCCCAGCCGGCACAGAGCACACCTCCATAGCCTACAGGTCGCAGATTTGATAGCCCAGGTTATTCAGGAGCAGGTCAGAGCTCCAGGGCTTCAGGTTCGCGGACAGATAGGGGGTCTGGTCAGACGAGGCCACCTAGGCCTCAGTGTTCTTATTGTGGCAGATACCATCCTGGGGAGTGCTACAGAGCCACCGGTGCATGCTTTTCTTGCGGCCATCAGGGACATTCTGTGAGAGACTGCCCGTATAAGGGCGGTTCGGGTGGTGCAGCGCAGCCTACCGGATCAGCCGCCGGGTCATCATCTTCGTCAGTGGCTATGCGCCCTACAGGGCCGGGTACATCAGCACTGGCGGGTCGCGGCAGAGGCCGTGGTGGAGCTTCGGGTACTAGCGGTCCTTCGAACCGCATTTATGCTTTGGCCAGCCGCCAGGATCAGGAGGCATCGCCTAATGTCGTTACAGGTACATTATTGGTTTTCTCTCGGTCTGTGTATGCATTAATTGATCCAGGTTCGACTTTGTCATATATTTCGCCTCTTGTTGCTGGAAAAATTGGTATAACGTCTGAACCTATAGAGCCATTTGAGGTAGCCACACCAATTGGGGACTTTATTGTAGCAAAACAGGTATATAAAGACTGTTCTGTAATTGTATGTGGTCGAGTCACTAAGGCAGATCTGGTGGAGTTAGATATGATCGAGTTCGATGTTATTATGGGTACGGACTGGCTAGCTTCCTGTTATGCTAATGTTGACTGCCAAAATAAGGTAGTTCGCTTCCAGTTTCCTGGGGAGCCAGTTATAGAATGGGCAGGTAATACTGCATCGCCGAAAGGTAAGTTTATTTCATACCTTAAGGAGAAGAAAATGATCAGAAAAGGTTATATTTATCATCTGGTTCGGGTACAAGACTTGACAGCAGAAACGCCGACTCTTCAGTCAGTTCGCGTGGTTAATGAATTTCCAGATGTATTCCCAGATGAGCTTCCAGGCCTTCCTCCAGAGCGGGAGATAGATTTTACTATTGATTTGCTTGCAGATACTCAGCCGATATCTATTCCCCCGTACAGAATGGCACCGGCAGAATTGAAAGAACTGAAAGAGCAGTTGAAGGATCTGTTAGAAAAAGGCTTCATCAGGCCCAGTACTTCACCTTGGGGAGCCCCGGTATTATTTGTGCGTAAGAAAGACGGGTCGCTGCGTATGTGTATTGATTATCGGCAGCTGAATAAGGTAACTATAAAGAATAAATACCCCCTCCCCAGAATTAACAATTTGTTTGATCAGTTGCAGGGCGCCAAATATTTTTCGAAGATAGATCTTCGGTCTGGCTATCATCAGGTACGGGTACGAGAGGCCGATATTCCTAAGACAGCATTCCGGACCAGATATGGACATTATGAATTCAGAGTTATGTTATTTGGGCTAACTAATGCTCCTGCGGTATTCATGGATCTAATGAACCGGGTATTCAGGCCGTTCTTAGACATGTTCGTAATTGTATTTATCGATGATATTCTGGTTTATTCTCGGTCCGAGGCAGAGCACGCAGATCATCTGAGAGCGGTACTTGGGGTACTTCGGCATCAGAAATTATATGCAAAATTTTCTAAATGTGAATTCTGGCTGGCTTCAGTGGCATTCCTGGGGCATATTATTGCAACTGATGGTGTCCGGGTGGATACACAGAAGATTGAGGCCGTGAAGAATTAGCCCAGACCCACGACGCCCACAGAGGTACGTAGTTTCCTGGGGTTAGCAGGCTAATACAGAAGATTTGTGGAAAAGTTTGCTTCGATTTCAGCACCTTTGACAAGACTAACTCAGAAGGGAGCTAAGTTCCAGTGGACTGATGCTTGTGAACGAAGCTTCCAATTGCTGAAAGAGAAGCTGACTACGGCCCCAGTTCTGACTCTTCCAGAGGGACCCGCTGGATATGTTATTTATTGTGACGCTTCTGGCGTGGGATTGGGCTGTGTATTGATGCAGCACGGCAGAGTTATAGCTTATGCTTCGCGGCAGCTGAAAAAGCATGAAAGGAATTATCCTACCCACGATCTGGAGCTTGCAGCGGTGATTCATACTCTGAAAATATGGAGACATTATTTATATGGTGTTCATGTTGATATCTATACAGATCATAAGAGTCTTCAGTATATTTTTAAGCAGAAGGAGCTTAATTTGCGGCAGCGGAGGTGGCTAGAGCTCCTGAAAGACTATGATGTGGATATTCCGTATCATCCGGGCAAGGCTAATGTTGTTGCAGATGCGCTCAGCCGGAAATCTATGGGCAGCTTGGCAGATTTACAGCCAGACAGGAGAGAGATAGTACGTGACATTCATCAGTTGGCTAATCTTGGGGTTCGTCTGGCCGATTCTGGAGGTACATGGATTTCTGTCCGAGGGGTTTCTGCATCATCTATTAAGGAAGATATCAAGCGGCATCAATATGAAGATCCTGTTTTAGCTCGATACAGAGACACAGCCCATGAGAAGGAGAAGACTCCGTTCGAGTTTGCACCAGACGGGGCCTTACTATACAGAGGCAGGTTGTGTGTACCTGATATTGCAGGGCTACGGCGGCAGGTTATGGGCGAGGCACACTATGATCGCTATTCTGTTCATCCTGGTTCTACGAAGATGTACCATGATCTTAGATGCCTATACTGGTGGGATGGTATGAAACGGGATATCGCAGAATTCGTCGCCCAGTGTCCAAATTGTCAGCAGGTCAAAATCGAACATCAGAAACCGGGTGGACTGTTGCAAGAAATGAAAATTCCGACGTGGAAGTGGGAGATCATTAATATGTACTTCATTATAGGTTTGCCTCGCACTCCACGAAAGTATGATTCCATCTGGGTTATTGTTGATAGGCTGACAAAATCAGCCCATTTTCTCCCCGTCAGAACTACTTATTCCGCTGAGGAATATGCCAGGCTTTATATTAAAGAAATTGTGCGACTTCATGGAGTTCCTATATATATTATCACTAACAGAGGTTCCCAGTTCACAGCGAACTTCTGGAGATCTTTTCAGGAAGGATTAGGGACTCAGGTGAACCTGAGCACAGCTTTTCATCCTCAGAGTGACGGACAGGCCGAGCGCACTATCCAGACGCTTGAAGATATGTTGCGGGCCTGTGTTATTGATTTCAAAGGTAGCTGGGAGGATCACTTGCCATTGATTGAATTTTCTTATAATAACAGCTACCATTCCAGCATCCAGATAGCTCCGTACGAGGCTTTGTATGGCAGGAAATGCAGGTCACCTATTGGTTGGTTTGATATTGGCGAGACAGAGTTAATTGGCCCAGATATGATCCAGCAGGCCGTTGATAAGGTGAAACTTATCCGAGAGCGACTGTTAGCAGCCCAGAGTCGCCAGAAGTCATACGCAGATAAACGACGTCGTCCTTTGGAATTCCAGGTCGGTGATTGGGTATTTCTGAAGGTATCTCCTATGAAAGGCGTAATGCGGTTCGGCAGAAAGGGTAAGCTTAGTCCGCGTTATATTGGGCCTTATTTGATTGTGCGAAAAATTGGAAATGTCGCCTATGAGCTAGATCTGCCATCTGATTTGGAAGCGGTACATCCGGTATTTCATGTATCTATGCTCCGCAAGTGTATTGGTGATCCTTCCAGAATATTTCCTGCAGATGATATTTGGGTGACGGAGCAGTTATCTTACGAAGAGCAGCCCGTAGCCATTCTAGACCGCCAGGTGATAAAACTACGGAACAAAGATGTAGCCTCTGTTAAGGTGCTGTGGTGGAACGATAATAGGGAGGAAATGACCTGGGAAGCCGAAGAGGAGATGAAGAAGAAATATCCTCATTTGTTCCCAGTGCCCTCAGGTAATTTCGAATCTTTGTTTAATTCCATTTCAATAACGAATGTGCTGTCTATAAACAGAAACTCCCCCGAAGTACTTTCAGACCCTATAAGATTAATTTAACATTCGAGGACGAATGTTCTAAAGGGGGGGGGGGGGGGAGGATGTTATATCCCGTATTTTCACACGTTGGAAAATTTGAAAACAATCTTGACTTGTATGAAATTAAGTCATAATTGGTTAAATCTAGCACATGAGTTGTTTGTGAAAGAATATTAATGTGAAAGTGTCGGGGAAGGCTAAGGGAAAAAATTGGAATTTCGGAAAGTAGTTTCGGGAATTACAAAAAAATTGATTCACAAGTCTTTGGGCTTGAAAAATGAGAAACAAATGAGGCCCATTATTTTGAAGGGTGGCCGGCCAAGTATGGCCCAAACCCATGGCCCCAAATTAATTCTCCATGTGTTAAAATTATATGAGTCATACCCCTTTAGAAAGTTCAAGAAATTAGAATGAACAAAGCAAAGCAAGAACAAGAGAAAAACTAAGAGACCATTCGGGTTTGCCATGGAAATTTGACCCCCAAAAATCTTACTCCAAAAATTATTCTCTTGTTGGATTTTCACTAATTCAAAGTCCCTTTGCAACTTGGTGTAGTTGGTTTGGAAGGAAGAAGTCTTGTTTCTTCAAGTTGACCCTATATTCAAGTGAAGAAGATTGAGTAAAAAGGTAAGAATTTATCCCTTATTATTGTGTTATGAAGTATTGTTTGTGTTGTAGTATGTAGAAATGAGTTGATTGTATGGAAAAATGGAAGTTTGCAAAGTGGGTATGGAATATAGAATGTGGTCGTGTGTGTGTGTTAATGTGTAAGTGAAATGAGTTGAAATTTATGTTGTATTCTAGTTGTGTGTATGATGGAATTCATAGTGAGAATGAGAGTTGAATAAATTTGGTTGAAAATGAAATATAGGGGTTTGGCCGTGTGGTATGGTGTTGGTAGGATGCTAATGAATTAATTTTGTTTAATGTGTTAGTTGTGTTATTGTGATGCTTGCAATGTAAATGAAGATAAAATGATATAAGTTTGTATTGAAATGGAATGTAGAAGCTTATGTCGTTTTAGTACGATCTTACGACATTGCGAAAACGAAGTTGTTAGGTTGCAAGTCATGATGATTATTGCTGAATTTGGAAGATGAAAACATGTCATGAATATGTATGCCAAAGATTAGAAGCTTTGGATGAAATATGACTTTGGCGGAAAGTTGTATATTATGTATATCGGGTGTATAATTTAAGGAAGCGATATGAAATGCTTCTAAACTATATTGTGGTGAACTAGACTGATAATGAATGTGAAATCATTGAGATTAGTTTGAAAGTTAAGGTTAAAGTGAAGGTTATGACATTGTGTTGAAAAGATGGCTAAATAAGTTACATTGCGTTTATAGTGATTGCTATTGTTGTTGATGTTTGTTGTTGGGTTGTTGTTGATGGTTTTGAACCGAGTTGAATTCTAGGGGGTGCTATATGTATAGGGGAAGTGCTGCCGAAATTTCGGTAGACAAATATGAGTTGAATTGAATTCGTAGCATCTATAGCTTACAATTGGTAAATGTGACCATTTACAGATTTTCGACGAAACGGAGAGTGAGCTTGGATAGGCTTAAAAAGCTCAAGAGGTATGTAAAGCTACCCCGATCCTTCTTTTGGCATGCCTAAGTGTAGTAGAATCGGATTCGGGCCTTGGAAGACTTTCTGCCCCTCGGAATCCGCAATTGAAAATCTCGCTTTTTTCCTTCAGTAAGATTGAGCCCATTTGGTGTGCTTTCCCTGAAATTATGCAAACTTTCTCTAAATTACTTGGAAAGCTATAGAATGTCCGTACAACCTTTTTAGGTGACCCCATAAGCTTAAAAGGGCATAATTTGAGCCCGCCGCCTTGTTTGTCCCGAGGTGGGCCCGCTATCCCCGGTTTTGCCCTTAATGTACTTAAGTCTTCTTTTCGAACAGTTCTTAAAAGAAACGTTTTGACTACTATTCTAATTACCTAACAAACATTGTTTTAAATATTCCATTGAGTCCGATAAATTGTTTTGACACTCGGAACGATTTCAGAAAGGTTATACTTCTGTAATTCATTATGATATCCGAAACTCGTTATTATGTTCCCGTTCGACTTCATTGGACCGGTTTGTCTTTGATATGCCTCATCGAGTCTATTAAAACATTTATGATATTTTAATTGAATTAGTCTCTCATTACTCCATTCGTGGATGCCCCAATGTTTCCCACACTGAGCCCGGGCCAGGATATGTTGTCAAGCGTGATCCTCTGCATTGTTCGTCGTGCCTCGATGTGAGGGGGCAGGTATACGCGTACATGGGTCTGTGGAGTATGATGTGGCATGTCTGCTTGTTCTGATATGATTTGCTATGGCCATTTGATATGACATATTATGTTCGTGGTTATGCCACTATTCTGATTCTTCTGTGTTGTGGCACCAGCGTCGGGAGGGTGGCCACGTTCTGTCTGCCGAGTCCCTTGGCAGGGGCCAGATTTGATATGACATATGTTTCTGTATACACTCTGCAAGTTTTGAAAATATGTATTTGATACTTTGGATTTTCTGCTCGCTTTCTGTATGTTCTGTACCAGTTATGATTCTGTTTCTGTAATTCAGGCTTTACATATTCAGTACATATTTCGTACTGACCCCCTTTCTTCGGGGGCTGCGTTTTCATGCCGCGTAGGTACCGACGACAGGTTTGCGGATCCGTCCGTCTAGGATATCTTTTCTGCCATTTGGAGCGCTCTTTTATTCAGAGCCATCTTTTGGTACAGTCTGCCACTTCTATATATGTATATTCTCGTTCATGGGTACGGCGGGGCCCTGTCCTGTCATATGATTTTGTCGGTCTGTTTAGAGGTCTGTGGACATGTTTGTGGGTTGGGGTCTTTCTGTACAGCTGTGTGCCTATGTTGTGTTTGGGCGATCCCATTCGCCGCGGCGGCCGGTCCGCATATATTTAAATGTTGCTTTGTTGGCCCTGTGTGGCCTTTGTTGGTATTTTCTGCGTGCAGGGTATATGGGATAGTCCGTAAAACAAAGGAAACTCTGCCGAAATTTTTTCTGGAAATTATCTAAATTTGAAATAAAGCCTTGTCGGCTTCTGCCATATACTAGAATGCGGTTGAGTGCCCAGATCGGGCACTAGTCACGGCCTACGGGGTTAGGTCGTGACAAATACATACACTGTTTGAATCAATAACATCAATATCCCGCGTCCGGGTAATCATATCACGCGCGCCCCCTAGTGGTGTTGTCATCATCATTCATAAGTCACCCACCGTAGCGGTGCTGCCCGTGCCGTATAGACACGGTGTAATAAGCCTCCTGCCTTAGCGGTGCTTCCCGACCATATAGGTCCGTTGTAATATCATTATCAAATACTTATCATAAAGTATGCATAAGAACTCAAGTAAAAGGTACAACTCTATCGGGGTGACATAAGGTCGAGAACCCCCGATTCCCTTATGGAGTAGTCATGATTATCATGCTTCATCTTGAAGAAACTAGTATTATAAGGTGAGCCTAACAACAATAAATAATATCAACGAATCATATAAGGATCATTAGCTTCATAAGAATATCATATCATAAGTTTTGGAGTCTCTAGACTTAGATTCAGCATCATCATTACCATATTCATAACACATCTCTTATCATTATCTCATGAGAAGCTCTTGATAATCATAGACTTATAGTTTACGGAATATAAGAGAGTTAAGGAAAGATAAAGGAAGTCATATTATAAGGATCATGCCTTAGAAAAAGAAATGACTAGCCTTACACACCTTTACATCGCTCTAGCTTTATTGACTAATTGCTTCCCTCCAATACTCACAACTCTACATTCAAGAGAATTTGTACTAAGATTAGATAACCGGAAACATACTTGAAGCTAAACTAAGGCGACTAAGGCCTAACGAAAATTAGGCTGCACTTCCTTCATTTCTATAACTTTCTCCATATAATAACCAACTTCCAAATATCAATAACAACACTACAATATCGTAATTAATGATCTTCACCGAGCAATACATCATTCAATTCTCACAATTCTTTTTCAAAGTCATCCATAACCATAACTATAATATAACACCATATTCATCCTCATATAATAATTATTTAATATCATTTATATCATTTATAACAATATTATACTCATAACATGTTCAGAACTATGATTCAAGTCAAGTTACTATTCAAAAATACCATTATTCCCATATTTGAACTCCATGTTCTACTTTCTTCCTCAATCCATGTTTTTTAACCATTCAATATTCTTAAAAACATGGTATGATCATAAAAATCACCTTTGATTATATAGGAATGGGCTTTGGATGGAAATACATCATTTGGAGAAAACCCTAACTTCAATTCCAAGGAAATTTCTAGCTTCTATGAACCCTTGTTAGCCTTCTTGCACTTGATTCCACTAATTATAGGTGTTGATCTTGGATTCACCTTGAGTTTATGGTAATGAAGTATATGGAATATTCTAGAGCTCTTGAGAGAGGTGGAGAAATTAGAAAAATGAGAAATTAGAAGTGGGAACTTATATTTATACTTGTAGAAGAAGCTGTCCCGATCAAGTTATACGGACACTTATACGGTCCGTATAACTTTTATATGGTCCGTATAAGTGACCGTATTCCACCATCAGGGATTTTTTCTTTCTGTAAAGGTTATATGGACCCTTATACGGACCGTATAAGTGGTCGTATAACTCCATTTTTCCGAAGTTAATCTCGTCGTTTTGTTTGATCTCCAATCCTTATGGAACCTTCTTAGCACTTGTTTAACACTTCATTGACATTCTAAATATCCTCATACTCTTCTCCAAGGCATTACCAATAACTCCTTAGCTCGATGGTTGAAAAATCTTCTCCAAACACAACTTATACCTCACTTTCCTTTGACGAACTTAGTCTCACGAGTTCATATCACTTCAAAGTCTTATCGTATGCACTTTTAGGCCACCAAACACCCTTCTTATAATCATAAGTGCCTCATGCTCACCTTAATCTTGCGTTAGTCTATTTACTGTGCAACGACATGAAATTTCTGAGGTGTAACACTCTCCCCCCCTTTAAGAACATTCGTCCTCGAATGTTAAGTTCTCGAGAATTCTACAGAAATTTCGCCAGAGCTTCCCCTATAATATGGCACTACCATCCTGTCACAACAACCCATAATAACATCTCCTCACAGGGTTACAACACAATGGCAAGAAAATATGGCCACACACGACCAAAAGAATTCAAAAGAAAGCATTACACACCTTATGCCAATGGCGTCTCATCTTTAATCTCTTCCGGGGGTGGAAACAATTTCGGATATTTGGACTTCATGTTTTCTTTCGCTTCCCAAGTCATTTCTTCTCGGTTATTGTTTCTCCATAAGACCTTGACTGAAGCTACTTCATTGTTCTTGAGCCTCCACACTTGCTTATCTAGTATGGCAATAGGCACCTTTTCATAAGCCAACTTCTCAGTAATCTGGATATCATCTATCGGCATAATTCTGGAGGGATCTCCAACACACTTACGGAGCATTGACACATGGAAAAATGGGTGGACTAATTCAAGCTCTGGAGATAAATCCAGTTCATAAGCTACTTGGCCCACCTTGCGTACAATCTTGTAAGGTCCAATATATTGGGGACTAAGCTTTACCTTCTTGCCAAATCTCATTACGCCTTTCATCGGTGACACTTTCAAGAATACCCAATCATTAATTTGGAATTCCAAGTCTCGTCAGCGGTTATCCGCATAAGATTTTTGGTGACCTTGGACTATCAACAATCGGTCTCTGATAAGCTTGATCTTTTCCACCGCTTGCTTAATCAATTCTGGACCTATCAATTGTGTCTCTCCGACTTCGAACCATCCAATTGGCGACCTACACTTCCTTCCATACAAAGCTTCATACGGGGCCATCTAGATGCTGGAATGATAACTGTTGTTATAGGAAAATTCAATTAATGGCAATTGTTCATCCCAATTACCGTCGAAGTCTAATATGCATGCCCGCAACATATCTTCCAGGGTCTGAATAGTGCGTTCAGCTTGTCCATCGGTCTGTGGATGAAATACTGTGTTGAGCCTCATTTGAGTACCTAAACCATCTTAGAAAGACTTCCAGAATTTAGCAGTAAATTACGCTCCCCTATCCGTGATAATAGATACCGAGACACCATGAAGTCGCACTATCTCCTTAAGATACAACCTTGCATAATCTTCTGCCGAATATGTAGTTCTGACTAGAATAAAATAAGCTGATTTCATGAGTCGATCAACGATCACCCATATAGAGTCATACTTGCAACAGGAGCGAGGCAAACCTACAATGAAATCCATGTTGATCACTTCCTATTTCCAAGCTGGAATTTCCATGGCTTGTAACAATCCTCCTGGTTTTTTATGCTAAATTTTCACTTGTTTGCAATTTGGACACTAAGCTACAAATTCCGCCATGTCCTTCTTCATCCCATTCCACCAATATATTGACTTAAGATCATGGTACATCTTTGTTTCTCCTGGGTGAATAAAATAACGGGAGTAATCAGCTTCTTCTAGAATATGACGACGTAGTCCTGCCACATCTGGCACACACAGCCTGCCTCGATACCTAAGAACTCCATTTGTAAAAACTTCAAATGACGACTTCTCTTTCTCAGGAAATGTATCTCTGCAGTGACTCAACTGGGGATCTTCATATTGACACTCTCTCACCTCCATATCCAAGGATGAAATATTTGGGTTATGAATACCCACTCCTGCCTTGCCTGAATAAATTAGACGAACTCTTAGGCTAGCTAAATGAAGAAGCTCACGTGTTAATTCCTTCTTCTCTGGTTGAATATCACATAGACTGCCCATGGATTTACGGCTAAACGCACCAGCTACTGATACAAGCCAAGCTGCCTCAAGGACATTTAGAGAACCGTCCCGGGGATTCCAATTGGATGATAGTGTGGGAGGACGGATTAGAGATGGATGTCATGAAAGTGGATGTGCTAGGACACACTTTATTGCCATCCCGAGGGACCCATGCATTGATGATTGCATGGGAGAACAAAAGGGCGAAAGAAGGGGAAGATGTCACAACATGCGTCCAGCAAAGTGCGCATTGCGTCCAGTAAAGTGCGCACTACGTCTAGCAAAGTGTGCCACATGTTGAACATGTGAACCAGCAGCTCCAACGCAAAGTGTGTCAGCAAATCTGGGGATTTTAAGGAGCACAAGATGCGACGGAACAGTAGGGACGAATGTTTAACATGCGTCTCGCATATGGAGCCACAAAACATGACATCCAGATCTTTTTGGTCATTTTTGCAAACCTGAGAGCCACTTTTGGGCTTCTTGTGTAATACTTTAGCCCAAGACTATAAATAGCTTAAGTTAGTTCATTTCAAGCAGCTTTTGATGAATTGATGAATATTTAAGTGTTTTAGGGTTATCTCTAGAGAGAGAAACTTGTGAGAGGCTTTTGGTAGGCTCTTGTTGATTATTGATTGTGAGAGGGTTGGTTGCTTGGGAATTCAATTCCCTTGAGGTCATCCTAAGAGGTTGGTGCTATCTAGAGTGTAATTAGGAGGTCTTGGTTATTGAAGAACCTTGGTTGCCTAATTGTGCCTATTTTTGTGTCACTCTATCTATCTTTTCTTTTCCTTTTGTTTATCTTCTTAATTTCTTGTTTCCGCATATCCGTTATTGTGTTAATTGGTATTAGAGCCACTAATAGATTTGCCCTAGCAAATCTAGTCTTGGGCTTTGATTCTACAAAAAACAATTATAAATGTTTTTCGAAAATTCCAAAATTTGTGTCAAATCCTTGCTTTGTTATTGATTCTAGTGTTGGATTCGAATTCCTTAGAGTTTTAGGGTTTCAGATCTGAAATTTGAGTCAATTTGGAGTTGAGGTTTGTGTTCCACCATTGTTGAAGTTTGAGCTTTGAAGAAAAATTGAAAAACATTTGGTGGGTTTTGAAATTTTGGTGAAATTTGAAGTTGATAACTATTAGGCTTTATTCTTTTTGATTAAGGGAACTCAAATCCGAAATTTGGGGGAATTTTGAGTAGATTTAGAGGTAGATAGAATTTTGAATGTTTATGTGTTCTTGAGCCACCTTCATAAATTCTTGGTGAAGAAGAAGACCCAAAGGAGGGTTTGATCCAAAAATATTCCCACAAGTTTTTAGAAAGGTGTTTTCTACCCAAAAACAAAGTAAATACAAGGTTAGGTGGGCCCAAGGGGATCCAAGAATTCAAAAAATTCAGAAAAAAAACCTACCAAACAGATCCCAAGAAGAATTGACGTCACCAATTGTGAGCTGAAAAAGGCACAACCTGCGACACCATATGTGGTGCCGCATATTCAACATGCTAACACGCAGTTCCACAGAAAAGTGTGTCAGAAAACTTAGCAAGTCATGTGCGTAATATGCTAGACGCAAAGCGTGTCGCAGACACTGTTTGCGAAGCTACAGTACCATCTCAAGTTGCGCACTTTAGGTTTTTGCCTCAAATTTCATTCTATTTCATTTCTTTTCACTTTCTTTGATCATCTAAACTAAATTAAACTCTAGTAATTGATTCTACTTAAGTTTAATTAGTTCTTTAGTCCCATTTCATTCGTACCAATTCTTTTCGTTCTTTTCTCTTTTCACAACTTTGTCGTTAATTCTTGATTCAAGTCTGTTTGATTTAATTGAGTCGTCCGTTCTTCTTGAGTCTACCAGAATCCATTCCGATCTCGAGTCGTAATTGTGCACCTTGCAAGCAACCGAATCGAATTGAGAATCAACATTGGCCAATCCATTTGAGTGGTAAAAGGCAAGAGTGGGTGAGTTCATTTGAGTGGTACTAGCTGAGCACAAACGATTATAAACACGAGTGTGGTGAGGTTTCTTTACTACTAACGTGTTTGCTAAGTGTTCTTTTCAGGTACTTCTCCATGGATTCCAATTCATGTAGTGGCGATTATGATTGTTATGACGATGATGGTTATAGTTATGAAGGGGAGGATTATGGGAGCTATCAAGGTTGTGACGATGAGGGATATGAGGGCTATATGGGAAATCATGATCAAGACCAATTTGGGGGCGAGAGTTCCTATTTTGAGGGCGAATATGAAAAGGGTGGTACTCATGTAACTCATGAGGAAGATGGGGATGCAGAAGAACCTTGTTATGCTTCGTATGATGAATATAATAAAGGTGAAGGTTCTTGTGCTATACATCATGATGATGAAGATGACTCGAGTACTTCCTATCCGAAGCAAAGTGGCATGAGTGGGAATGTGAGTACGAGTTGGGGTCATCCTATACAAAAGAAGGTAGTCCCAACGAGGCAATTCATGGAGACCAAGGCGAACATTGGTAGTAGTGAGGGATTTCTTATGCTTGATAATGATTGTTACACAAATGTGATCACCCCTCGTGCGGTTGAAGAGTCAAGGTTACCTTGTTTGATCCGACGAAATCCTTATTATGATGAGGGAGGATATTGGGTTGATAGGAGGGTGATGGTATCCATTTCACTTGGCGAGTACCAAGAGGAGGTTTGGTATAATGTGCTTCGAATGGATAATTGTCACGTATATTTAGGATTCCCTTGGTTCCAAAAGCGTGGAGTCCCACATGAACAAGATTGGCATCGATATGTAGTGGACAAGAAAGGAAAATTTCTCTTTCCACGCATACTTCCTAGGAGGAGTCTAAGTGCAAAAGTGTGAGATACCCATGTGAAGTGGCCTACCTTGGCTAGGGAAGCTAGTGGAGAAGTATATGAGAAATGGGAGTTCACAATAGATGAAATCTTCGCTACCTACAACTATTCACAAGAAATAAAGATGGACTTAGCCATTCAAACTTGACTCAAAGCTTGTCAAATATTGGGAGTACGTGAAATATCGTGGGAGACAAGTGAGGAGTCCAATCAAGACTTGGGAGGACATGAAAAGGATATTGAGAGGCCATTATCCCAAGCCACATGTGAGAAGAGATGAATCTTTGAGGGGTACTTTTTTGGAGAGAACCCTATGCTTGAAGGCAAGGACGGCAGCTACAACCCTTCCTTCCATTGGTCAAAGGAGCTTACATGAACACCAAGGTAAGATCACTTATCCTTATAGTCCTACATCTTTGTGTGATTTTAATATCAAGTCTAGTATGAAAGTTAGTTTACGTTGCGTTAAGCCTAATGCTTCTTTGCCACGTATTGGTAATGCCATTGTTGAAAGTGTCCCCACACTAGTTGATCCTATTGATGACCGAATTGATCCTTCTTGTAAGGTCGATTTTTGTCCACCTAGTGTTGACACTTGTGCTTTGAATGATAGTGCATTATCGAATGAAGGTGCTCAAACACTAGTTGATCCTTTAGATGACCAAATTGATTCTTCTTGCAAGATCGATTTGTGTCCACCTAGTGTTGACACTTGTGAATTGAATGGTAGTACAATCTCATGTGGTCATCATGTTAGTAATTCTTGCGATTTTGACATACTACCAACTAGTGTTGAAGATTATGTTGATGAAATTGCTTGTAATGATAATTCACTACTTGAGGATCCTTGTGATGTGTTTAATGTACGAGTTAGTGAGATGATGTTGATATAGTTGGTCAATTGAAAGAATGTGACATCTCACCCTTGTTTGTTTCATGTCAAAATGAGTATCTTGATCGTACTTTAGTGTCATGTGATAAGACTCCAATTTGTGGTGGTGATGTGTGTCATGTAGATAGTCATGTGAGCGAAAATGCATTGAAAGATGACATTGGTTCTTTTGAGAGTGAAATGACATACTTTGACTCTTCATTGTTCATGGATTACTCTCTTGTAAAGGATAATGTTTTATTTGAGGATGACATGACTATCGAGAGTGAAGTACCTAGTGGGATGTTTTGTAATGTTGAAAGTGTGGCCACTTTTGGTGACTACATGATATTTGAAAATCCACTATGGGATGATAACACTCTTCCCTATGATGGAGATCCTCCCTTGAGGAATTGTGATCCACTTATGGGGAGGGGAAGTGTTCAAAAGGAAGGTGAAACGTTTCTGCAAATTACTAATTCTTCCTTGGGAGTTCCGAATAGAAGTAGTATGATTGACCATGCTCTTGAGTTTAATAGCGAAACTACATTTGAGGACACCTTAGATGAAGTTGTTTTGTGTGACACATTTCTTTACTATCGTTTTGCATATAATGGCATTCATGTAATTGTTGGGAGCTCATTTGATGTTGGGCAGGGTCCTCTTGGGGTACTTAGTTGTTCTCTTGAGCATAATATGTGGGTATCTTTTCCTTTTGACCTCGGCGAAACCTTGACTTTGTGTGAATGGTATCATGTTGCCATTGAGGATCGTTTGTGTGTTGTGTCTACTTGGTTTCTTGAAACCATTGGTCCCTTTATCATATCCTCATTTCATGACCTTTGGGATAGCCAATTGGTTAGTACTCTATGTGGGAGCTTGTTCTTCATAAAAGTGGTTGATACTTGGCTATATCACAAATCTGTGCATCCTTGGCATGTTGGTAGATTGGCTTACTCTTACGCTAACCCTCATGCTTTGAGGAGCTTGTTTTTGTTTGTCTCCCTTATGATTTTGCAAGGTTTAGATTCGAGGAGGAATCCTTTTCAAGAAGGGGAGAATGATACAAGCCAAGCTGCCTCAAGGACATTTAGAGAACCGTTCCGGGGATTCCAAGTGGATGATAGCATGGAAGGACGGATTAGAGATGGATGTCATAAAAGTGGACGTGCTAGGACACACTTTATTGCCATCCCGAGGGACCCATGCATTGATGATTACATGGGAGAACAAAAGGGCGAAATAAGGGGAAGATGGCACAACATGCGTCCTACTGCGTTTAGCAAAGTGTGCCACATGTTGAACATACGAACCAGCAGCTCCAACGCAAAGTGTGTGAGCAAATCTGGGGATTTTGAGGAGCACAAGATGCGACGGAACAATAGGGACGCATGTTGAACATGCGTCTCGCATATGGAGCCACAAAACATGACATCAAGATCTTTTTGGTCATTTTTTGAAACCTGAGAGCCACTTTTGGGCCTCTTGTGTAATACTTTTGTTATATCCTGTATTTTTATATGTTGGAATTATTCGTAAGCTAATTGAAATAAGTTTAAGGAAAAGATTGATTTTGAGATATGAGACAAGGACTTTTAATCCCAATTTTATTATTTCTCGGTTCACTAATTAATTACAGTTGGTGTGGAAATATTAGTGGAGATTAGGGATTAATTAACCATGATTAGATTATTAAGTGGGGGTTAGGGATTAATTAAAATTAATTAAGTGATTAAGTGGACCCCACTGACATGTGTCAACATGGTGGGACACATGTCATGGTAGTGGACACGTGTCCTATGGCTAGGAAGCATATACAGATTCATAAGTGATGAATCATGCTAGCCGTATGTTTCATTTTTGCAAATTCAATTGAATTAAAAAGAGGGCATATAGCCATGGCTACTCTCACGGCCATGGCAGCTCACGGGTGAGCTCAAAGAATTGGAAGGAAGAGAAATTAAATTCTAAAAGTGTTCTACACGTTCAAGGAGGCGGCAACCTTGGTATTTAAATTAAGAGAGAAGATGCGGTGCGATTAGTGCAAGTGATTATTGTTGATCTGTCCCAATTAAATTTGAGGTAAGATTTCTTCTTGTGTCATAAAATTGGAGTTAATAATGTGGTAATGGAGAGATTAAATTGTGTTAGACGAAATTGGAAGGGAGAGAATTGTACGGTTTCGTTGGTATTGTATATTGGGCTGAATTAGATTTGTCTCAATTTAATTGAGTTTGATTGTTGTTGTTGTAATTCATTATGTGTTAAAAGTGAAGGAATTATGATAATTAAGGTTGTAGTTGTTAAATGGAATTGATGAAATATGAATAGGGTTAAATGTTCATAAAGTTGTGGGTTGTTCTTGTTGAGTTGAAAGATTAAAGGTGTAGTTTTATGTTCATGTGTTGTTGTTGTTGTTGTTGTTGTTGTTGTTGTTGTTGTTGTTGTTGTTGTTGTCGTGTTGTTGGTGATGAGGCTCCTAAATTTGGAGGAAAAGAGTGTATAACGTATCGTATACAAAGCGTGTCTTGGTCCGTTTGGTGTATAACCTTAGATGTTAATGATTTGGATTGGAAAAGGATTAAGAAAGGTTATTGGGTTGTTTGAGTTGTTTATGGGCTGAATTTTAAGGATTTGATATGAATATTTCTATTATTGTTGTTATTGGTATTGCTGTGATAACAGGAGATTAATTGGAAGTTCGGGTTAGGTGAGTTATATAGAGGAAATGCTGCCCGATTTCCGTTAAGTTCTTAACTAACAAAAATCCTAATAAAGAAAGTATGAACTAAAGAATGATTCCTATAAGTGATTGGTTGTAGATTTCTAAGCTAGAAAGTATAGTTTACTAACAATAGCGTTACTTTTTTATTAAATAGGCCAAAGGGGCGACGAAGCGAACTTGGTTACGGTTAACCTATAACAGGTATGTACAGCTAACCCTTATTTCTTTTTGGCGTGATCTTTATGAAACAAACAGACGACGTGTATATGATTCCAAAGAAGTTTGTATTCTTAGAGCCACTAGGATGGCTAATGTTCTTGATTTCCAGAAGCTGTTTCATTATGTCTTGATACGTGTCTATGATTCCAGAAGTTCTATTTTGATATAATCCATAGTGACATTCGAAGGGTACTTGATATGATTATTGTCTTGATTATCAGATGATGGTTCATTTTGATTATTCTATTGAGTCTCAGATATGACTTAGTTTGCATATGGTTTCTCACTACTCTGCTCGTGCATGCCTCAATATGTCTTTCACCGAGTCCCGAGCCGAGTATGTTTTCGTGCACAGTTTCACTGCATTGTTCACCGAGTCCCTCACTAGAGGGCCGGGTACGGTATATATATATATATGATGACATGATGATATGATGGCATGATGATATGATGATGTGATTATGGCGCCAAGGATGGCATATGATGACTTTATTCACCGAGTCCCATAATGGGCCAGGTATGATATACGATATTGACATGCATGATTTACATCTCATACGGAAAGTATAATGGTATCTTTGATTGACATACTTGTCTCCTGTAATCTCTATCTCAGTGATGATCCTCTTTATTGTATTTCATGCTTTATATACTCAGTACATATCTCGTACTGACCCTCTTTCTTCGGGGGGGCTGCGTTTCATGCCCGCAGGTACAGATAGTCGGTTTGGTGACCCATCTGCGTAGGACTTCTACTCAGCTGTCTTGGAGAGCTCCGTTGTTCCGGAGTCTAGACTTTTGGTACAAATCTTATGATGTATATATATATGCGCTTATGCAGGGGTACGGCGGGGCCCTGTCCCGTCATATTTCACCATCGATACTCTTAGAGGTCTGTAGACATGTGTGTGGGTTGTGTATAAGTTTGTTCAGCTGTGTCTGTACGATATGCTATGGATATGCTCTTCTGTAATGGCAGCCTTGACGGCTTGCGTATGGTCACGATATGTATTGGCAGCCTTGTCGGCTTGCGTATCATATTATGTTCTGTTCAGTTGTGACTCCCTAGGAGACCAATTATTTGGATATATGTATATATGATGATGTTATGAACCTTTGGAGTTCTTTTGCAAGTTTCCATATTGATTTAGCTTCAGTTGACTATATCTAACAGGTACGTATACGAGTGTCCAGGTCGGGCACTAGTCATGGCCCATGGGGTTGGGTCGTGAAAAAAGTGATATCAGAGCAGTTCATCCTCGGAGTGTCTACAGACCGTGTCTAGTAGAGTTGTCACACCCTAACCCTGCTAGGGTGTGATGGGCACCCGACCCCATATTCGGAGTCGAGCGAACCCGCTAACTCTTATTACATACATAATCTTTTTGGACTTTCAAATCAAATAAAATGAAATACATAATGAGAGCCTTCAAAAATATTCTTTTTCGTATTCTCAATTCAAACAAAATATGTAATCATATGGAACTATCACATAACACAGAATGACACATCGGCTGATGGAGCCGCTTACAATACCGACATTCTATACCCACGACGCTGTCTGCAAAGTCTCTAATCATCACTCAGAAATCATAACATATAAACTCAGACTCGGCAACACTCCAGAAGGAAGTGGAGCTCGCCAATCCCGCTGGAACACCTTCTAGCAAAGTCTTCTACTCATCTGGGTGTACCTGCGTGTCATGAAACGCAGCCCCCGAAGAAGAGGGGTCAGTACGGAATATGTAATGAGTATGTAAAGCATGGAATACAGAAAACATAACCAAAATCGAAACAAACCGGGCAAAAGTAAGTACATTATTCAGAATACCAAAATGCTTACTTTTCCGGACGCAAATCATGCATACCGATGTCATATGTCAGAAGAAGTACAGAAAATAAGTAAACCGTCCAGAGTACCAAAATACTTACTTTCCTAACACAGACCATGCGTGCCGACATCATATGTCATCATATACATATACATATAACAGATCCCGACCCCTTAGTGAGGGACGCGGTGGATGGAGTCATCATGTATGCTGACATCATATATCATATACACATATAACAGATCCCGGCCCTTTAGTGAGGGACGCGGTGAATGGAGTCATCATATATGCCGATATCATATATCATATATGCATATAACAGATCCCGACCCTTTAGTGAGGGACGCGGTGAACATAATCATCAATGCATGTCGAAATCGTATATCATATATGCAGATAACAGATCCCGACCCTCTATTGCGGGACGCGGTGAACAGAATCATCCTATGCCATCCTGACTGCCATCCCCATATCATCATATCATCATATACAGATATACATATAACAGAACCCGGCCCGCAAGGGAGAGGGACGCGGTGAACAATGCAGAAGAAGACGTACGATAACAGAACATGGCCCGGGACGCAGTGAAAGACATACTGAGGCTTGCACGAACAGAGTAGTGCGAAACCATATACACATGAATCAAGACTCGATAGATACGTACACTTACCGACATTTGAAGGATCATAAATACGTTTCAAGTCAATCCGAGTTAGTATGAAAATGTTATGGATGTTTTAGTACAGAACCTTCTACGAACGTTTCAGAAGCCATTTTTGGAAAATCAAAGCAAATAGAGCTTTTGGAACCATATGTACGTATCAAATATATCAAAGACTCAACGGAATAATCAAACGTGCTATCCTTTGAAAATCAAGACATTAGTCATCTCCAATATTCTCTCGAATGCCATTCAGAAACATATCAAATAGAACTTCGGACATCATAGATACGCATCACAACCATATGAAATAGCTTATAGAACTCTTTTAAAAACATATCAAAAGTACATAAGAATCATAAACAGACTCGGAATCCAAGAATAGAGTAACCCCGAGGTGCATATCATACCTTATTTGGCTCTAGGACATGCCAAAAGAAAGAAAGAAAGGGTAAGCCTTACATACCTATTCCACTTCCTATTAGCTACGCTTATTGTGCAAACTTGCTAGTCTACATTCAAGAGGATTTACACAATTGTTAGACTCATCGTCATACACTTGTCTTAATCTTTCAAATAAATTCATTTATATTCTGCCGAAATTTCGGCAGCATTTCCCCTGTAAATATACCATCCCCGAGAATCCAACTCGGCGAATTAAACAATCAACAATCCGAGAATTCAACTCGGCCAAATTATCAACAACATTACCAACAATCATACTAACAACTCCAACAATCAATCCCAAAATATATTCTAACATTAACAACTCTTGTCACACAATTCACGGCATTTCATTTACATTCAATTTAACCACATATTTTCAAGCTAACACCAATGATCCCACATTCAACATACTACTTCACTCGAAACCATCCAAATTCAACAGAAACAATAGCGACACATTTCCTTCTTTCAAATTCAATCACAACAACCCAACTTACAATCTTCCAAACACATGTCTCACTTTCAAATTCATGAATTATATTTACAACCTACACATTAGTAACTCTATTCTTATAATTATAAGGAACCATACTAATATCACATTAACTTCTTCCATAATCCACAAATGATTACAACTTCACTTCCAACCATTAAATCCTCATTTTACATCATAGAATCTTCCACAACAACAATTAAAATACTAAGTAAAATCAATTCATCACATCTCACCAATTCAATCCCCCATTCGGCCACTTCCCTTACACACATACTTCATGAATTTCATCCATTTCTACATACTATAACATGCACAAACCATCCATAACTTATGAAAGAGAAGATTGAACACATACCTTTTTCACTCAACTTCTTGGCTTGACTAAGGTTGTGAACTTGCACAATTAAATGATTTTATTGCTCCAACAACCATTCCATGTTAATGAGGACCTTCCAATTGCTTGGAACACTAGAAAAAAATAGTTTTTCTTGATCAATTTCCCATGGCTCAATTCTTAAGAGCTATGGCCGAATGGCTTCCCTCATGTTTCTTCTCCAAGTTTCTTCATCTTTCTAAAAGATGAAGATAAATATGTCTTATTTATTTTTTTCCACCATTTATCTATATATATATTTAAGCCCCTCAAGTAAGAATATGGACACATGGCCATGGGTGGGGCCCACTCTTTATGTCACACGGCCAAAGTGGCATTTTCAAGAATTTTCTTGAACATTTTGTGAAATTCCCGTTTTTCCCCTAGCCTTCCACAATATTACCATGGGCCACCTTGTGAATTTCCCTTTTTACCCTTAGCCTTTCTCAATATTTCCATACTAATAAACAACTTGTATATTAAAATAACTTGAAAAATAGTCTTGCCCTTAACTTTTGGCAATTATCTTGAATTATCCGAACGTACAAAATACGGGCTATAACATCCTCCTCCCCTTTAGAACATTCGTCCTCGAATGTTCAACTGATCTTATGGGGTCTTGTAACGCTTCGAGGGGGTCCCTCTTATTGTTGTCCTTTTCTTCATGCTCATTCCTTATCTTCCACCCTATTTCTTTATGATCGAACTCCTCGGTCTTTACATAAGTCCTCATTCTGTGTCATGGGTTTTCTAATCCACTGCGCCATCTCATTATCCTTGTCCTTCCCAGGTCATCTCTTCTCTGTTATTATTTCGTCACAGTACCGTAACAAAAGCCACATCTTTGGTACGTAATCTTCTCATCTGACAATCCAATACGGCCACAGGCTGTTCCTTGTCCTCATTTTATCTACGGTATTACAGTCTCGCTTACCATTCTATAAGTATTCATCGGCCTTTGGTGTTCTCTTTCCTTCGTCCCCTGTTTCTTTATGTCTTTGTCACTACCCCGTTTAATCTTTCATGCCATATATTTATCCAAAAACATATGTACATAATGTTTCTTTACCATTTATCATCCTCGCAGTCCGGTTACCCTTATGGTAGCTTATGATCCGAGTTCATTTAACTTCTTAGTTCGCAACATCTTTGAGTTCTTACTACAACTTTTTCTTTTCTTCCTTCCTTCACATTTCTCGCCACAAGTATACTTGTCTTTGATTCCTTTGTATTGGCGCTCGTTTCCGCCATCGTTATTCCTTGTTGGCTCTCCGGTGTGGATTCCTTACCAATATGATCGAGCATCGCTTCACGTCGATGATTCATATAATTTCATAGCGTATATCCTCAAGTTACGTATAATTAATGGTCCATGAACTATTTTCTAGTATCCGGTGGACTCTTTTATTTCATTCATAGGCACTGCGTCGTTTCTTTCTTTCAAAAATTTCAGACTACCGATTGTTGATACTTTCGTTTCACAGTCGTTGTCATCCGAAATATCCTACGAGTCTTATCATTCTCTCCATGTCTGAGGCAACCGTGTAAATTTTACCATACATTTATCCCTTTACATACTCTCACCTTAACATCCTCGCAAGGCCTAAACATTCCTTCTCTCACTTCACGTTCCTTGTCGTGGTCACTATTCCTTTAGCCTCACTTATTGAAATTGGTTCTCGAACCTCATACACTATTCTTTTGTTCCATATTACCATACTTTATCCTTTTCACGTGCCTACCTTTGAATTTTTATCCAAATAGTCTCGTACTTTGCCGGTAATTTCTCTCGGGGGCTTCACTCACTAAGGTTTCTTACCTTTCACCTTTTTCTGATAATTTAATCTCCTTGTCTTCCATTTACTCACACTCTTTCTTTTCCAAGTATCGTTGTATTAAAATTTCCAATCTTAACCTATAGAGAAAATAACATTAGCTTACCTTGTGTCACTTGTACCATGTATTTTTGCTGTCACTCGAACTTCGGTACCCTTACTTGATTAATGCCTTCCTTACCGTAGCGCCGGTTGCTGGGACTCGCATGTCCACCGATACAATCACATATGAGATATCATACGCATTCATATATATATATATATATATAATTACTATTAACTAGCCCACAAAATACTTCCAAACGCTATTCAAGCCTATCCAAATTCCAGAGCTGTGACGCACTTTCTGTCTCTTCTCCAGTCTAGCCTATCTCGTCCTATGTGGCCTTTTATGGTCTCCAACCATCCCGTATACTCTAGTTTCCCTTAGGCTACTCTAACTTCTCATTTGTTTCTTATGTCTAAATCTATAGAATTTCTTGCACACTTCCCAGGGGGTCACCCATCCTAAGATTTCCCCCACCTTAGCACATTTAACCTCGTAACTTCGATGAAATTCGGTGCCTTAATGCTGGTATAATCGCGCCCACCTCCTCGTATGACCTTTATTACATGATCTGGAGCAAGTCGAGGTCTTACAGATTTTGAGACATTTTCGTAACACGTCCTTCCCTTTACAATTACTATTTTACCCTTTTCGATCCTCAATATTCACCTTTGACTTTCATGTATGACTACCTTTCGTCCTAGATTCCTAGATTCCCGATAGTATGGAGCACACCTTCATCGCTATTTCTTATAAATGCTCAAGTATCAGTCTGTTCAGATTCCCACTCACCATTCCTACTTCATAATCTACAGCAAAACCGATTGTCGACTTTCCCTAAATCATCCATTAGACCTTGCTCCTACTAAGCCTCGAATGTTATCCATTTTAATCCTTCAGACTGCTAATCGTCTTTCTCACAATCATTTTTCACGCCATGCTCAAATCCGTAGCTCCTCTAAAATATCACATCCCACTTATCGTCTGTTTACGATATTTCCTTTCCACGCTTTTTCCTGTTAGGCATATCCAACAATTATGGCAAAATCTCCTTTACCATTCTTACTATTCAAAATCTGTACGCAACAAATATCGACAATATCTCACAGAACATATGGCTATATGACGCATTCCAGCCATCCAGGGCTTCCAGTTTCCAGGTAACAGAACAAATGTATCAAAACTTACCTCCTTCCGTCGTTTGTAAGGCTTATATAAGTAATTTCATTTTCCCATGACTTGGCTCTATCGCATGATTTAAGACAGAAAGAAGGTCAACAATCCCTAGATGCCTTGTAGCCTCCTATTTATAAATGTGGTCGGCTTCACACCCATAAACAGGACTCTACTGGACACGACTTTGTAGACAACCCCTAGGACGACCTGCTCTGATACCACTTTGTCACACCCTAACCCTGCTAGGGTGTGATGGGCACCCGACCCCATATTTGGAGTCGAGTCAACCCGCTCACTCTTATTACATACATAATCTTTTTGGACTTTCAAATCAAATAAAATGAAATACATAATGAGAGCCTTCAGAAATATTCTTTTTCGTATTCTCAATTCAAACAAAATCTGTAATCATATGGAACTTATCACGTAACACAGAATGACACATTGGCTGATGGAGCCGCTTACAATACCGACATTCTATACCCACGACGCTGTCTGCAAAGTCTCTAATAATCACTCAGAAATCATAACAAATAAACTCAGACTCGGCAACACTCCAGAAGGAAGTGGAGCTCGCCAATCCCGCTGGAACACCTTCTAGCAAAGTCTTCTACTCATCTGGGTGTACCTGCGTGTCATGAAACGCAGCCCCCGAAGAAGAGGGGTCAGTACGGAATATGTACTGAGTATGTAAAGCATGGAATACAGAAAACAGAACCAAAATCTAAACAAACCGGACAAAAGTAAGTACATTATTCAGAATACCAAAATGCTTACTTTTCCGGACGCAAATCATGCATACCGATGTCATATGTCAGAAGAAGTACAGAAAATAAGTAAACCGTCCAGAGTGCCAAAATACTTACTTTCCTAACACAGACCATGCGTGCCGACATCATATGTCATCATATACATATACATATAACAGATCCCGACCCCTTAGTGAGGGACGCGGTAGATGGAGTCATCATGTATGCTGACATCATATATCATATACACATATAACAGATCCCGGCCCTTTAGTGAGGGACGCGGTGAATGGAGTCATCATATATGCCGATATCATATATCATATATGCATATAACAGATCCCGACCTTTTAGTAAGGGATGCGGTGAACAGAATCATCAATGCATGTCGAAATCGTATATCATATATGCATATAACAGATCCCGGCCCTCTATTGCGGGACGCGGTGAACAGAATCTTCATATGCCATCCTGGCCGCCATCCCCATATCATCATATCATCATATACAGATGTACATATAACAGAACCAGACCCGCAAGGGAGAGGGACGCGGTGAACAATGCAGAGGAAGACGCACGATAACAGAACCTGGCCCGGGACGCAGTGAAAGACATACTGAGGCTTGCACGAACAGAGTAGTGCGAAACCATATGCACATAAATCAAGACTCGATAGATACGTATACTTACCGACATTTGAAGGATCATAAACACGTTTCAAGTCAATCCGAGTTAGTGTGAAAAAGTTATGGACGTTTTAGTACAGAACCTTCTACGAACGTTTCAGAAGCCATTTTTGGAAAATCAAAGCAACAATCACGTTAGGTACCTTTCGAATATCGTTATGGATCAAATCAAACAGAGCTTTTGGAACCATATGTACGTATCAAATATATCAAAGACTCAACGGAATAATCAAACGTGCTATCCTTTGAAAATCAAGACATTAGTCATCTCCAATATTCTCTCGAATGCCATTCAAAAACATATCAAATAGAACTTCGGACATCATAGATACGCATCAAAACCATATGAAATAGCTTATAGAACTCTTTTAAAAACATATCAAAAGTACATAAGAATCATAAATAGACTCGGAATCCAAGAATAGAGTAACGCCGAGGTGCATATCATACCTTATTTGGCTATAGGACATGCCAAAAGAAAGAAACAAAGGGTAAGCCTTACATACCTGTTCCACGTCCTATTAGCTACGCTTATTGTCCAAAGTTGCTAGTCTTCATTCAAGAGGATTTACACAATTGTTAGACTCATCGTCATACACTTGTCTTAATCTTTCAAATAAATTCATTTATATTCTGCCGAAATTTCGGCAGCATTTCCCCTGTAAATACACCATCCCCGACAATCCAACTCGGCCAATTCAACAATCAACAATCCGAGAATTCAACTCAGTCAAATTATCAACAACATTATCAACAATCATACTAACAACTCCAACAATCAATCCCAAAATATATTCTAACATTAACAACTTTTGTCACGCAATTCACGGCATTTCATTTATATTTAATTTAACCACATATTTTCAAGCTAACACCAATGATCCCACATTCAACATACTACTTCACTCGAAACCTTCCAAATTCAACAGAAACAATAGCAACACATTTCCTTCTTTCAAATTCAATCACAACAACCCAACTTACAATCTTCCAAACACATGTCTCACTTTCAAATTCATGAATTATATTTACAACCTACACATTGGCAACTCTATTCTTATAATTATAAGGAACCATACTAATATCACATTAACTTCTTCCATAATCCACAAACGATTACAACTTCACTTCCAACCATTAAATCCTGATTTTACATCATAGAATCTTCCACAACAACAATTAAAATACTAAGTAAAATCAATTCATCACATCTCACCAATTCAATCCCCCATTCGGCCACTTCCCTTACACACATATTTCATGAATTTCATCCATTTCTACATACTATAACATGCACAAACCATCCATAACTTATGAAAGAGAAGATTGAACACATACCTTTTTCACTCAACTTCTTGGCTTGACTAAGGTTATGAACTTGCACAATTAAATGATTTTATTGCTCCAACAACCATTCAATGTTAAAGAGGACCTTCCAATTTCTTGGAACACTAGAAAAAAATAGTTTTTCTTGATCAATTTCCCATGGCTCAATTCTTAGGAGCTATGGCCGAATGGCTTCCCTCATGTTTCTTCTCCAAGTTTCTTCATCTTTCTAAAAGATGAAGATAAATATGTCTTATTTATTTTTTTCCACCATTTATCTATATATATATTTAAGCCCCTCAAGTAAGAATATGGACACATGGCCATGGGTGGGGCCCACTCTTTATGTCACACGGCCAAAGTGGCATTTTCAAGAATTTTCTTGAACATTTTGTGAAATTTCCGTTTTGCCCCTAGCCTTCCACAATATTACCATGGGCCACCTTGTGAATTTCCCTTTTTACCCTTAGCCTTTCTCAATATTTCCATACTAATAAACAACTTGTATATTAAAATAACTTGAAAAATAGTCTTGCCCTTAACTTTTGGCAATTATCCTGAATTATCCGAACGTACAAAATACGGGCTATAACAAGAGTCTTGTTTATTGGTGTGTTGTGCACCACATCTATAAACAGGAAGCTACAGGACATTTAGGATGTTACCTTTCTTTCATATCTAAGATCGTGCGATAGAGCCCAGCCATAGGAAATAAAATTCTTTATACTAACCCTTGATTTCAGCTGAAGAACGGTATCGACAGAAGAAAGTGGTTGATGATAGTGGAAGTTACAAAGTACACAGGTAAGCAACGGTGCGAAAGATGCATGTCGGATAAGGTAAGAATATTGAAGTATGATTGAAATGTAAAGTTGAAGAATGAAAAGGAAGGTAGATAGGAAGGTATAACAGGATAGATCATTAAAGGATCAGGTACGTCTCGAGGTGTGATATGTGAGGTAAGTTTCGACATCTTTATACATTTACTTGAAATTGGAGCCCTGTGTGGCTATGATATGATATGATACATACATATATATGTTGGCCCTGTGAGGCATTGTTGGTATTTCCTGCGTGCAGGTTCTGGGATAGTAAGAAATACATAGGAAACTCTGCCAAAATTTTCCTAGAAATAAAAAGAGGATGAGATATAAGTTTGTAATATGTCTTGAAAAGCTATGTCAACAGTAATAATAGGATTTGACTAAGTTGCAAGTCTGACTTCGAGAAATAAAGTTAACTATTGAATTGATAGTAATAGTAAGTATGAGGTCGATATCGATAGGGTAAATTTATCATGTTGGATTAAAGCTTTAAGATATACCCTCCATGTCATTCGTAAGAGGCATCATTCTTATTTGGGAAATTTTATTTCGAAGAAGCATATATGAGCAGCAAAGTTTGGAATTCATTTGAATGAACCAGGATACTTTCAAGTCACATGTCACGTTAGAAGAGGCTCATGTTGAAGAGCAAAACATCCACAATTAAGTTTCACTTTTATTTGAAGAGTACAAAGCATACAACAAGTAGTTTATGAACTAAATAGTTTGTTCATGACCCAAGAATAAATCTAGAAGTAAACTATGTGAATCAAGCATTAGAAGTCCCGTGGTGCTTGTCAGATTCTAGTTCTTCTTCTTGTGGTGGTTTTGGAAGATGCTTCATGGTGACGTAATTTTAGAGTTGGAGCGTTCTTGTGTTCTTGAGGTAACATTTCATCATATCTTTATGTCCTTGAGTTTATTAGTTCTTAATCAACTAATTGGAGATGGAATTTGTAGAAAGAAAACTCAAACTTGTGGGCTGTCTTAGATCATGTGTTTCATGCGTTGTTGATGAAATGCTAGGATAAATTGGAAAGAGCTTGTGACACTAAGGGATGATGTAAAAAAAGGTGGCAAATCTTAACAGAACGTTTTATTGAGGTATCGAGTGAACTGATAAGTAGGGATAAATTACGATGAGTTTGCAGTTAAAAGGAGTAATAGTATGATTGAGATAAAAGTACGGAGGAGGAAGAATTACGACAAATATGACGATATTGATAAGACAGCTTATGAGACAGTAAGGATAAGATTGATCAGAAAGGGTGAAAGGTTAAGTACGCCTACTCCACAGAGTGTAATTAAATCATAGTAAGAATCGCGAATAAGGTTAAGAAGTGTTACACTGTAGGATTGATTACGAACAGGATATTACGTGAATACAATAAGAATTGTTATAAAAATGAGTAAAGCCTAGCGAGGAAGTGGCTAAAAGATATGACGTGATCTATGCGACTAAAGTGTAAAGGCAAATGTGAAATCGGCAAGGTATGGAACGAATGAAAAAGACTTATAAAGTTCTATAGGGAAAGTTCAGAATAAAGATTATGCGATAACGGGAACGAAAGCAAGCACAAAAAAAAGGGAGTTAATTAAAAGAAGGAAATAAGAAGGAAGCGAGCGAGACAATAGTGCAGTAATAGGTTATAACATGTATGGCCGAGGACACGAGTAATATAAGTGGCGGAACAGTGAAGGACTAAACTATAAAGAGACGAGCAACGAAGCGGAATGAGTGCCAGAAAATGATTGTGACGATAAGAACAAATAGGGATGAACATAATACCCTTTGAAAAAGAGAAAGGGATTATGCAGGAATAATGGTTTCCGAAGGATACAGGGGTAGCATGAGATTCCTCGTGCACAGAATAAAAGATGGACATAGACTGGAGAAATAAAAGGAGTTCTAAAGGAAACACCTAATATAAACGTGATCAATTGAGTACGAATATGAAATAAAAAGGAAAATATATAGCTACGAATTTAAAGGTGTAGTACGACGACAAGGTGGTAACATAAGACCATTCTTAAGACATATTCAATATGATTGAGTAAGTTAGAAGTTAGCGTTGGGTACACAACAAGGGTGAAAGAGCATAAGGCATAAAGGAGTACCGCGTGTATATGACTTCACCTCAGAAAGAGTGATATCCTTAAAGGATAAGGACTGTAAGCCTGAGGAACAGATGAGATATTGTGAATTTATTAAAGGAAATAGATGATATAGGTTGGGGTAAAGAAAATGCTACAAGAGATCCTTGGATACTTATCACCGGGATATAAGTGCTACCTAATCGAGAATTTGGAACGATTATAAGTACTAAATAATTATTGATCGGAGTAAGTGGAAAGTGGCCTTGGATAAGTTGCTATATGGGTTGCATTACTCAAATACAGATCATCAGATGAGTTTTTATACTATATATAGAAAGGTTCTCGTCACTTCGTGATTTTGTTAAGGTTTCGTACGAGGATAATCAAAGTTATAAATTATAAAGAAAAGACATGGGCATGCTACAGTATACCAAGTGAGTTATCAGATGAATTTGAAATTGGAAATGGGGACATGTAGCAGAATATAAACAGATAATAAGTACACCCGTAAGGGGGGAAGCGAGTGAGAGAAATGCAGGTGCAAGATGGAAACAATAGACACTGAAATATATTTGATATAGATGCTTAAACTTCAAGTGAGATCCCTGGCTGAAACAAGTTAGTAAGATCTGAAAGCCAGCAATGAATGGATAGAAGACAGGATGGTATTTGAGATAGTGTGGAGAAGAATCTATAAAGATCCTGAATGATGTGGCATTACAAGGGGGTGCTTATAAAAGAAAGAGTACGACAGAAGAATGGTAACGAGTAACTTAAAAAAAATATTATAAAAGATAGCAATGCTATACTAGATTAAAGCGAAGAGGTTGGCAATAGAGTTGTTCGCTAATGATGTTGCGACTTATAGGTAGCAAAGAGAAGGGATAGAAATCTCCTATAATAGGATATGAGAAAAATCAAAGGATGAATCAAGGGAAAGGAGTATGACAAGATAGGCTACGAGCGCGTTTTAATACGGATGAATTAAGTAGAGCATAATGAACCGGGTAAAGGAAAGGCTATGACTAAGATTAGATATGTTTTATATAAGTTGTACAAGAATAGTTATGCAACCTACGAATATTTGTATACTAAGGATGAGACCAAGTGAGTACTTGATAGGAAGTGTAAGGATTCAGCAATAACAATGCGGTTGTGATATTTTGGATACATTAAGGGAAGGCATAAGATGGTTTGAGCTAAATCTCTAATATAGAATTAGTACGGAGGGAAAATAGGACATGACCGTTGTTGAGCCCCGATACCGATTGAAAGGTACGAGAGGGGAATGCAAGGTACAGTATAAAGACTAGCGAAACGACGCTAAGGTATTTCTTGGGCTAATTTTAACACCTTCGCATATTCTTGTAAAGATTGTAACTAAGAGAAAATTTGAGTAAAGAGGCGCAATAGAAGGGTTTGAATTAAAGATAAAGAAACGACACGAGATAATATGCCTAAAGTGTTAGAAGTTGGATTAAGGGAAATGGTTTAAGCGCGACTATCAGAACAAGCGGGTTATGGGATGATAGTGAATTTATATGTCAAATCAAAACTTGTTTCAGAATTATACCAGTTAACGATAGTCAGATCACAGAGCAGTTGTGTAAAGTTATTATATGAGGAAACTCCCGCGCTACTTGATAGCAAATTCTAAGGATTGAGATTAAGAGCTAAAAAGTAGAGTGACAGTTAAAGCCCTTTAAAGAAGTTGAGGAGTAATACATAAGGTCGAAGATTCCAGAATATGGCATGTACAGTAGAGCAATGTAAGGTTATTGAAGTAAAATAATGTTACACCCTGGGAAGTTTCATCTTATTCGTAGAGTCTGCGAAGGGTCTACAGGTTACCAGAGACATGAAATACTCCAAGGGTTGTAAAGTCTAATAAATCGACGAGAGACGTCTACACGTGAGAGGTAAGATGAAGTGGACGATACGTCTTAAAAGAGTAACTATAGAGGAAGAAAAAGTCAAGTTAAGACTAAGTGCAACAGGGAGAGAGTAAGATTTTAGCTGAAGAGCTCACAATACTACTGTCAACCAACTGCGAAATGAAAAGAAGAGTAAAGACAACGACGTGGAATTACCATCCTGAGAGGCAAGAGCAAGAACAAATATTATGGAAATGGTTAATGAGAGAGATGGAATGTGTTATAATAAAGTGAAGGGATCGACTAATGAAAGAGGCATGTGAAGGGCATAATTCAGTAAAAGAACATTTAAGGAAGTATTGGGAGCGTAGGACTAGTTTAGCATTCGAGGACGAATGTTCCAAAGGGGGAAGGATGTTATATCCCGTATTTTTATACGTTGGAATTATTCGTAAGCTAATCGAAATAAGTTTAAGGACAAGATTGATTTTGAGATATGAGACAAGGACTTTTAATCCTAATTTTATTATTGCTCGGTTCACTAATTAATTACAATTGGTGTGGAAATATTAGTGGAGAATAGGGATTAATTAACCATGATTAGATTATTAAGTGGGGGTTAGGGATTAATTAAAATTAATTAAGTGATTAAGTGGACCCCACTGACATGTGTCAACATGGTGGGACACATGTCATGGTAGTGGACACGTGTCCTGTGGCTAGGAAGAATATACATATTAATAAGTTATGAATCATGCTAGCCGTATGTTTCATTTTTGCAAATTCAATTCAATTGAATTAAAAAGAGGGCACATAGCCATGGCTGCTCTCACGGCCATGGCAGCTCACGGGTGAGCTCAAAGAATTGGAAGGAAGAGAAATTAAATTCTAAAAGTGTTCTACACGTTCAAGGAGGCGGCAACCTTGGTATTTAAATTAAGAAAGAAGAAGCGGTGCGATTGGTGCAAGTGATTATTGTTGATCTGTCCCAATTAAATTTGAGGTAAGATTTCTTCTTGTGTCATAAAATTGGAGTTAATAATGTGGTAATGGAGAGATTAAACTGTATTAGATGAAATTGGAAGGGAGAGAATTGTATGGTTTCGTTGGTATTGTATATTGGGATGAATTAGATTTGTCTCAATTTAATTGAATTTGATTGTTGTTGTTGTCATTAATTATGTGTTAAAAGTGAAGGAATTATGATAATTAAGGTTGTAGTTGTTATATGGAATTGATGAAATATGAATAGGGTTAAATGTTCATAAAGTTATGGGTTGTTCTTGTTGAGTTGAAAGATTAAAGGTGTAGTTTTATGTCCATGTGTTGTTGTTGTTGTTGTTGTTGTCGTGTTGTTGGTGATGAGGCTCCTAAATTTGGAGGAAAAGAGTGTATAACGTATCGTATACAAAGCGTGTCTTGGTCCGTTTGGTGTATAACCTTAGATGTTAATGATTTGGATTGGAAAAGGATTAAGAAAGGTTATTGGGTTATTTGAGTTGTTTATGGGCTGAATTTTAAGGATTTGATATGAATATTTCTATTATTGTTGTTATTGGTATTGCTGTGATAACAGGAGATTAATTGGAAGTTCGGGTTAGGCGAGTTATATAGAGGAAATGCTGCCCGATTTCTGTTAAGTTCTTAACTAACCAAAATCCTAATCAAGAAAGTATGAACTAAAGAATGATTCCTATAAGTGATTGGATGTAGATTTATAAGCTAGAAAGTATAGTTTACTAACGATAGCGTTACTTTTATATTAAATAGGCCAAAGGGGCGACAAAGCGAACTTGGTTACGGTTAACCTATAACAGGTATGTAAAGCTAACCCTTCTTTCTTTTTGGCATGATCTTTATGAAAGAAACAGACGACGTGTATATGATTCCAAAGAAGTTCCTATTCTTAGAGCCACTAGGATGGCTAATGTTCTTGATTTCCAGAAGCTGTTTCATTATGTCTTGATACGTGTCTATGATTCCAGAAGTTCTATTTTGATATAATCCATAGTGACATTCGAAGGGTACTTGATATGATTATTGTCTTGATTATCAGATGATGGTTCATTTTGATTATTCTATTGAGTCTCAGATATGACTTAGTTTGCATATGATTTCTCACTACTCTGCTCGTGCATGCCTCAATATGTCTTTCACCGAGTCCCGGGCCGGGTATGTTTTCATGCACAGTTTCACTGCATTGTTCACCGAGTCCCTCACTAGAGGGCCGGGTACGGTATATATATATATATGATGATATGATGATATGATGATATGATGATGTGATTATGGCACCAAGGATGGCATATGATGACTTTATTCACCGAGTCCCACAATGGGCCGGGTATGATATATGATATTGACATGCATGATTTACATCTCATAAGGCAAGTATAATGGTATCTTTGATTGACATACTTGTCTCATATAATCTCTATCTCAGTGATGATCCTCTTTATTGTATTTCATGTTTTATATACTCAGTACATATCTCGTATTGACCCCCTTTCTTCGGGGGGAGGGGTGGGGGGGCTGCGTTTCATGCCCGCAGGTACAGATAGTCGGTTTGGTGACCCTTCAGCATAGGACTTCTACTCAGCTGTCTTGGAGAGCTCCATTGTTCCGGAGTCTAGACTTTTGGTACAGATCTTATGATGTATATACATATATATATATATATATATATATATATATATATGCTTATCCAGGGGTACGGCGGGGCCCTGTCCCGTCATATTTCACTATCGATACTCTTAGAGGTCTGTAGACATATGTGTGGGTTGTGTATAAGTTTGTTCAGCTGTGTCTGTACGATGTGCTATGGATATGCTCTTCTGTAATGGCAGCCTTGCCGGCTTGCGTATGGTGACGATATGTATTGGCAGCCTTGTCGGCTTGCGCATCATGTTGATATATTGTGGCGGCCTTGTCGGCTTGTGTATCATATTATGTTCTGATCAGTTGTGACTCCCCAGGAGACCGATTATTTGGATATATGTATATATGATGATGTTATGAACCTTTGGAGTTCTTTTGGAAGTTTCCATATTGATTTTAGCTTCAGTTGACTATATCTAACAGGTACGTATACTAGTCATGGCCCATGGGGTTGGGTCGTGACTACTTTAGCCTAAGACTATAAATATCTTAAGTTAGTTCATTTATAGGAGCTTTTGATGAATTGATGAATATTTGAGTGTTTTAGGGTTATCTCTAGAGAGAGAAACTTGTAAGAGGGTTTTGTTAGGCTCTTGTTGATTATTGATTATGAGAGGATTGGTTGCTTGGGAATTCAATTCCCTTGAAGTCATCCTATGAGGTTGGTGCTATCTAGAGTGTAATTAGGAGGTCTTGGTTATTGAAGAACCTTGGTTGCCTAATTGTGCCTATTTTTGTGTCAATCTATCTATCTTTTGTTTTCCTTTTGTTTATCTTCTTAATTTCTCATTTTCTCATATCCGTTATTGTATTAGCTACCACATTTGCTTTCCCCGAATGATATAGTATACTCACATCATAGTCTTTCAATAACTCTACCCATCACCCCTCTGCTGGAGATTCAACTCCTTCTGTTTGAAGATGTATTGGAGGCTCTTGTGATCTGTATAGATATCAACATGAACACCATACAAATAGTAACTCCATACCTTTAGTGCATGAATAACCGCAGCCAATTCAAGATCATGGGTCGGGTAATTCTTCTCATACTTCCGCAACTGCCAGGAAGCATAGGCAATGACTTTACCGTGCTGCATCAATACATAGCCTAACCCAACACCAGAGGCATCAGAATACACAACATAACCATATGGCCCTTCTGCAAGTGTCAGGACTGGGGCTGAATTCAATCTATATTTCAATTTCTGAAAACTGCGCTCACAAGCATCGGTCCACTGAAATTTTGCTGATTTCTGAGTTAGCTTCGTTAATGGTGCGGAAATAGAAGAAAATCCTTCCACAAATCTTCTGTAGTAACCTGCCAATCCTAGAAAGCTACGGACTTCTGTAGGCGTTGTAGGTCTTGGCTGAGATACCATCAGCTGAGATAATATGGCCCAGAAAAGTCACAGAATTCAGCCAAAACTCACATTTTGAAAATTTTGCATATAACTCTCAAGTTCGAAGAATTCCAAGGACAGTACGTAGATGATCTGCATGCTCTGACTCTGACCGGGAATATACCAAGATGTCATCTATGAACACGATCACAAATACATCTAGAAAAGGCCGGAATACATTATTTATCAAATTCATAAACATTGCTGGAGCGTTAGTCAGCCCAAATGACATCACCTGAAATTCATAATGTCCATATCTAGTTCTGAAAGACGTTTTGGGAATATCTTCTTCTCTAACTCTCACTTGATGATACCCCGATCTCAGATCAATTTTGAAAAACCACTTGGCACCCTGTAATTGGTCAAACAAACCATCGATTCTCGGAAGAAGATATTTATTATTTATCGCCACCTTGTTCAACTGCGTATAGTCGATGCACATTCGGAAAGATCCATCTTTCTTTCTTACAAACAAGACAGGTGCTCCCCATGGCGATGAACTAGGTCTAATGAATCCCTTCTCGAGCAAATCTTCCAGTTGTGCCTTTAGCTCTTTCTATTCTGCAGGGGCCATTCTGTAAGGAGGTATAGATATAGGCTCGGTGTCTAGCGATAGATCAATAGTAAAATCAATTTCCCGTTCCGGGGGAAGGCCTTGAAGTTTATCTGGAAATACATCCGGAAACTCATTTACTACCGGGACAGATTGAAAAGTTGGCGGCTTGGCTTCAGTGTCATGAACTCGGACTAGATGATAAATATAGCCTTTTGCAGTTATCTTTCTCGCCTTATGGTAGGAAATAAACCTACCTCTTGGAGACGCTATATTACCTTTCCATTCAAGCAAGGGTTCTCCCGGGAATTGGAATCGAACTATTTTTATTCTGCAATCAACATTAGCATAACAAGAGGCCAACCAATCCATGCCCATAATCACATCAAAATATACCATTTCCAGTTCAATCAAATCGGCTGTAGTCGGGTGATCACATACCACAATCACACATTTTTTATACACTTGCCTAGCTATTACCGGTCACCAACATGAGTGGATACTTCAAAAGGCTTTATTTGCTCGGGTTTCACTCCAATAAGATCAGCAATATATGGACTAATATACGACAAGGTGGAACCCGAATATATCAATGCATAAACATCATGGGAGAATATGGATATTGTACCTGTAACCATGTCTAGGGAGGACTCAAGATCTTGACGTCCGGCTAAAGCATAAATACGAAGCTGGGTGCCACCTGAACTGGATGCTCCCCCTCTGCCCCTACCGCGACCTGCTGGAGTCTGGGGAGTCTGCCCGACAGGGCGCACAGACGAAGAAGAGCCGACTACTGATCCTGTAGGCTAGGCCCCAACTCTACCACCTATCAACAGGCAATCACGCATCATATGCAACCTGACCACAAGCATGAGCCCTGACGATACAGACCCGAATGTAACCTCCTAAACTGGTTTCATCGTGGAACCGGTGGTCTCCTCTGACTATAATCACCTCCAAACTAGGAACCCGAAACTCTCGAGCTCTGACCCTATCCTGAGTAAATGGGGTGGTCAAATCTCCTGCCCGCAAATCGAGGAGGTGCACTAGTCACCGACTGGCCCAAATATCTAGAATATGACTGCCTCGATCCCCCTCTATAGTTGCTGCTGGTACTAACAAATCTAGCCCTCTTACTCTGCCCCCTGTCAATATTATGCTCATCTCGGTGTGGTCGCTGCTGCTCTTCTAAGTTCTAGGCATGGGCCTGAATACGGGAAATGTCTATCCCCCCCTGTAATAAAGCCTTCAAACAGTCTTTGAACAAATATGGCCCTAAGCTACTCACAAATCTATGTACTCTATCTCCCATGTCAGCCACCATAGTCGGAGCATATCTAGCCAATGAATTAAAGTGAAGGCTATACTCCCGGACACTCATATTCCTTTGCTTAAGATTCAAGAATTTATCAGATCTGGCCCGACGGACCTCGGGTGGCAAATAATGACAGATAAAAGCTTTCACGAACTATTGCCAAACTGGGGGAGGTGCATACTCTCCTCTTGAAGAAATCCAATTATTGTACCAAAGGACCGCTATATCCCGGAGTCTATAAGATGCCAACTCCAAAGATTCAGTATCGGAGGCATGGATGATTCTCAACGTCCTCAACATTTCATCTATAAAACCTTGTGGGTCTTCATCCGGCTTCGACCCGAAAACATCTGGGTGATTCAAATTCATGAAATCACGGGCCCTTGCACTAGTTGCTCTATCATCGGGACCCGTACTCTACCGTTGAGCCTGAGCGGCAACCAACTAAGTCAATAACTAAATGGCCTCGGTCATCTGTTGACCCGAAGCACCCGGTGGAGGAACTGGAGGCATAGTAGCTGGAGTAGAAACACATTCTTGTTCTTCTAGAATAGGCTGAGTGTGGGAGGTATGGGATGGAGCCTCATTGTGGGATTCACCCTTTTCTATATTCGTTGGTGGCTCCCTTTTTATCCGCCTTGCTATCATAGCCTTGTCCTTCTGGGGAGCGGTGGCTTTTCTCTTTACCGGCATCGCTAAAATCATAACGCATAATTAGGAAAAAGGGAATCTTATAACATAGCTCTATCGCACGATCTAGTTATAAGAAAGATGGTCATTTTTCTTAAATGCCCTGCAGGCTCTTGTTTATAAGTGTGGTGCGCTTCACACCCACAAACAAGAATCTACTGGACACGGCTCGTAGACACAACCTAGGATGGAACTCGTCTGATACCACTTTTGCCACGACCCAACTAGGGGGCCATGAAGGGTACCTAGGGCAGACTACCGAGCACCACTCATTATGCTAATTATCATACCAAACCTGAACACATATAATCTCCAAGGCAATACATTTATATACATAAGCCCTCGCGGCGGCAAAAATGATATACAAAATATACACTGATGTATTCATGAGACTTCTACTACCCACGCATACGTATCTACGAGCCTCTACTAGAGTACTGAGATATAAGGACGGGATAGGACCCCGTCATGCCCAAATATGTACACACAAGAATGTATCAACAAATGGCACCTCCGGAGTAGTGGAGTGCTCCTGTGAATCTACTGAGTAGCTCCTAAGAATCTACACTATCCCCCTGTCTACCTATGGGCATGAACACAGCGTCCATAAAAGAAAGGACGTCAGTACGAACAATGTACTGAGTATGTAAGGCATATATGATAACATGATAAGGAAATATAGAAAACATAAGAAGAAAGTATCAATATAACTGCTTGCCTTTTGAAGTGGAATCATGCAGGCTCACTTTTTATCTTTTAGAAAATATCACACATAAATACATACACTGTTTGAACCACTAACATCAATAGCCTGCATTCGGGTAATCATATCACGCCGCTCACTAGTAGTGCTATCATCATCATTCATAAGCACCCGGCCTTAGCGGTGCTGCCCGTGCCATATACACACGGTGTAATAAGCCGCCCGCCTTAGCGGTGCTGCCCTGCCATATAGGTCCGGTTTAATCTCATTATCAAATACTTATCATAAAGCATGCATAAGACCTCAAGTAAAAGCTACAACTCTATCGGGGTGACGTAAGGTCGATAACCCCCAATTCCCTTATGGAGTAGTCATGATTATCATGCCTTATCTTGAAGAAACTAGCATTATAAGGTGAGCCTAACAACAATCAATAACATCAAGGAATCATATAAGGATCATTAGCTTCATAAGAATATCATATCATAAGCTTTAGAGTCTCTAGACTTAGATTCACTATCATCATTGCCATATTCATAACACATCTCTTATCTTCATTGTCACACCCCAATCTTACCAGGGTGTGATGGGCACCCGACCCTTGGTTAAGGCCGAGCGAACCCTCTGACCCTTAGTAAACACATAATCTTTTTGGACTTTTAAATCAAATAAGAATGAAATACTTAGTGAAGCTTTCAGAAATATTCTTTTTCGTGTTCTCAATTCAAACAGAATCTTTAATCATATAGAACTTATCACATAACACCGAATGACATATCGCCTGATGGAGCCGCTTACAAAACTGACATCCTATACCCACCACTTTGTCTACAAAGTCTCTAACATCAATCACAAATCATAACACATATACCCTGACTCGGCAATACTCCGAAAGGAAGTGGAGCTCGCCAATCCAGTTGAAGCATCTTCTAGCAATGTCCTTTACTCATCTGGATGTACCTGCGTGGCATGAAACGTAGCCCCCGAAGAAAGGCGGTCAGTACGGAAAATGTACTGAGCATGTAAGGCAAGAATCACAGTAAAAGAATCATAACTGATATAAGGGGTGCAAAAACATATACAATGTCCAGAATACCAAAACTCTTACCTTTAAAGCATTGATCATACATATCATTATCACATAGCGTACCCGGCCCGTCATGGGACTCGGTGGATAAAATCGTGTCAATATATATATATATATATATATACCGTACCCGGACTTCTAGTGAGGGACTCGGTGAATGAAGTCATACCGTACCCGGCCCATTAAGGGACTCGGTGGATAGAATCATGCATGTGAACATCATATATCATATACATACCGTACCCGGCCCTCTAGTGAGGGACACGATGAATCAAATCATCATATGCCCTCCTGGCCACCATACCATATCATCATCTCATCATATCATCATATACATATACCGTACTCGGCCCGCTAGTGAGGGACTCGGTGAACAATGCAGTGGAGTGCGCACGATAACATACCCGGCCCGTGACTCGGTGAAAGACATATTAAGGCGTGCACGAGCAGAGTAGTGAGAAACCATATGCATATAAATCAAGACTCGATAGATAGGTGCACAAATCGACACTTGAGGATCATAAACACGTTTCGAATCAATCCGAGTTAGTATGAAAAAGTTATGGACGTTTTAGTACAGAACCTTCTACGAACGTTTCAGAAGCCATTTTTGGAAAATCAAAGCAACAATCATGTTAGTTACCTTTCAAATATCGTTATGGATCAAATCAAATAGAGCTTTTGGAACCATGTGTACGTATCAAAATATATCAAAGACTCAATAGAATAATCAAACGTGCTATCATTTGAAAATCAAGACATTAGTCATATCAATTATCTCTCGAATGCCATTCGGAAACATATCAAATAGAACTTCGGACATCATAGATACGCATCGAAACCATATGAAATAGCTTATGGAAATCAAAAAACGTTAGCCATCCTAGTGGCTCTAAGAGTAGAAGTTTCTTTGAAATCATACATGTATTTAGTCTTTTCGTTTCACAAGGATCATGCCAAAAGAAAGAAAGGGTAAGCCTTACATACCTTGTCCGCTTCCTAAGCTAATCCGAACTTAAGTCTCGGATTTTCCAAATTCTACAACAATATTAGTGAATACCAAACATTAGCTACCGCTACTTAAGAATCCAATTCTAAACTAACACTTTATCTACAGAAATTTCGGCAGCATTTCCCCTGTAAATACAACCAACCCCGAGAATCCAACTTGGCCAAATTATCAACAACAATCCGATAATTCAACTCGGCAAAATTATCAGCAACAATACCAATAGTATTAACATCATTTCTAATACCAACGTATTCCATATAACAGCCCACACACTGTTTTCTAAATTTCTCAACCAACCAATTTGCGGTATAACTATTTAGTAATTTTATTTCCGTAGAGAAGCTGAAATCAATACCAATAACATTAATAACAATATCCTACAAGAAATATATATATATATTTTATCCAAAGTTCTCCTCAAACTCAATCCATAATTCAACAACATCAACAAACAAATTTATATCGCTATTTTCTCCATTCTAATCCGTTAAAACTTTAAATAAACTTGTTAACAATGAAAAGGGATCGTAATCTTACTCCAAGTGTGCAGACATCACGTCCATCCTCTTTTTCTTGATTGATTTTTAGCTCATATTGAAGACAACGCAGCGTACAACACTTTTCCCTTCATGGGCTTCGGGATTCGGGGCTCAGATTTTGGTCAAAATTGGTGTTTCTTCTCTCCAAGGCTCCTCTTTCTCTTTTTCCAGAATTTTCTGGTGTTTTGGTATGAAAATTGAGGAGATAAGGGCTGAAGTTTCACTTAAATAAACATGGGTCATGGGCCTAACCCAGTTGGGCTCGGATTGGGCCTAGCCCACTGACCTTTCTGCCTTAAAATGTCCATATCCCCTTGTCCCGACGTCAGTTGTGGACCCACGACCTATGGTTGGAAAGCTAATTCAATTATCTACAACTTCTATTTCTTGGTAGTTTTCCGAATTCCAAACTTATAATACCGGTTTTTCCCCTCGAAGTCAGATCACCCGAAAACGTTACTTAAAAATATTTGTTTGGAGGACTTCCACTTCGATTTGGCTCAAGGGTCCTTCTTGAGTTGTGTTTAACTTTTCATATGTTCTTCATATAATTTGTCACATGTCCAAAAAAAATCTCGACGTGTGGGCCCCACCTCAGCTTACAAATAATCCGACGTACTAAAATACGGGATACAACACAATCAACATGAGTTTAAATTATGTAGCAACAACATAATTGTCAATCAATTTTTTTTGAGGAAGCACGTGTCATGCTCATGCTCTGAAAATGCGGGGTATAACATCCTCCCCCCCTTTAAAAACATTCGTCCTCGAATGTTGAGGTAGACGTCAATGTTCTTACTTATACTTGTTAGTAATTACTTTACTTACTTTCTCATTGAAACCGAATTGATCCTAATTATGCAGTCTATTTTTCTTCTTTTGTGGCCAAAATTTATGCCTGTACTCAAAATCGTCCCTTTTCGCATTATATGTCTGTCTACTAACTGTTTATACTTTATCTGTTATATCCCGCGTTTTTGCGCATTTGGAAATTTGGAATAACCCTGCCTTGTAGGAAATAAGGATATGTTCTTATTTTATTTAAGACATGTGAGATATTCAGGAAAAATATTGATGCAAAAATACGGAGGAAGGCCAAGGGCAAGTCTGGAATTTTGTGAATTAGTTTCGGGAATTACAAAAACAGGTCCATGAATTATTGGGCTCAAAAATAAGGGAAACAAATGAGGCCCAAAGCAAGGGGTGGCCGGCCACTATGGCCCAAGCCCATGCTTCACAAATCCCATGTGATAAAATTGTATTAAAAGGGTCTTTATCATTAGACACTTCAAGAATAATTGAGAAAGAGAAAGCAAAAGAAGAAGAGCACAAACAAGGGGGTATTCGTCCATACCCCTAGAAATTTAGGTCTTGGAAATCTTGCTCCAAAAATTATTTTCTTGTTGTATTCCCAATAATTAAAGGGTCCCTTTACAACTTGGTGTAGTTGTTTTGGAGGATAGAGTACTTGTTTCATCAATTCCACACCTTGGTCAAGTGAAGAAGTTGAAGAGAAAAGGTAATAATTAATCCCTTTTAATTATGTTATGAAGGTTTGTTTATGTTGTGGTGTGTGGAAATGAGTAGAATTTATGAAAATATGGAAGTTTGCAAAATGGGTGTGCATATGTGCATGTGGCCGTGTGTGTGTATTGTTGTGTAGTTAAGATGAGTTGAATTTTATGTATTATTCTAGTTGTGGTTATGGTGGAATTCATATTGGAAATGAAAGTTGAATAAATTTGATTGAGGTTGGAAATATGGAATGTAGCCGTGTGGTGTAAGGAGGTAGAATGGAAATTGATTAATTTTGTTTAGTATGTTAGTTGTGTTGTTATGATCCTTATAATGTAAACGAAGGCTAAATGGTTTAATTTGGCATTGAAGTTGATTGTAGAAGATTATATTATTTTAGTATGATTTTATGATATTATGGAAATGAAGTTGTTAAAGTGTGGATTATTGTTGTTGGTTATGAATTTATAAGTAGAAAATGTGTCGTGATGGTTTTGTTGCATATGTAGGAATTTTGGGTGGAATTGATGGAATTGTTGAATATTGGGTATATGGCTTGGAATATCCTTGGCCTATGTTTGAATGACCTTAAACTTGTATATGGACATGCAAATATTAATATCGATTTGAAAGTGCAAGTTGGATTGGAAGTTGTTGCATTATTTGGAAAAGAAGGCTATTTATGTTGGAATGCGTTTCTAGTCGATTGTTGATGTTGTTGGTGTTGTTGTTGGTATGGTTGCTGCTAATTTGGCCGAGTTTAAATCTCGGGGATGTTGTATGTATAGGGGAGATGCTGCTCAAATTTCTGTAGACAAAAATTGGTCAAGATTGAATTCTAAAAGCCTTATGATTAATATTTGGTAAATATGACCAATTGTAGATTTCGGACGAAACGGGATTTGAGTTTGGGCGAGCGTAAGGCGCAAGTAAGGTATGTAAAGCTATCCCTTTCCTTCTTTTGGCATGTCCTATGTCACGACCCAGCCCCGTGGGCCGCGACTGGCACCCTACCTGGGTACCCAGACCAAATCGCATATTCATTACCAAATCCAAACTTTTTTCAGAATTTTATAAAATCATATCAAACATAATTTATATCAAAATATGTCTTAAGCGGTCGCACAAATCAAAATGTCATATCGAATCCAGACTGAGCGATGGAATAGACATCGCCGGTCAAAAGTGCAAACATAAGAATAAGGGCCATTTAGGGCCATCATAACAAACGGACCGCTTTTAAGACCAGAAAACAAAACCAAACAAACATATATAGGACCCTCGCCCCACATATACGACTACAAGCCTCTACGAATTCAAAATAAAGACATATGGCGAGACAGGGCCCCGCCGTACCCAAATAGTCAAATGTACAGAATATATACATAACAGAGAGTGTCTGTACCAAAAGTGGACTCCGGGTCAAGAAGGAGTACTCCGAAATAGCAGGGAGTGAAGCCTACAGTGGGGGATCACCAATATCTGCACCTGCGGGCATGCAACGCAGCCCCCGAAGAAAGGGGGTCAGTACGAAATATGTACTGAGTATGTAAAGCACGGAGTACAGAAATATGGATCAAAACTGAAAGCAAATCAGATAACAAAGTGGAGTACAAATTGGGATGTCAAAATCCGTATCAAAATCATATACGTATACATAATGCAAACGAAATCATGCAAACGCTTAAGAACGTGGTCGCCACTCCGACGCTGGCGCCACACACAGCATAACACCAGAAGGTTTCAACTCTCCGTATCTCTGAACACAAACACAAACATAGGTGAGTGTATCGCATCACGAGCCATATCACAGCATAACTCCAAACGGAACCCGGCCCTATGGCGAAGCCTCGGGAACCGTAACACAGCATACGGCCGAATTATCGTAAGGCGCACGAATCATAACCGGCCCGGGAACCGGTGAACGAAGTCATAATAAGGCACGAGCGGAGTCGTGAGCAAACAAATGCAAATCATACTTCAAAATAGTCTTTCAAAACATAATAGTTTTACAAATCGTTCCATAGCACAAAATAAGCGAATACTTAGTCGATACAAAGATCCGTTTCACAAAAGTTTCCAAAGTGGTACGTATGGCTCAAAACGTAACTTAGCATATCATAATATTCAAAATATATCTCATAGGAGGGAGTTCCAAAATCGAAAGTATCTTATCAAACTTTATTCACAAAGATAGCCCAATAAGACAAATAGGGCGTCTCGGGGTTAGCGGGCCCACCTCGAGTCAAATTGAGGTGGCGAACATAATTTACGAACATTTAGGGGCCAAAAGGTCATACATAATCATTTCCAAGTTACCCGACCACATTTCGATAGGTTTCGGACGATTGGTGGCATTCTAGCCAAAATAGAGCCCTTAGGCTTCAATTGAATTGAACGAATAGTAACGTTTCTGTGGATTGGGTTTCGAGGAGCAGAAATGCTCCAGAGGTTCCAATATTCGCCTATCACACTAAGACATGCCAAATGAAGAAGTGGGAAGCTTTACATACCTTACAGACGTCGTATGCTCTCCTAAAAGTCAAGTCCCGTTTCGTCTGAAATCTGCAAATGGTCAAAGTTACCAATTGAGATTCTTAGGCTTAAAAATGCCATTAACTTCATTTTTGTCTACCGAAATTTCGGCAGCATTTCCCCTATAAATCTAACACCCCCGAGACTTAGCTCGGCTCAAAATACATCAACAACAGCAACCCAAACATCATCAAACAATATAAACCATATTCAAACTTCAAAAGTCTACCTTACTACGCAAGTTGGAAATCTTTCATTCAAACTTCAAAATTCCAAATCTATATCCATATTATTGTATTCATTTACTCATTCAAGATTATGCCATCACATTCCAAATACATTGCAAGCCATACACGAAATTGCCCAAAATCCATTACTTTCCATAATTCTTTCAAAACACCAAGAGTCACGACGAACATTCTAACTTGTGTCGTTTCATTCCGAATTCATTAACATCAACCATAAATCATATTTAAAGTCTTTAGTACCTTAGACATACAATGATATACACAACTATACCAAAGGTATACACTTTCCGATAACGTTCCGAAATCATTTTCCAACGCCAATCCAATTCATCAATCAATCATTTACGACATAAAGGTCACAACGACACATTATACAAACTAAACAAGATCAATTCATATCACTTTACACTACATAAGTGCCACGGCTCTAACACCAAACACACACACACCCACGGCTTTTTATATACATCAAAATTACGGGATTCTCGTCTATTCTCAATCCTTAACACATTCATATCAATTCCATAACATTAGAGGGGCAAAATTCTTACCTTTTCTTGAAAATCCGACTTGCCGCAAACGTGATTCTTGTGCCAAACAAATTGTATCACGTCGGAGAGCGTCTTGTGCTTGCTATAACTACAAAAGGGACACGATTTTTAGGATTAAAACAAGGCTAGAATTTTTTTTCCTTTTTCTCCTAGTTTCGGCCGAGAGCTTTTCTTGGCTCTTCAAGGGTTTTGTTTTGTTATGTTCTTGATTAATCTATGGATAAGTATGCATATATACATGATCCATTAAGTGGTCACATGTATTTCACATGACCACTCAAATGGGGCTTGGGCCTTGGCCTTTGGCCGGCCACCCCTAACACTTGGGCCTCAATTCTTATTCAATTTTTCTTGGCCCAATTCGTAAGGATCTCGTTTTGTAATTCCCGAAACTAATTTCCGAAATTCCAAATTTACCCTCGGCCTTCCCCAATGACTTAGCACCAATAGTTTCATAACCAACATAGTCATATTATCTAGAATCAAAATATTTCCTTATAGCACACAAGTCTTATTCATTTTTCTCGATTTCCAATTATGCGAAAACACGGGACATAACATTCTCCCCCCCTTAAAAACATTCGTCCCCGAATGTTAAATTAATCTTATAAGGTCTTATGATCATGGCAGGAGTGTCCCTTTTTAATAATGGCATACATAATTGATTTTATCAATCAACACCACAAACTGAAAAATTTAGATTACCTGTGGACGTCGGGAACAAGTGAGGGTATTTCTTTTTCATCTCGTCCTCCGCCTCCCAAGTCATCTCCTCCCGATTATTGTTGCGCCACAGGACTTTGACGGAGGGCACTTCTTTAGTGCGTAGTCTCCGCACCTGTCGATCCAGAATAGATACAGGCTGCTCGTCATAAGATAACTGCTCCATCACCTGAATGTCATCAACTGGGAATATCCTGGAAGGATCACCAATACATTTCCGCAACATAGACACATGAAACACCGGGTGTACGGCCTCCAAGTCGGATGGTAAGTCTAGCTCATAGGCGACCTCGCCTATCTTTCGAACGATCTGATACGGCCCAATGTACCGGGGGCTCAACTTACCCTTTCTACCGAATATCATGACACCCTTCATGGGCGACACCTTCAGGAATACCCAGTCGCCAATCTGGAACTCTAACGGTCGACGTCGTCTATCTGCATAAGCTTTCTGTCGACTCTGAGCAGCCAATAATCGTTCTCGAATAAGCTTTACCTTATCTACAGCTTCCTGGATCACATTTGGCCCAATCAGCTTAGTCTCGCCCACGTCAAACCAACCAATAGGAGATCTGCATTTCCTGCCATAAAGGGCCTCGTACGGAGCCATCTGAATGCTGGAGTGATAACTGTTATTATAGGCAAACTCAATAAGCGGCAAATGATCATCCCAGCTACCCTTGAAATCAATAACGCAGGCCCGCAACATATCTTCGAGCGTCTGAATAGTGCGCTCGGCCTGCCCGTCGGACTGAGGGTGAAAAGTTGTACTAAGGCTCACCTGAGTCCCTAATCCCTCCTGAAATGACCTCCAGAAATTAGCTGTAAACTGGGCACCTCGGTCAGTAATAATAGATATAGGGACTCCGTGAAGTCTGACTATCTCTCTGATATACAATCTGGCATAGTCCTCAGCCGAATAAGTAGTCCGAACCGGAAGGAAATGGGCTGATTTCGTCAGCCTGTCAACAATAACCCAGATAGAGTCGTACCTGCGTGGAGTGCGCGGTAACCCAACAACGAAATCCATATTAATCATCTCCCATTTCCAGGCTGGAATTTCCATCTCCTGTAATAATCCACCGGACTTCTGATGCTCGATCTTAACTTGCTGGCAGTTCGGGCACTGACTAACAAACTCAGCAATATCTTTCTTCATGCCGTCCCACCAATACAAACACCTGAGATCCCGATACATTTTAGTGGAACCAGGATGAACAGAATACCGTGCATTATGGGCCTCGCCCATAATCTGCCGCCGTAAGCCCGCAACGTCCGGTACACAGAATCTGCCGTCATATAATAATACTCCTTCAGGCGAGATTTCGAACTGAGTCTTTGCTTTATTAAGGGCCACATCTCTGTACTTAATCAAAAGAGGATCCTCAAACTGGCGCTGCTTTACCTCCTGAATAATAGATGACTCAGCAACTGGACGAACAGATATCCCAGAATCTCCAGAATCTATCAAACGAACTCCGAGGCTAGCCAGCTGATGAATATCACGAACCAAATCTCTCTTATCAAAGGGAACATCAGCCAGACTGCCCACGGACTTGCGGCTAAGCGCATCAGCTACCACATTGGCTTTCCCCGGATGGTACAGAATATCAACGTCGTAATCCTTTAGTAGCTCAAGCCATCTCCGCTGCCGCAGATTTAGTTCCTTCTGCCTAAAAATATACTGGAGACTCTTATGGTCCGTATAAATATTGACATGGACCCCATATAAATAATGCCGCCAAATCTTCAAGGCATGAATTACCGCGACCAACTCAAGATCATGAGTGGGATAGTTCTTCTCGTGCGGTCTGAGCTGCCGGGAAGCATAGGCTATGACTCGACCGTGCTGCATCAATACACAACCTATCCCAATACCAGAGGTGTCACAATAGACAACATACCCGTCAGATCCCTCTGGAAGAGCCAAAACTGGCGCTGTAACCAATCTTTCCTTCAGCATCTGAAAGCTGCGCTCGCAGGCATCTGTCCACTGGAATTTTGCTGCTTTCTGAGTAAGCCTCGTCAGTGGTGCTGCAATAGAAGAAAAATCCTCCACGAACCTGCGATAATATCCGGCCAATCCCAGAAAGCTGTGCACCTCTGTCGGTGTAGTAGGCCTGGGCCAATTCTGTACAGCCTCAATCTTCTGCGTATCGACCCGAATACCGTCTGCACCGACAATATGGCCCAAGAATGCCACAGAAGTCAACCAGAATTCACAGTTGGAGAATTTAGCATATAACTTCTGCTGACGGAGAATGCCAAGTACCGTCCTCAAATGATCTGAATGCTCCTCGGCTGATCGCGAGTAAATCAGAATATCATCAATAAACACAATAACAAACATGTCCAGAAAAGGCCGAAATACCCGATTCATCAGATCCATAAATACCGCTGGAGCGTTAGTCAGCCCGAAAGACATAACTCTGAACTCATAGTGCCCGTACCGGGTCCTGAAAGCAGTCTTCGGGATATCTGACTCCTGCACTCTCACCTGATGATAACCTGAGCGCAGATCTATCTTCGAAAAATATTTAGCACCATGCAGCTGATCAAACAAGTCATCAATCCGGGGGAGGGGATATTTATTCTTTATAGTCACCTTATTTAGCTGCCGGTAGTCGATACGCATCCGCAATGACCCATCTTTCTTTCTGACAAACAATACCGGCGCTCCCCAGGGTGATGTGCTGGGTCTGATAAAGCCCTTATCCAACAAATCTTTCAGCTGCTCCTTCAACTCTTTCAACTCAGCCGGTGCCATGCTGTACGGGGGAATAGATATAGGCTGTGTATCCGGCATCAACTCTATAGTAAAATCAATCTCCCGCTCAGGCGGAAGGCCAGGAAGCTCGTCAGGAAAAACATCTGGAAACTCACTGACGACCGGAACAGACTGAAGGGTAGGTATCTCCGCTGCAGTATCGTGCACACGAACCAAATGATAGATATAACCCTTCTGGATCATCTTCTTAGCCTTGAGGTATGAAATAAACTTACCCCTCGGCGATGCTGTGGATCCGAACCACTCTATAACTGGTTCCCCTGGAAACTGGAAACGGACTACCTTTTTCTAGCAGTCAACATTAGCATAACAAGAAGACAACCAGTCCATACCCATAATGACGTCAAACTCAAGCATGTCTAACTCTATCAAATCAGCCTTAGTGCTACGATCATAAATGGTCACAGAACAATCTCTATAGATCTGTCTCGCTATAAAAAAATCCCTAACTGGCGTAGCTACCTCAAATGGCTCTATAGGCTCAGACACTATCCTAATTTTACTAGAGACAAGCGGGGAGATATATGATAAAGTAGAGCCAGGGTCAATCAATGCATATACAGATCTGGAGAAAACCAGTAATGTACCTGTGATGACGTTTGGCGAAGCCTCTTGATCCTGGCGGCTGGCCAAAGCATATATGCGGTTCGAGGGACCGCTAGAACCTGAAGCACCACCGCGGCCTCGACCGCGTCCTGCCGGTGCTGGCATACCTCGCCCTCCAGGGCGTGCAACAGATGGAGCAGAAGAAGAACCGGCGGCTGACCCTGTCGGCTGAGCCACACTACCAGAACCGCTGGCCAACGGACAATCTCTCATAAAATGGCCCTGACCACCACACGAAAAACAAGCTCCAGTAGCTCGATAACACTCCCCAGGATGAGACTTCCCGCAATGAGCACAACGGGGCCTGGGTGGTCTGGCCTGGCTGGGGCCTCTGGATACCTGTGAACCTGCCGCTCTGGAGCTCTGACCGGCCCCAGACGGTCCCGCACTATCAAATCTCCGGCTGCCTGACTGAATACTCCGGCCGGACGGAGGTAGCTGTCTGCCTGACTGCTGCTGCTGAGGCTGTCCGCCTCGAGAATCCCCGGAATAACCTGCGGACCTAGCCCTCTTGGGCGGCCTCCTGTCCCGATCTCTACCAGAATGATCAGACCTGTGACGATCCTCCATACCCATCGCATAGGCCTGAAGTCGGGCAATGTCCATATCTGTCTGCAATGACACTGCCATGCAGCCATCGATCAAATACCGATCTAATCCCATGACATATCTGTGCATCCGATCGGATATGTCTGCTACCACGGCCGGTGCATATCGGGCCAGAGAATCAAACTCAAGATTATACTCGCACACACTCCGACCCCTCTGCTGCAAATGTAAGAATCGGTCGGCCCGTGCCCGCCGCAACTCTGGGGGTATAAAGTGGCGGGTGAAAGCAGTCACAAACTGGTCCCACGTAGCTGGGGGAGCACCCTCACCCCTGGATAACTCTCAAGTCTCATACCAGTGAGCGGCAACATCTCGAAGCCTGTGCGAAGCCAGCTTGACCGACTCGGTCTCTGAAGCCCTGACCAAGTCCAGTGAGCGCCGCATCCCCCGAATAAAGTCGTGGGGGTCCTCGTCGGGCTTAGACCCGAAAAACTCTGGAGGACCACATAATAAGAACTCTCGAACTCTCAGGCTGTCCCGCCTGTCATCATCATCATCGTCCCTCCGCCCGCGTCTGCGAGCCTGTCCTGCTACCAGTGTAGTCAGAAACTGTACCGCCTCTCTCAGGGTCCTGTCCTCCGCCCCTGGCTGAGGAGCTGGAGTCTCAGGAGCGGGTACTCGGGCCTCTAGAGCTGCTGAAGGTCCTGCTCCAGGCTGTACTAGTGGGGGTGTAGCGGACCCCTCAGAACGAGGCACAACCTCAGGCAAATCATAGACACGAGCTCGGGTAGATCGCTGTGCCTGACTAGTCTCTCCCATCCTCGCTTTGCCCTTCTGGGCCGCTGTTGCCTTCTTCGGAGGCATCACTGCAAACACCATAGCGAGTCAGATCAAAATCACCCTAACAGCACAGCTCTATCGCACGATCTAAGATTCCAAAAAAAGTAACATCCTAAATGCCCTGTAGCTTCCTGTTTATAGATGTGGTGCACAACACATCGATAAACAAGACTCTACGAGACACGGCCTGTAGACATTCCGAGGACAAACTACTCTGATACCACTTTTGTCACGACCCAGTCCCGTGGGCCGCGACTGGCACCCTACCTGGGTACCCAGACCAAATCGCATATTCATTACCAAATCCAAACTTATTTCAGAATTTTATAAAATCATATCAAACATAATTTATATCAAAATATGTCTTAAGCGGTCGCACAAATCAAAATGTCATATCGACTCCAGACTGAGCGGCGGAATAGACATCGCCGGTCAAAAGTGCAAACATAAGCATAAGGGCCATCATAACAAACGGACCGCTTTTAAGACCAGAAAACAAAACCAAACAAACATATATAGGACCCTCGCCCCACATATACGACTACAGGCCTCTACGAATTCAAAACAAAGACATATGGCGAGACAGGGCCCCGCCGTACCTAAATAGTCAAATGTACAGAATATATACATAACAGAGAGTGTCTGTACCAAAAGTGGACTCCGGGTCAAGAAGGAGTACTCCGAATTGCAGGGAGTGAAGCCTACAGTGGGGGATCACCAATATCTGCACCTGCGGGCATGAAACGCAGCCCCCGAAGAAAGGGGGACAGTACGAAATATGTACTGAGTATGTAAAGCACGGAGTATAGAAATGTGGATCAAAACTGAAAGCAAATCAGATAACAAAGTGGAGTACAAATCGGGATGTCAATATATACATAATGCAAACGAAATCATGCAAACGCTTAAGAATGTGGTCGCCACTCCGACGCTGGCGCCACACACAGCATAACACCAGAAGGTTTCAACTCTCCGTATCTCCGAACACAAACACAAACATAGGTGAGCGTATCGCATCACGAGCCATATCACAGCATAACTCCAAACGGAACCCGGCCCTATGGCGAAGCCTCGGGAACCGTAACACAGCATACGGCCGAATTATCGTAAGGCGCACGAATCATAACCGGCCCGGGAACCGGTGAACGAAGTCATAATAAGGCACGAGCAGAGTCGTGAGCAAACAAATGCAAATCATACTTCAAAATAGTCTTTCAAAACATAATAGTTTTACAAATCGTTCCATAGCACAAAATAAGCGAATACTTAGTCGATACAAAGATCCGTTTCACAAAAGTTTCCAAAGTGGTACGTATGGCTCAAAACGTAACTTAGCATATCATAATATTCAAAATATATCTCATAGGAGGGAGTTCCAAAATCGAAAGTATCATATCAAACTTTATTCACAAAGATAGCCCAATAAGACAAATAGGGCGTCTCGGGGTTAGCGGGCCCACCTCGAGTCAAATTGAGGTGGCGAACATAATTTACGAACATTTAGGGGCCAAAAGGTCATACATAATCATTTCCAAGTTACCCGACCACATTTCGATAGGTTTCGGACGATTGGTGGCATTCTAGCCAAAATAGAGCCCTTAGGCTTCAATTGAATTGAACGAATAGTAACGTTTCTGTGGATTGGGTTTCGAGGAGCAGAAATGCTCCAGAGGTTCCAATATTCGCCTATCACACTAAGACATGCCAAATGAAGAAGTGGGAAGCTTTACATACCTTACAGACGTCGTATGCTCTCCCAAAAGTCAAGTCCCGTTTCGTCTGAAATCTGCAAATGGTCAAAGTTACCAATTGAGATTCTTAGGCTTAAAAATGCCATTAACTTCATTTTTGTCTACCGAAATTTCGGCAGCATTTCCCCTATAAATCTAACACCCCCGAGACTTAGCTCGGCTCAAAATACATCAACAACAGCAACCCAAACATCATCAAACAATATAAACCATATTCAAACTTCAAAAGTCTACCTTACTACGCAAGTTGGAAATCTTTCATTCAAACTTCAAAATTCCAAATCTATATCCATATTATTGTATTCATTTACTCATTCAAGATTATGCCATCACATTCCAAATACATTGCAAGCCATACACGAAATTGCCCAAAATCCATTACTTTCCATAATTCTTTCAAAACACCAAGAGTCACGACGAACATTCTAACTTGTGTCGTTTCATTCCGAATTCATTAACATCAACCATAAATCATATTTAAAGTCTTTAGTACCTTAGACATACAATGATATACACAACTATACCAAAGGTATACACTTTCCGATAACGTTCCGAAATCATTTTCCAACGCCAATCCAATTCATCAATCAATCATTTACGACATAAAGGTCACAACGACACATTATACAAACTAAACAAGATCAATTCATATCACTTTACACTACATAAGTGCCACGGCTCTAACACCAAACACACACACACCCACGGCTTTTTATATACATCAAAATTACGGGATTCTCGTCTATTCTCAATCCTTAACACATTCATATCAATTCCATAACATTAGAGGGGCAAAATTCTTACCTTTTCTTGAAAATCCGACTTGCCGCAAACGTGATTCTTGTGCCAAACAAATTGTATCACGTCGGAGAGCGTCTTGTGCTTACTATAACTACAAAAGGAACACGATTTTTAGGATTAAAACAAGGCTAGAATTTGTTTTTTCCTTTTTCTCCTAGTTTCGGCCGAGAGCTTTTCTTGGCTCTTCAAGGGTTTTGTTTTGTTATGTTCTTGATTAATTTATGGATAAGTATGCATATATACATGATCCATTAAGTGGTCACATGTATTTCACATGACCACTCAAATGGGGCTTGGGCCTTGGCCTTTGGCCGGCCACCCCTAACACTTGGGCCTCAATTCTTATTCAATTTTTCTTGGCCCAATTCGTAAGGATCTCGTTTTGTAATTCCCGAAACTAATTTCTGAAATTCCAAATTTACCCTCGGCCTTCCCCAATGACTTAGCACCAATAGTTTCATAACCAACATAGTCATATTATCTAGAATCAAAATATTTCCATATAGCACACAAGTCTTATTCATTTTTCTCGATTTCCAATTATGCGAAAACACGGGACATAACATCCTAGACATACTAGGTTGAGATTTGAGCCTCGGGGGCAATCCTGTTCATAGAAATCCGAGTCTGATTTTAGGCACTATTCATTCAATGTAATTGAATTATAATTCTTATGTTTTGTTGGAAAACTATTCGAACATCCATAATTTGCACAAATGCGATAGAATCATTTTGAAACCTACATGGACGACTCCATAGAGTCTAATGTTCGTAATTTATGTCCGCCACCTCGATTTGACCCGAGGTGGGCCCACTAGCCCCGAGATTTCCTTCGTTTGTCTTACTTAATCTACTTTCGTATGATATAAAGATGGAACATTTGCCTATGAATTTAAGGCTCCGTTTGATTTGTTCCATAAGTTATTTGAAAGCTCCTAAATGTGAACGACACTAAATTTTCAGAAAATGGTTTATGAAGTATTTTTCGAAAGTTTTGTAAATTTAAAGGCTCATATTGTTGTATACTAATTCTGACAGACTCGATACTTATTTTGAACCTTCTGACCTCAATATATATATATATATATATATATATATATATATATATGTGTGTGTGTGTGTGTATTTATTTGTCGAGTCTTGGAATTAAATTGTGTATATGCATATGGTTTCTGCACTACTCTGCTCGTGCCTATTACTATGATATCGTTCGCCGGTTCCCGGGCCGGTTTTTGATCGTGCGCACTATGATAAATTCGGCAGTATGATGTGTTACGGTTCCCGAGACCTCTTCATAGGGCCGGGTTCCGTTTATGGAGTTATGTTGTGATATGGCTTATGATATGTTTGATGATATGATATGTTGTGTTCGGGGTGTACGGAGATTTGAAACCTTCTGGAGTATGCTGTGTTGTGGCACCAGCGTCGGAGTGGTGACCACGTTCCTGAGCCTTATGCATGATTTTTTATTTGCATTATGTACATGTGTCTTGAGTACAGATTTTGATATTTTGATCCGGTATTCTCTCTCTGTACCCTTCACTTCAGTTATGGTTTGGATTTCTGTACTTTATGCTTTACATACTCAGTACATCTTTCGTACTGACCCCCTTTCTTCGGGGGCTGCGTTTCATGCCCGCAGGTACATTCGTGATCTGCCAGTGTAGGCCACACATTCTGCTATTACAGAGTGCTCCTTTTGATCCGGAGCCCATATATCGGTACATATCTTTTGTTATGTATATGCTTCTGTATATTTGGTTATTTGGAGTACGGCGGGGCCCTGTCCCGTCATATGATTCTGTTATTGTTTGTAGAGGCCTGTAGTCATATATGTGGGTAATGGGTCATGTGTGTGTGTTCGTTTGTCTATGATCTACATCTTAATGCGATCCCGTCTGTTATGGCGACCATAATGGCCCGTATGTTTGTATATGTGTATATCTGTTTGGCGATGTGTATTCCGCCGCCCCTTCTGACTATGATATGATAATTTTTGCACGTGCGACCGCTTAAGATAATATTTGTTTTCGATCTGTTTGAGATGATTAATATGAAAGTCTGAGTTAGATAAAAATATGATGAGTTAGTATGTAAGTCTGTTTGGGGTGTCCAAATAGGACATCAGTCGCGGCCCACGGAGCTGGGTCGTGACATTATCGTGCTCATTGCCTCTTCAGCTTTCGTTGTTTACATTCTTGCATGCCCTTTCATGCCGTATTTACCACATACTTTTATTCAATCCTTTTGTTTCATCTTCTTTTTGTTCCCTTCAATCTCCACGTGTCTTCCTTACGTTTCCTAGATGACCCAAGCCTTTATTTTCTTAAAGTTGAATTATTCGTATTCTTACTTTAGCCTCATTTGCTTTCTGTGGCAGTCGAATCAATCTTTGCGGTACTTTGTCTTTCGACTAGTTTAACACCGAAACATGTCGTTTGATTTCTCTTTCCTCCAATTGGATTTCTGGGCCTTAGCTATCTAACGACAATTCTTGTACATGTATTCAAAAATATCTCAAACCTTTCCTTTAATGCTTCATTTCCTTCAGTTTACTCTTATTGTTTCTGATCCTTAGTTCGGCTAACAAATTAGGAGTGAATTCAGAAGTTTGTCGGAAATAACCAGATCTCCAGTCATGCAGTGAATTCGAATCCTTTCATTCTTTCCTTTGTCTGTAACCCTCATTCGTCTCTGTTTCCAAAAAGAGCCTTCATGTTTCCAGTTCCACGCGGTCTAATTAGCACCCGCTTGCTCCAATCAAACATGATACCCTTCAATACTTTTCTTTGGGTTTTTCCTTCTACTTTTAACCTTTGCCTGATTTTCAGTTAATAAGTCCTCCCATAGTCTGACGTACTTATCTGTCATTTTGGTTTATCATCAAGCGGATCTTTTAATTCCTTAAATGTCCATCCCTTTTAGTTACATCCTTGAATCCTTTTCCTGCGACCTTGTCGTCACCTACTTCCACGATTTCACCTTCCGTTGGCTTAGTTCCTTTATTATTTTGTCATGCCTCCTTTCCCATGTTTGTTTCATCATATACCTGAATTTAGTCCAATTTCACTTTTCTTTCTCTTTTTTTTTTTTCGAGTTAACTTCCCTCTTCATCATGCTTGCTATCAGTCCTGCCATTGCAAAACCTCTTTAGTCGTTTCGTCACTGTACTTTACTTACTTTGTATTGTAGTTCTTGCTACGTTCTCATTATATCCCAATCATAATCAACTCTATAGAGTACCATTTCTTGATCTCATTTGTAACACTGCTTATAAAACAGAATAAAGCTCGTGGAGTAAGCTTACTTAACCGGTAACTCTTTCTAATTGACCCTATTACACTTACCACATAAGTTGTCTTACCAAGTTTTTCACATTCATTACAAACCTTAGTATTTTATGCTCCTGTCCCCGTCACGCTGTTACTTCGTTTTACTAATAGACTCGTCGCATTTCCCTTGTAGTTATCCATCCCAATCAATCCTTCATTTTTTTTTATGCCACGGCCAAGTTTGTCTTCTTCTCCATGCACGTTTCTTACATTTCATTCTATTTCCTTTGAGATCAAATCTCCCAGACCTCACATGAATCCTCATTCCATACCATTAATTTCCCAATCAACAGTGTCGACCCATTATCCTTATTCTTTCCTTGGTGCGTAATTGGGTTCCTATCGCTAACTCGTTAAGGTATCCTCCTTACTCCTGTGGTTAGGGATTTCCAATTTCCCTACGCCTAAATGCTCTCCTCTTCCTTTGACCAACCCATTAGTATACTTTTCCTACTTTCATCCTTAACCTTCCTTAGGTTTCTTCCTCCTTGAGCACCTTTCTTTTCTTGTTATATGCAGCATCAACTTTGAAGTTCGTGAAATATTCCATCTAACGCACAAATCCGTCCTATTCTTAAGTCGCCTTTTCAGGAAAGCTCTTCCATGTCCGAGGCAACCATATTAATATAGCTGCCCGTTTTATTCCTTTTTATACCTTTCAAGGGCCAGAATCTCCTAGCATCGTCACAAGGCTTAATCATTCTTTTCTCTTACCTTACATTCCTTGTTGCAGTCACTATTCCTTCAGTCCCGCTTATTGATATTGGTTCTCGAACCTCACACATTCCTCTTTTGTTCCATGTTACCACACTTTATCCTTTTCGCATTCCTACCTTTGAATTTTATTCCAAATAGTCTCGTACTTTGCCGGTAATTTCTCTCGGGAGCTTCACTCATTGAGGATTCTTACCTTTCACCTTCTTCCGACACTTGGTCTCTGTATTTTCCATCTACTCACTCACTTTCTTTTCCAAATATCGTTGTATTAGAACTTTTCAATCTTAACCTGTAGTGAAAATAATAGCAGCTTATCCTATAACACTTGCACCATTTATTTTTGTTGTCACTTGAGCTTCGGTACCCTTACTCAATTGGTGCCTTCCATACCGTAGCACCGGTCGCTGGGACACACATCACATGCCCACCAATACATTCGCATGTGGGATATCGTATGCATTCATGTATATATAATTACTATCAACTAGCCCACAAAATAATTCCAAACGCTATTCAAGCCTATCCTAATTCCAGAGCTGTGATGCACTTTCTGTCTCTCCACCAGTCTAGTCTACCTCGTCCTATGCGACCCCTTATGGTCTCCAACCATCCCATATACTCTAATTTTCCTTAGGCCACTCTAGCTTCCCACTTGCCTCTTATGTCTGGATTTATAGAATTTCTTGCACACTTCCCAGAGGGTCACCCATCCTAAGATTTTCCTCACCTTAGCACGCTTAACCTCGAAACTTTGATGAAATCTAGTGCCTTAATGCTGATATAATCGCGTCTACTTCGCCGCATGACCTTCATTACATAATTTGGAGCAAGTCGAAGTCTTACTGATTCCGAGACATTTTCGTAACACGTCCTTCCCTTTACAATTACTATTTTACCCTTTTTAATTCCCAGTGTTCACTTTTCACTTATATGTGTAGCTACCCTTCGTCCCAGATTCCTAGATTCCCGATGGTAACAAATTTACCTTCGTCGCCGTTATTTGTAAGTACTCGGGTATCAGTCTGTTCGGATTCCCACTCACCATTCTTGTGTGATATTCTACAGCAAAACTGATCGTCGACATTCCTTGAACCTTCTAACAGGCCTTGCTCCTACTAAATCTCGAATATTATCCATCTTAATCCTTCGGACTACTAACCGTCTTCGTCGCTATTATTCTTCATGCCATGCCAAATCAGTAAAATATCACATCCCACTTATCGTCTGTTACGATATTTCCTTTCCACGCTTCTTCCTGTTAGGCATTCCTTACTAAATGACCTGATCTTTAAAAGATTTCTAGCAGAGATTTCTTTTACAATTCTCACTATTCAAAATCTATACGCAGCAAAATATCATCAATGCCTCACTGAGCATACGGCTATATAACACATTCCAGCCATCCAGAGCTTCCAATTTCAGGTAACAGAACAGATATATCAAGACTTGCTTCTATAACTTTCCATATCATAACTTTCCTTCTTCCGTCGTATGTAAGGCTTATATAAGAAATCTCATTTCCTATGACTTGGCTCTATTGCACGATCTAAGACAGAAAGAAGGTCAACAATCCCTAGATGCCCCGCAGCCTCCTGTTTATAAATGTGGCCGGCTTCACACCATAAACAGGACTCTACTGGACACGACTTTGCAGACAACCCCTAGGACGACTTGCTCTGATACTACTTTGTCACACCCCAATCTTACCAGGGTGTGATGGGCACCCGACCCTTACTTTGGGCCGAGCGAACCCTCTGACCCTTAGTATACACATAATCTTTTTGGACTTTTAAATCAAATAAGAATGAAATACATAGTGAAGCTTTCAGAAATATTCCTTTTTGTGTTCTCAATTCAAACAGAATCTGTAATCATATGGAACTTATCACATAACACCGAATAACACATCGGCTGATGGAGCCGCTTACAAAACTGACATTCTATACCCACGACTCTGTCTGCAAAGTCGCTAACATCAATCAGAAATCATAACACATATACCCTGACTCGGCAACACTTCGAAAGGAAGTGGAGCTCACCAATCCAACTGAAGCATCTTCTAGCAATGTCCTTTACTCATTTGGATGTACCTGCGTGGCATGAAACGCAGCCCCCGAAGAAAGGGGGTCAGTACGGAAAATGTACTGAGCATGTAAGGCAAAAATCACAGTAAAAGAATCATAACTGATATAAGGGGTGCAGAAACATATACAATGTCCAGAATACCAAAACTCTTGCCTTTAAAGCATTGATCATACATATCATTATCACATAGCGTACCCGGCCCGTCATGGGACTCGGTGGATAAAATCGTGTCATCATACTTTCATATCATCATGCATGCATATCCATATACATATATGTATATATATATATACCGTACCCGGCCCTCTAGTGAGGGACTCGGTGAATGAAGTCATACCGTACCCGGCCCATTAAGGGACTCGGTGGATAGAATCATGCATGTGAACATCATATATCATATACATACCGTACCCGGCCCTCTAGTGAGGGACTCGGTGAATCAAATTATCATATGCCCTCCTGGCCACTATACCATATCATCATCTCATTATATCATCATATACATATACCGTACCCGGCCCTCTAGTGAAGGACTCGGTGAACAATGCAGTGGAGTGCGCACGATAACATACCCGGCCCGGGACTCGGTGAAATACATATTGAGGCGTGCGCGAGCAGAGTAGTGAGAAACCACATGCATATAAATTAAGACTCGATAGATAGGTGCACAAATCGACACTTGAGGATCATAAACACGTTTCGAGTCAATCCGAGTTAGCATGAAAAAGTTATGGACGTTATAGTACAGAACCTTCTACGAACATTTCAGAAGCCATTTTTGGAAAATCAAAGCAACAATCATGTTAGGTACCTTTCAAATATCGTTATGGATCAAATCAAATAGAGCTTTTGGAACCATATGTACGTATCAAAATATATCAAAGACCCAATAGAATAATCAAACGTGCTATCATTTGAAAATCAAGACATTAGTCATATCAATTATCTCTCGAATGCCATTCGGAAACATATTAAATAGAACTTCGGACATCATAGATACGCATCGAAACCATATGAAATAGCTTATGGAAATCAAAAAATGTTAGTCATCCTAGTGGCTCTAAGAGTAGAAGTTTCTTTGAAATCATACATATACTTAGTCTGTTCGTTTCACAAGGATCATGCCAAAAGAAAGAAATGGTAAGCCTTACTTACCTTGTCCGCTTCCTAAGCTAATCCGAACTTAAGTCTCGGCTTTTCCAAAATCTAAAACAATATTAGTGAATACCAAACATTAGCTACCGCTACTTAAGAATCCAATTCTAAACTAACACTTTATCTACAGAAATTTCGGCAGCATTTCCCCTGTAAATACAACCAACCCCGAGAATCCAACTCGGCCAAATTATCAACAACAATCCGAGAATTCAACTCGGCCAAATTATCAACAACAATACCAATAGTATTAACATCATTTCCAATACCAACGTATGCCATAGAACAGCCCACACACTGTTTTCTAAATTTCTCAACCAACCAATTTGCGGTATAACTATTTAGTAATTTTATTTCCATAGAGAAGCTGAAATCAATACCAATAACATTAATAACAACATCCTACAAGAAATATATATATAGATTTTATCCAAAGTTATCCTCAAACTCAAACCATAACTCAACAACATCAACAAACGAATTTATATCGCTATTTTTTCCGTTCTAATCCGTTAAAACTTTAAATAAACTTGTTAACAATGAAAAGGGATCGTAATCTTACTCCAAGTGTGCAGCCATCACGTCCATCCTCTTTTTCTTGATTGATTTTTAGCTCATATTGAAGACAACGCAGCGTACAACACTTTTCCCTTCATGGGCTTCGGGATTCGGGGCTCAAATTTTGGTCAAAATTGGTTTGTCTTCTCTCCAACGCTCCTCTTTCTCTTTTTCCAGAATTTTCTGGTGTTTTGGTATGAAAATTAATTAGAAAAGGGCTGAAGTTTCACTTAAATAAACATGGGTCATGGGCCTAACCCGGTTGGGCTCGGATTGGGCCTAGCCCACTGACCTTTCTGCCTTAAAACGTCCATATCTCCATGTCCCGACGTCGGTTGTGGACCCACGACCTATGGTTGGAAAGATAATTCAATTATATACAACTTATATTTCTTGGTATTTTTCCGAATTCCAAACTTATAATACCTTTTTTTCCCCTCGAAGTCAGATCACCCGAAAACGTTACTTAAAAATATTTGTTTGGAGGACTTGCACTTTGATTTGGCTCAAGGGTCCTTCTTGAGTTGTGTTTAACTTCGCATATGTGCTTCATATAATTTTTACATGTCCAAAAAAAATCTCGACGTGTGGGCCCCACCTCAGCTTACAAATAATCCGACGTACTAAAATACGGGATACAACACTATCAACATGAGTTTAAATTATGTAGCAACAACATAATTGTCAATCAATTTTTTTTTAGGAAGCACGTGTCATGCTCATGTTTTGAAAATGCGGGGTATAACATTCATCTCATGAGAAGCTCTTGATAATCATAGACTTTTAGTTTACGGAATATATGAGAGTTATGGAAAGATAAAGGAAGTCATATTATAAGGATCATGCCTTAGAAAAAGAAGGGACCAGCCTTACATACCTTTACGTCGCTCTAACTTTATCGACTAATTACTTCCCTCCAATACGCACAATTCTAAGGTGAGTAAGGGATAACAAAAATTGCGCAGCACTTCCTTCATTTCTATAACTTTTTCCATGTAATAACCAACTTCCAAAAATCAATAACAACACTACAATATCGTAATCAATGATCTTCATCGAGCTATACATCATTCAATTCCCACAATTTTATTTCAAAGTCATCCATAATCATAGCTATAATATAACACCATATTCATCCTCATATAATACTTCTTTAACATCATCTATATCATTTATAACAACATTATACTCATAACATGTCAAGAACTATGATTCAAGTCAAGTTACTATTCAACAATACCATTATTCCCATATTTGAACTCTATACTCTACTTTCTTCCTCAATCCAAGTCTTTTAACCATTCAATATTCTTAACAACATGGAATGATCATAATACTCACCTTTTATTATGTAGGAATGGGCATTCGATGGAAATACATCATTTGGAGAAAACCCTAACTTCAATTCCAAGGAAATTTCTAGCTTCCATGAACCCTTGTTAGCCTCCTTGCACTTGATTCCACTAATTATTGGTGTTGATCTTGGATTCACCTTGAGTTTATGGTAATGAAGTATATGGAATATTCTAGAGCTCTTGAGAGAGGTGGAAAAGTTAGAAAAATGAGAAATTAGAAGTGGGAACTTATATTTATACTTTAAGAAAAAGCTGTCCCGATCAAGTTATACAGACACTAATACGGTCCGTATAACTTTATACGGTCCGTATAAGTGACCGCATTCCACCATCAGGGATTTTCCCTTTCTGTAAAGGTTATACGGACCCTTATACGGACTGTACAAGTGGTCGTATAACTCCATTTTTCCGAAGTTAATCTCGCCGTTTCATTTGATCTCCAATCCTTATGTAACCTTCTTAACACTTGTTTAACACTTCATTGACAATCTAAATATCCTCATAATCTTCTCCAAGGCATTACCAATCACTCCTTAACTCGATGGTTGCAAAAGCTTCTCCAAACACAACTTATACCTCACCTTCCTTTGACGAACTTAGTCTCACTAGTTCATATCACTTCAAAGTCTTATCGTATGCACTTTTAGGCCACCAAATACCCTTCTTATAATCATAAGGGCCTCATGCTCACCTTAAGCTTGCGTTAGTCTATTTACCGTGTAACAACATGAAATTTCCGATGTGTAACAGTATTATTCTCAGGTTTTTCATTTATTTATTTATTTTTGTTGGTTGCATAATGGACGGGTTTGCCTACTGAGGTGAGAAATAGTAGGTGCTAGCACGTTCCCCGAGTTGGGGCGTGACAGTCGTGACACCCTAGGCACGATTCCGAGGATTGAATAGAAAAACTATAATTTCTCATGTCTACCCTTAAATATTCTAATGTTAGTTTACTAGAATTTACGTAATTACAATTAGGTTCTTACATAGTTGAATAGCGAAGCCCTGGGTCGCTATTTTACATTAAAGATCACAAAAATGTTGAAGAAAATAAAGTGTTTCTGTTATATCCCGCATTTTTGTGCAATCGGAAAATTCAAGACAATCGCGGGAAGACAACAAACAAGGCTTTATTTTTGTTTTGGTTGGCATATGAGTTGCTTATGAAGAATTTAGAAGCGGAATTATTAAAAGAGTCTAGGGGTAAAATCAGAATTTCGGAGAATAGTTTTGTGAATTGCAACTTGTCATGAAAAATGGATTTGGGCTTGAATATTTTTTTAAATAAAGAGGCCCAACCGGCCATGGGCATGGGCTAGGCCCATGTTGAATTAAAATACATGTGCTTAAATAGAAGATCAAGTCTTCTACTTGTCCACATAACCCTCTAGAATTTTCAAGAAATTCAAGGAAAAGAAAAGAAGGAGATAAACTCCAAGGGCCATTCGGCCAACCTTCCACAAGCAAGAACCTTGGGAAATTCTCATCCAAAAATTATCCTCTTCTAGCCAAACAATTCCTTGAAGGGCCCTTAGCAAGGTGGATTATTCATTGGAGCAAGAAAAACATATATTCATAAGTTGGAAATTCAAGCAAGTTGGAGAATCAAAGAAGGAGGTAAGAATTCATTCTCTTTACATGATATGGATATTTTTGCATGTTGTTGTATGCAAAAATGAGTGAAATTCATGAGAAATATGGAAGTGGGGGTGGTGGCCGTGTATGTGTATATGGGTGTGTAGAAATCATGTACTAATTATTTTATTTAGTGTTTGGTTGTTATTGTTGTGAATGTTATGTTAATAATGGAAGTTGAATGATTTTGGAGGGATTGTAGTTGTGTATGCTTGATGTTGGCCGTGTAGTTGTAGTGTGATGTGGAGTAAAATGAGTTAATTTTATTTAGTATATTGGTTGTTGTTGTGTGGATTCCATATCGTTAATAAAGGCTTAATAATCTTAGTGAAATGGTAGAAGTTGGAGACTTGTGGTTGAAGTTATGTAAATTGAGTAATATGTTCTTACATGTATGGAAAACAATGATATTAGTATGGTGTTGTTGGAATATATATTATAAGGTTGTTATTGTTTTTATTGGAGTTGGAAAGTCTTGAAGGAAGTAGTATGTGAATTGAAGTGTTAGAATGTATCTTGGGTTGGTTATTGAAATTGTTAGTATGGTTGTTGACATTATGTTGATGGTTTGGCCGGGTTGAATTCCCAGATTGTTGTTGATTAAAAATTGGTTAAGTTGATGTTTGGGAATGGTGTATTTACAGGGGAAGTGCTGCCGAAATTTCGGTAGCCAAGTATTATCTTAAGATTCCAATACTAAGTACTCTAACCAAAGTTTGGTAAATTTGACCAATTTGTAGATTGTGGCGGATTTGCAACTTAAATTTGGAATAGCATAAGGAGCGGAAAGAGGTATGTAAGGTTTTACTCTTTCTTTCTTGGCATGTCTTAGCCATACTAGGTTGGATATGAACCTCGGGGACAACTCTATTCCCCGGAATCCGCACCTAAAGTTTCCCCTTTTTCATTCAGTAGGATTGAACTAGGAATTGTGTGAAATGTTGGAAAAACTTCCTAAACATCTAGAACTTGCATAAATAGGACCCGACTACCCTAAAACCCTCACAAGTGATGTCATGAAAAGTAATGCACGTAAACTTGGTATGCCGCCTCATTTGACCCGAGGTGGGACCATTGTTCACGGATTTTCCTTATTGTTCCGTTCGACTTAATTTGAAGCAAAATCCAAAGGAAACTTTTGATCCATGTTCCGATTATCAAACGATAAGTACTGTACCATTCTAATGGAAATATGTATATGACGACCATGATAACGATGATGCTAAGGAAGAGAATACGTCTATGATAAGTATGACAATAATGATTCCATGACTAAGAGTCTTAAGCTAAGGACCCAATATGAATATGAATATGAAAGTATCAAATTAGTTCTTGGTTTTAATTCTATTCCTTGGTTATGATACCATTCTCTAAAGGTTCTAAAGCAGATGCATTGATTTCTATGACATTCATGATTTCATTCTATGTTTCTTTTAACACTATTCTCCGTTGGTAGTCTCGCCTTAAAATACCCGTTCCTTCAAGGTGAGACACAGCGATCACGATTGTCCTATAACGTAATCGGAGGTCACCGACCTTACGTCACTCCGATGGCTACATGATTTTTTTTTGGGCTCTTCTGCATGCTTATATGACATATGTATATGAAATATGAATATGTACATGGGGGTGGGGGGAAGGGATACATGGGGATGGGAAGGGAAACATGTTTCATTGCCACCTGGTCAACTGGCTTATCATCCCGGACGCGGGATGCTCGGACGCGGGATATATGGGCGAGCCGATGTATTTCGGCGCAATGTGGGCGAGCCGACATTGTTCGGTGCTATGATATTACTATGATATGATATGACATGATACGATGTGAAATAAGCTCTACTTTCTATGAATATGAAAACGAAATGTTTTCAAAAGACGGACAAGCATGCATGGTATCCGGCCTGAAAAAGGTATTCCGATGTACAGGTTACTTTCTCGTCTCATTAAATGTCCTATGACCCTATGATATTGATAATCATACTCTATGTTCTGTTTGTATTACCTTCCATGCCTTACATACTCGGTACACTATTCGTACTGACGTCCCTTCTTGTGGACGCAGCGTTTCATGCCGCGCAGGTCAGCAGGTAGGCGGATCTGGTTCCTAGGAGCTCTATCAGAAGAAATTGGCAGCGCTCCAGTTGTTCCGGAGCCTCAGTCCCTTGGTACTATTTTGTGTATATATTCGGGCACAATAGTACTCGGCCCTTCCTACGTATATGTGTACTATGTTTAGAGGCTCGTAGACAGATATGTACAGTTAGATGTTTTGTACTTTTGATGGTCCTCGTCGCTGTATAATGTGCTAGTAAAGCTTATTAGCCTATGTTTATAAGTATGCTACCAATGTTAATGTTTAGTAACAAAAAACATTTATATGGTATAGTTCATACGGCCCGCTCAGTAATAGAGGTAAGATGATAGATAAGGGGTGCTCGGTACAAGTATCGGGTACCCGTCGCGGCCCTAGTTGGGTCGTGACAGAAGTGGTATGAGAGCAGTTCGGTCCTAGGGGATTGTCTACGAGCCGTGTCCAGTAGAGTCCTGTTTATGGGTGTGTAGCGCACCACACTTATAAGCAGGAGGCTGCAGGGCATTTAGGAAATATTACCTTCTTTGTATTCTAGATCGTGCGATAGAGCTATAATAAGAGGTTTTCCTTCTTCCTAACCCAGTGGTACATTTTCAGCGATGCCTGAGAAGATGAAAGTTACAGTCCCCGAGGAGGGCAAGACGGCAACAGAAAGGCGAACTGGACGGGAGCCACTGGTAAATATTGAGGAGGGTGAATCCCATAATAAGGCTTCCTCTCGTGCTGTCCGCACTCCGCCGATATTAGGGTAGCAAGAAGAAGTTTTCACTTCAGCTCCAGCACCCCCAATTCCGTCACCTGATGCTCCAATTCAAGAAATGAGACAGGCCATCCTTTTGTTAACCCAACTAGTAGCCGCTCAAGCTCAACAACAGGGCCTGGGATCTGGTGATAGGGGTCGCAGAAAAAGGGCTAGATCTTTCGGAATTAGAAGTGAGTAGAGGGAGACAGGCACAGGAGCATTCCGGGTATTCATGACCAGATCAGAGTGCTAGGGTTTCGGGATCCCGACATAGAGCACAGTGTTACTTAGATACAAGTGCTTGTTTTGTATACGGTCGGATTGGCCATTTGATGCGTCATTGCCCACGGAGGTACGACAGAGACTAAACTCAGCCCGCCGGGTCAGGTTAGGGCTACGGAGTTTTGGGTTCCCAGTGTAGCGGTGAGCTTAGTCAGCGGAGACCATCCGTACCATGATGCCCCCAGTGCCGTAGATTACATGCGGGGCCGTGTCACGCGGGTTCGGGTATTTGTTATACCTGTGCTAAGTCAGGTCATTATATGAGCGACTGCCCATTTCGCCGTGGCAAAGGAAGGGTTCAGCCCACGGGGGTAGCAGTCGATTCACAATCATTGGCGCACCCTCCAATGCAAAGGTCCCAGATAGCAGTAGGCTGCAATAGAGACCGAGAAGGAATACCCAGTTCGAGTGGACCCCAGCATCATACCTATGCACTTGCTGGCCGACAGGATCCTGAGCCATCCCCTGATGTCGTTCCAGGTATATTATAAGTATTTTTCTATAATGTACAAGTATCGATTGATCCAGGTTCTACGGGTCAGATATCGTGCCCTAAATCGCTGAACATATTAGGGGGGACCCGAGCTAAATCAAACGAGCTGGGATGTCTATGCCTGTTGCAACTAAGGTGTTTTCGCCACTACTGGGAATGTGGAAATTTAGGATAAAAGTAGCCATATACATAGGTAAAAGGACGAATACTGGGGATTGCGAAGGTTAGAATTGTAATTAAAAGAAAAGATGTGTTACGCGGGCGTATTGAAAACTGCTAAGACCCCAACTTGTTCCATATTATGTGATATAGGTAGTGCGGGGGCAGTCGATATAATTATACCAGCATTCACGTACTAAAATGCACCAAAGTTTGAAGGTTAAGCGTGCTAGGGTGAGAGCAATATCAAGATGGGTGACCCCCTGGGAAATATGCTGAAAATTTCATAAATGTGGGAACAAGAGACGAATGTGAAATTAGGTAGCCTAATGTAAATTAGAGTGTGTGGAGTGGTTAGAAACCCTATAGAAGTCGTGTAGGCTGAGACGGACTAGACTAGCAGAAGGGGAGAAAGCATGACAGAGCTTTAGGATTAAAGAAAGTTTGATTAGTGTTTGGAAGTGGTTGTAAGTAAAATAGTGGTGGAAATGTATATATGTACATGACATCTTATCTGTGACTGTAGAACCCTAACAAACAGTGTCGCGATACATGGAATATGCTAGTTGAATGAAATTCAAAAGACGTGACGAAGGATATAAGTACAGGTGTCACAGAGTGAGACCGATGCCGAACCCATGCTAGTTAAGGCTAGAAAGCCCTGATGCGGTGATATACGGGAACATATCAGGCAAGGGAATAGATGCGACAAACTCCGCAAAGAAGGAATTACAATTGTAAAAGACCGCGGAAGGCGACGATTATTTAAAGGGCATAGGCGTGTGTAGACCCTCTTAATAGAGGAGGGGAGAGCATGTTAGACCTAAAATGGACTATGACGACTCAAGATCCAATAAAGGGGGCTTATTAACGCAGGGCCAGCATTCGGAGCTAACTCAATCGACCTACTACATAAAGGTAACCTAAGCTCCAAAAATGGATATGTTAAGCGACATGTGAGATATCTACGGAGGAGACCTCCCCGAAGTATTATAATACACTATGAGGCCGGTTTAACATTCGAGGACGAATGTTCTAAAGGGGGGGAGGATGTTATATCCCGCATTTTTGTGCAATCGGAAAATTCAAGACAATCGCGGGAAGACAACAAGCAAGGCTTTATTTTTGTTTTGGTTGGCATATGAGTTGCTTATGAAGAATTTAGAAGCGGAATTATTAAAAGAGTCTAGGGGTAAAATCGGAATTTCGGAGAATAGTTTTGTGAATTGCAACTTGTCATGAAAAATGGATTTGGGCTTGAATATTTTTTTAAATAAAGAGGCCCAACCGGCCATGGGCATGGGCTAGGCCCATGTTGAATTAAAATCCATGTGCTTAAATAGAAGATCAAGTCTTCTACTTGTCCACATAACTCTCTAGAATTTTCAAGAAATTGAAGGAAAAGAAAAGAAGGAGATAAACTCCAAGGGCCATTCGGCGAAGCTTCCACAAGCAAGAACCTTGGGAAATTCTCATCCAAAAATTATCCTCTTCTAGCCAAACAATCCCTTGAAGGGACCTTAGCAAGGTGGAGTATTCATTGGAGCAAGAAAAATATATATTCATAAGTTGGAAATTCAAGTAAGTTGGAGAATCAAAGAAAGAGGTAAGAATTCATTCTCTTTACATGATATGGATATTTTTGCATGTTGTTGTATGCAAAAATGAGTGAAATTCATGAGAAATATGGAAGTGGGGGTGGTGGCCGTGTATGTGTATATGGGTGTGTAGAAATCATGTGCTAATTATTTTATTTAGTGTTTGGTTGTTATTGTTGTGAATGTTATGTTAATAATGGAAGTAGAATGATTTTGGAGGGATTGTAGTTGTGTATGCTTGATGTTGGCCGTGCAGCTGTAGTGTGATGTGGAGGAAAATGAGTTAATTTTATTTAGTATATTGGTTGTTGTTGTGTGGATTCCATATCGTTAATAAAGGCTTAATAATCTTAGTGAAATGGTAGAAGTTGGAGACTTGTGGTTGAAGTTATGTAAATTGAGTAATATGTTCTTACATGTATGGAAAACAATGATATTAGTATGGTGTTGTTGGAATATATATTATAAGGTTGTTATTGTTTTTATTGGAGTTGGAAAGTCTTGAAGGAAGTAGTATGTGAATTGAAGTGTTAGAATGTATCTTGGGTTGGTTATTGAAATTGTTAGTATGGTTGTTGACATTATGTTGATGGTTTGGCCGGGTTGAATTCCCGGATTGTTGTTGATTAAAAATTGGTTAAGTTGAATTGTGCGAATGGTGTATTTACAGGGGAAGTGCTGCTGAAATTTCGGTAGCCAAGTATTATCTTAAGATTCCAATACGAAGTACTCTAACCAATGTTTCGTAAATATGACCAATTTGTAGATTGTGGCGGATTTGCAACTTGAATTTGGAATAGCATAAGGAGCGGAAAGAGGTATGTAAGGTTTTACTCTTTCTTTCTTGGCATGTCTTAGCCATACTAGGTTGGATATGAACCTCGGGGACAACTCTATTCCCCGGAATCCGCACCTAAAGTTTCCCCTTTTTCATTCAGTAGGATTGAACTAGGAATTGTGTGAAATGTTGGAAAAACTTCCTAAACATCTAGAACTTGCATAAATAGGACCCGACTACCCTAAAACCCTCACAAGTGACGTCATGAAATGTAATGCACGTAAACTTGGTACGCCGCCTCATTTGACCCGAGGTGGGCCCATTGTTCCCGGATTTTCCTTATTGTTCCGTTCGACTTATTTTGAAGCAAAATCCAAAGGAAACTTTTGATCCTTGTTCCGATTATCAAACGATAAGTACTGTACCATTCTAATGGAAATATGTATATGCCGACCATGATAACGATGATGCTAAGGAAGAGAATACGTATATGATAAGTATGACAAGAATGATTCCATGACTAAGAGTCTTAAGCTAAGGACCCAATATGAATATGAATATGAATATGAATATGAATATGAATATGAAAGTATCAAATTAGTTCTTGGTTTTAATTCTATTCCTTGGTTATGATACCATTCTCTAAAGGTTCTAAAGCAGATGCATTGATTTCTATGACATTCATGATTTCATTCTATGTTTCTTTTAACACTATTCTCCGTTGGTAGTCTCGCCTTAAAATACTCATTCCTTCAAGGTGAGACAAAGCGATCACGATTGTCCCATAACGTAATCGGAGGTCACCGACCTTACGTCACTCCGATGGCTACATGATTATTTTTTTTGGGCTCTTCTGCATGCTTATATGACATATGTATATGAAATATGAATATGTAAATGGGGTGGGGGGAAGGGATACATGGGGATGGGAAGGGAAACATGTTTCATTTCCACCTGGTCAGCTGGCTTATCATCCCGGACGCGGGATGCCCGGACTCGGGATGCCCGGACGCGGGATATATGGGCGAGCCGATGCATTTCGGCGCAATGTGGGCGAGCCGACATTGTTCGGTGCTATGATATTACTATGATATGCTATGACATGATACAATGTGAAATAAGCTCTACTTTCTAGGAATATGAAAAAGAAATGTTTTCAAAAGACGGACAAGCATGCATGGTATCCGGCCTGAAAAAGGTATTCCGATGTACAGGTTACTTTCTCGTCTCATTAAATGTCCTATGACCCTATGATATTGATAATCATACTCTATGTTCTGTTTGTATTACCTTCCATGCCTTACATACTCAGTACACTATTCGTACTGACGTCCCTTCTTGTGGACGCAGCGTTTCATGCCGCGCAGGTCAGCAGGTAGGCGGATCTGGTTCCTAGGAGCTCTATCAGCAGAAATTGGCAGCGCTCCAGTTGTCCCGGAGCCTCAGGCCCTTGGTACTATTTTGTGTATATATTCGAGCACAGCAGTACTCGGCCCTTCCTACGTATATGTGTACTATGTTTAGAGGCTCGTAGACAGATATGTACAGTTAGATGTTTTGTACTTTTGATGGTCCTCGTTGCTGTATAATGTGCTAGTAAAGCTTATTAGCCTATGTTTATAAGTATGCTACCAATGTTAATGTTTAGTAACAAAAAACAATTATATGGTATAGTTCATACGGCCCGCTCAGTAATAGAGGTAAGATGATAGATAAGGGGTTCTCGGTACAAGTATCGAGTACCCGTCGCGGCCCTAGTTGGGTCGTGACAGAAGTGGTATCAGAGCAGTTCGGTCCTAGGGGATTGTCTACGAGCCGTGTCCAGTAGAGTCCTGTTTATGGGTGTGTAGCGCGCCACACTTATAAGCAGGAGGCTGCAGGGCATTTAGGAAATATTACCTTCTTTGTATTCTAGATCGTGCGATAGAGCTATAATAAGAGGTTTTCCTTCTTCCTAACCCAGTGTTACATTTTCAGCGATGCCTGAGAAGATGAAAGTTACAGTCCCCGAGGAGGGCAAGATGGCAACAGAAAGGCGAACTGGACGGGAGCCACTGGTAAATATTGAGGAGGGTGGATCCCATAATAAGGCTTCCTCTCGTGCTGTCCACACTCCGCCGATATTAGGGGAGCAAGAAAAAGTTTTCACTTCAGCTCCATCACCCCCAATTCCGTCACCTGATGCTCCAATTCAAGAAATGAGACAAGCCATCCTTTTGTTAACATAACTAGTAGCCGCTCAAGCTCGACAACAGGGCGTGGGATCTGGTGATAGGGGTCGCAGAAAAAGGGCTAGATCTTTCGGAATTAGAAGTGAGTATAGAGGGAGACAGGCACAGGAGCATTCCGGGTATTCAGGACCAGATCAGAGTGCTAGGGTTTCGGGATCCCGGCATAGAGCCTACTTTAGCAGTACGGGGCTACCGCCACCGCGGTGTGCACGATGTGGCAGGCCACACTCGGGACAGTGTTACTTAGATACAAGTGCTTGTTTTGTCTGCGGTCGGATTGGCCATTTGATGCGTGATTGCCCACAGAGGTACGACAGAGACTAAACTCAGCCCGCGGGGTCAGGTCAGGGCTACGGAGGTTTGGGTTCCCAGTGTAGCGATGAGCTTAGTCAGCGGAGACCATCCGTACTACGATGCCCCCAGTGTCGTAGATTTCATGCGGGGCCGTGTCGCGCGGGTTCGGGTATTTGTTATACCTGTGCTAAGTCAGGTCATTATATGCGCGACTGCCCATTTCGCCGTGGCAGAGGAAGGGTTCAGCCCACGGGGGTAGCAGTCGATTCACAATCATTGGCGCACCCTCCAATTCAAAGGTCCCAGATAGCAGTAGGCTGCGATAGAGACCGATAAGGAATACCCAGGCCGGGTATGTTCTCGTGCACAGTTTCACTGCATTGTTCACCGAGCCCCTCACTAGAGGGCCGGGTACGGCATATATATATATATGTATATATCATTATATGATGACATGATGATATGATGATGTGATTGTGGCGCCATGGATGATATGTGATGACTTTGTTCACCGAGTCCCGTAATGGGCCGGGTATGATATATGATATTGACATACATGTTTTATGTTTCATAAGGCAAGTGTATTGGTATTTTGGATGTCATACTTGTCTCCTATAATCTCTATTTCAGTCATGATCCTTTTTATTATATTTCACGCTTTATATACTCAGTACATATCTCGTATTGACCCCCTCTCTTCGGGGGGCTGCGTTTCATGCCCGCAGGTACGGAAAGTCGATTTGGTGATCCTCCAGCTTAGGACTTCTACTCAGCTGTCTTGGGGAGGTCCATTGTTCCGGAGCCTAGACTTTTGGTACAGATCTTTTGATGTGTCTACATATATGTTTATGCAGGGGTACGGTGGGGCCCTGTCCCGTCATATTTCACTATCGATACTCTTAGAGGTTTGTAGACATATGTGTGGGTTGTGTATAAGTTTTGTTCAGCTGTGTCTATACGATGTGCTATGGATATGTTCGTCTGTAGTGGCAGCCTTGTCGGCCTGCGCATGGTATTGATATGTAGTGGCAGCCTTGTCGGTTTGCGTATGGTATTGATATGTCATGGCAGCCTTGTCGGCTGGCGTATCATATTGACATGTAATGGCAGCCTTGTCAGCTTACATATCATATTATATTTTGATTAGTTGTGACTCCTCAGGAGACAGGTTATCTGGATACCTATATATGATGACCTTATGAACCTTTGAGGTTCTTTTGCAAGTTTCCGTATTGTTCTTTAGAATCAGTTTTTCTATATTTAACAGGTACGTATACGAGTGTCCAGGTCGAGCACTAGTCATGGCCCACGGGGTTAGGTCGTGACAAAAGTGGTATCAGAGCAGTTCATCCTTGGAGTGTCTACAGACTGTGTCTAGTAGAGTCTTGTTTATCGGTGTGTTGTGCACCACATCTATAAACAGGAAGCTATAGGACATTTAGGATGTTATCTTTTCTTCTGTCTTAGATCGTACGATAGAGCCAGAACCTAGGAAGGATTATTTCTGACCTCTTTTCCTGTAGGTAGGCCCCTAGAGTAAGTTCAGGACCCCAGGCTCTAGGACCGAGCAGGAGGAGCCTCAGTTATTCTAACGAGACTGACCCCTCGGAGGACCCAACGACAATTCCTCCAGAGTTTCTGATATCAAGGGAGGCAGTCCCTGAGGCCGCACCAGTTGCTCCTATGGCAGAGCACCACGTTAGACCGGCTACCCCGGTAAGTGTTACGGATTACTCCAGCCTCCTATCCTGGTAGTCGTTAAACCAGGAGTTACCCGGTTATCTACATTCCCCGTACTCAGATGAGGAAGACGATGAAGGCTAGACGAGTAGATGGCAGGCAGATGATGACGAGGAGCACACTTCACCTTACATCTCACCAGATCAGACTAGAGACCGATCGACTACAGGTATATGAGACTTTATTGAAATTTCCTATGTATGTGCATTTGCTATATATTATTACCTGATAAGCGGCGAGCGGAAATCAAAGGGGCCGACAACCAAGTTTTTATTAGTAACAGTGACCAAGGTGCTCCCATCACCGTGGGAATTTTGAAATCTAGGATGGAAAGTAGTTATACATACAAGTGAAAGTTGAATATTGAGGTTACGTTATGAGAATTTGTATATATAGAGTGGCAAACTGGCCATCATCAAGGTAAGTATAGTAAGGAAATGGATTGAATGTATATATGTTGTAGATAAATTCAAAAGTGTGAACAGAGGGAGCTGAAGAAATCAGTAAAAAGACAAGCGACGGTGAGTAGGGTATATGTTTGATATGGTATGAATGTTGCAGGTATGATTGAAATGCAGCTAAAGATTAAAATGTAAAATAAAATGGAAAGTGTAACAAGTACAGTTTGTGTTGGACATATTAGGTAAGTTCGTCATTTTCATACTGTTGTTGGTATTGGGAGCCCTGTGTGGCTATGATATGCTATATATATATATATATATATATATATGTTGGACCTGTGAGGCATTGTTGGTATTTCCTGCGTGCAGGTTTTGGGATAGTAATAAATGCAGAAGAAACTCTGCCAATTTTTTTTTTATGAATAGAAAGGGAATTATCTATAAGTTCGTAACATTCTTGAAAGGTCATGTCAACGGTAATGATAAGATTTGACCAAGTTGCAAGTCTGACTTCGAGAAACAAAGTTAACCGTTGAATTGATGGTAATAGTAATTATGAGGTCGATATCAATATGGTAAGAAGGAAATGCTAGGACAATTTGGAAGGGTTTGTGATAATAAGAGATGATTTAGAAAAGGCTGGCAAATCTTAATAGGGTGTTATATTGAAGTATCACTGAATTGACAAGCAGGGATAAATTACGACGAGTTTATAGTTAGAAGGAGTAACAGTATGATTGAGACAAGAGTACTGAGGAAGAAGAATTGTGACGAATATAAATGTGTTGATAAGGCAGCTTGTGAGGTATTAAGGATAAGATTGACCAGAAAGGGGTAAAAGGCTAAGAAGTGTTACACTATAGGATTGATTACAAACAGGATATAATGTGAATATAATAAGGATTGCTATGAAAATGAGTAAAGCCTAGCGAGGAAGTGACTAAAAGATATGACGTGATCTAGATGACTAAAGTATAAAGGCAATGTGAAATGGAAAGGCAAGGTATGGAACGGATGAGAAAGACTTATAAAGTTCTATAGGGAAAGTTCAGAATAAAGATTATGCGATAGCAGGAATGAAAACGAGCACAAGAAAAGAGGAAGTTAATTAAAAGAAGGAAATAAGAAGGATGCGAGCGAGATAACAGCGCAATAATAGGTTATAACACGTATAGCCGAGGACACGACTAATATAAGTACGGAACTGTGAAAGACCAAACTATAAAAAGATGAGCAACGAAACAAAATGAGTGCCAGAAAATGACTGGATGATAAAAACAAATAGGGATGAATAGAATACACTTTGAAAAGGAGAAAGGGATTATGTAGGAGTAGTTTTCCGAAAGTTACAAGAGTAGCAAGAGATTCCTCGTGCATAGAATAAAAGATGGACATAGAATGGAGAAATGGAAAACAATACTAAAGAAAGCACCCAAGACAGATTTAATTAATTGAGTACGAGTATAAAATAAAAAGTGAAATATATAGCTACGAACTTAAAGGTGTAGTACGACGCAAATTGATAAGATAAGACCATTATTAAGACGAATTTGATATGATTTTGAGTAAGTTAAAAGTCAGTGTTGGGTACACAACAAGGGTGAAAGAGCATAAGGCATAAAGGAGTACTGCGTATATATGACTTCACCTCAGAAATAGTGAAATCCTTAAAGGACAAGGGTTGTGGATTTAAGAAACAACTGAGATATTGTAAATTTATTAGAGGAAATAGATTATATCCGCTGGGATAAATATGCCGTTGTAAGAGAGCTTTGGACACTTATCATCAGAATATAAGTGCTACCTAATTGAGAATCTGGAATGACTACAGGTACTATATTTCGAAAGGTTCTCGTCACTTCCTGATTTTGATTAAGGTTTCGTACATGGAAAATCAAAGTTATAGATTATAAAGAAAGATATGGATATGGTAGAGTACACCAAGTGAATTGGAAAAGAGATCAAATAAATTTGAGATTGAAAATAGGGACATCGAGCAGAATACAAACAGATAATGGCACAAGTACACCCTTAAGAGGGGAAGCGGGTGTGAGAAATGCAAGTGTAAGATGGAAATAATTGACACTGCAATATATTTGATATGGATGCTTACACTTTAAGTGAGATCCCTTGTTGAAACAAGTTGGCAAGATCTGAAAGCCAGCAATAAATGGATAGAAGTCAGAATGCTACTTGAAACAGTGCCGAGAATTATTTGTAAAGACCTTGAATGATAAGACATTAGGAAGTGGGTTTTATAAAAAGAAAGAGTACGATAAGAGAATGGTAACGAGTAACTTAAGAGATGTTATAAAGGATGGCAATGCTATACTAGATTAGAGGCTAAGATTTGGCAGTAGAGATGTGCGCTAATGATATTGCGACTTATAAGTAGCAAAGGGAAGGGATAGAAAATCCCCTATAGCAGGATACGAGAAAATCAAAGGGTGAAGAAATGAGGGGAAAGAAGTATGACAAGATAGGCTACGAGCGCATTTTAGTACCGATGAATTAAGTAAAGCATAATGAACCAAGAGAAGGAAAGGCTATGACTAAGATTGGATCTGTTTTATATAAGTTGTACAAGAATAGTTATGCAACCTACGAATATTTGTATACTAAGGATGAGACCAAATGAGTACTTGATAAGAAGAGTAAGGATTCAGTAATAACAATGCGGTTGTGATATTTTGGATACATTAAGGGAAGGCATAAGATGGTGTGAGCTAGATTACCGAGATAGGATTAGTACTGAGGGCGAATAGGCCTTGCCATGATTGAGCCGAAGATTTATCTCGATACCGATTGTAAGATACAAGAGGAGAATGCAAAGGTAAAGTATAAAGGCTAGTGAAACAATGCTAAGGTATTTCTCGGGCTAATTTGAGCACCTTTGCACATTTTGCAAAGATTGCGACATAATATGAGACAGAAAAACTAAGAGCAAGATCCGAGTAAAGAGGCAATAGAAGAGTTTGAATTAAAGATAAAGAAATGACACGAGATAATATGCCTAAAGTGTTACAAGTTGGGTTAAGGGGAATTATAAAATGGTTTAAGCGAGACGATCAGCACGAGCTGGCTACTAGAAGACAATGATCTTATATGTCAAATCATAAATTCTTTCAGAATTATACCAGTTGATAAAAGACAGAGCACAGTGCAACTGTGTATAGTTATTATATAAGGAAACTTCAGCGCTACTTTATAACCAACTCTAAAGATGGAGATTAAGAGCTAAAAGCAAAGTGACTGTTAATTTTTTTTTTTTAAAAAAGGAAGTCGAGAAGTGATACATGATGCTAAAGATTTCAGAATATGGACTGTAACAGCAGATCGATGTAAGGTTATTTAAGTAAAATAATATTACACCTTGGGAAATTTCGTTTTATTCGTAGAGTAACGAAAGGTCTACAGGTTACCAGAGGCATGTGAAGGGCATAATTCAATAAAAAGGACATTTAAGGAAGTATTGGGAGCACAGGACTAGTTTAACATTCGAGGACGAATGTTCCAAAGGGGGGGAGAATGTTATACCCCGTATTTTTGTACGTTGGATTATTCGTAAGCTAATCGACGTAAGTTCAAGGACAAGATTAATTTTGAGATATGAGGCAAGGACTTTTTAATCCCTATTTTAATAATGCACGACTTGCTAGCTAATTACTATTAGTATGGAAACATTAATGAAGATTGGGGATTAATTAACCATGATTAGATTATTAAGTAGGGATTAGTAATTAATTAAGATTAATTAAGCTAAACAGACCACTAAGTGGGCCCCACAAGACATGGTTGAATCTGATTGGTGTGGAATTAAGTAGGACACATGTCATAAGAGTTGGAAACTTGTCAACATGGTAGCTTACATATAAATAGCCATAAAATGGTACTATTCACTCAATAATGGTCCATTTCTATGTTCTTCTACATTTCAAGTGTCTAAGATTTTCAATACTTCAAACAACATAGAATGATCATGAAACTTACCTTGGATAGTGGTTGAACAACCCTTGAGTTGAAATTCTTCACCTAAACAAAACCCTAGTTCACCTTCTTGGGAATTACTTGACTTAGATGATCCCTTGATGTGTTCTTGCACTTGATTTCATAGGTTTTGTATTGTTGATCTTTAGCTTTCCCTTGATTTTCTTGGATTCTTATGGAGGAAGTATTTGGAGAGTTCTAGAGTGTTCTTGAATTGTATGAATGAAGAATGAAATAAAATGAGGCCTAAGTTCCTTTTAATAACTCAAAAGCTGATGTTTAATGAATTCTCATCGGGTGAACAGTGGTCGTAAACTGCAGTTTACGGACCGTATTTTGATTTACGGGTCATCCACTGTGGTCGTATTTAAGCATTCCAAAAACAGAGAGTTTGGCTGGTGGACATGGCAGTTTACGACCTGGTTTACGGTCCGTAAACCAGTTTACGGGCCGTATTCTGGGTCTTCTTTAACCATTTCAACACTTAACAGAATCTTGAGATTTTTGACGCAATGAAAGACGATTGCACTATACGGTCCTTAAATCACTTTACGGGCTGTATAGTGCCATATATGACCACTGGGTGAAATTTTTTTCTGCAACTTTATTATTTCCAAAAATGCAAAATTAGCCATTCCCGACTTAGTAAAACACCATACACTTCAGTCCTTCATTGTTCTACTCATCACACAAGTACGGAAAAAATTCCCGAGGTGTAACAGTTATATTGAAGTATCACTGAATTGACAAGCAGGGATAAATTACGACGAGTTTATAGTTAGAAGGAGTAACAGTATGATTGAGACAAGAGTACTGAGGAAGAAGAATTGTGACGAATATAAATGTGTTGATAAGGCAGCTTGTGAGGTATTAAGGATAAGATTGACCAGAAAGGGGTAAAAGGCTAAGAAGTGTTACACTATAGGATTGATTACAAACAGGATATAATGTTAATATAATAAGGATTGCTATGAAAATGAGTAAAGCCTAGCGAGGAAGTGACTAAAAGATATGACGTGATCTAGATGACTAAAGTATAAACGCAATGTGAAATGGAAAGGCAAGGTATGGAACGGATGAGAAAGACTTATAAAGTTCTATAGGGAAAGTTCAGAATAAAGATTATGCGATAACAGGAATGAAAGCGAGCACAAGAAAAGAGGAAGTTAATTAAAAGAAGGAAATAAGAAGGAAGCGAGCGAGATAACAACGCAGTAATAGGTTATAACATGTATAGCCGAGGACACGAGTAATATAAGTACGGAACTATGAAAGACCAAACTATAAAAAGATGAGCAACGAAACAGAATGAGTGCCAGAAAATGACTGGATGATAAGAACAAATAGGGATGAACAAAATACACTTTGAAAAGGAGAAAGGGATTATGTAGGAGTAGTTTCCCGAAAGATACAAGAGTAGCAAGAGATTCCTCGTGCACAGAATAAAAGATGGACATAGAATGGAGAAATGGAAAAGAATACTAAATTAAGCACCCAAGATAGATGTAATTAATTGAGTACGAGTATAAAATAAAAAGTGAAATATATAGCTACGAACTTAAAGGTGTAGTACGACGCAAATTGATAAGATAAGACCATTATTAAGACGAATTTGATATGATTTTGAGTAAGTTAAAAGTCAGTGTTGGGTACACAACAAGGGTGAAAGAGCATAAGGCATAAAGGAGTACTGCGTATATATGACTTCACCTCAGAAATAGTGAAATCCTTAAAGGACAACGGTTGTGGATTTAAGAAACAACTGAGATATTGTAAATTTATTAGAGGAAATAGATTATATCCGCTGGGATAAATATGCCGTTGTAAGAGAGCTTTGGACACTTATCATAAGAATATAAGTGCTACCTAATTGAGAATCTGGAATGACTACAGGTACTATATTTCGAAAGGTTCTCGTCACTTCCTGATTTTGATTAAGGTTTCGTACATGGAAAATCAGAGTTATAGATTATAAAGAAAGATATGGATGTGGTACAGTACACCAAGTGAATTGGAAAAGAGATCAAATAAATTTGAGATTGGAAATAGGGACATCGAGCAGAATACTAACAGATAATGGCACAAGTACACCCTTAAGAGGGGAAGCGGGTGTGAGAAATGCAAGTGTAAGATGGAAATAATTGACACTGCAATATATTTGATATGGATGCTTACACTTTAAGTGAGATCCCTTGCTGAAACAAGTTAGCAAGATCTGAAAGCCAGCAATAAATGGATAGAAGTCAGAATGCTACTTGAAACAGTGCCGAGAATTATTTGTAAAGACCTTGAGTGATAAGACATTAGGAAGTGGGTTTTATAAAAAGAAAGAGTATGATAAGAGAATGGTAACGAGTAACTTAAGAGATGTTATAAAGGATGGCAATGCTATACTAGATTAGAGGCTAAGATTTGGCAGTAGAGCTGCGCGCTAATGATATTGCGACTTATAAGTAGCAAAGGGAAGGCATAGAAAATCCCCTATAGCAGGATACAAGAAAATCAAAGGGTGAAGAAATGAGGGGAAAGAAGTATGACAAGATAGGCTACGAGCGCATTTTAGTACTGATGAATTAAGTAAAGCATAATGAACCAAGAGAAGGAAAGGCTATGACTAAGGTTGGATCTGTTTTATATAAGTTGTACAAGAATAGTTATGCAACCTACGAATATTTGTATACGAAGGATGAGACCAAGTGAGTACTTGATAAGAAGAGTAAGGATTCAGTAATAACAATGCGGTTGTGATATTTTGGATACATTAAGGGAAGGCATAAGATGGTGTGAGCTAGATTACCGAGATAGGATTAGTACTGAGGGTGAATAGGCCTTGCCATGATTGAGCCGAAGATTTATCTCGATACCGATTGTAAGATACAAGAGGAGAATGTAAAGGTAAAGTATAAAGGCTAGTGAAACAATGCTAAGGTATTTCTCGGGCTAATTTGAGCACCTTTGCACATTTTGCAAAGATTGCGACATAATATGAGACAGAAAAACTAAGAGCAAGATCCGGGTAAAGAGGCAATAGAAGAGTTTGAATTAAAGATAAAGAAATGACACGAGATAATATGCCTAAAGTGTTACAAGTTGGGTTAAGGGAAATTATAAAATGGTTTAAGCGAGACGATCAGCACGAGATGGCTACTAGAAGACAATGAACTTATATGTCAAATCATAAATTCTTTCAGAATTATACCAGTTGATAAAAGACAGAGCACAGTGCAGCTGTGTAAAGTTATTATATAAGGAAACTTCAGCGCTACTTTATAACCAACTCTAAAGATGGAGATTAAGAGCTAAAAGCAAAGTGACAGTTAATTTTTTTTTTTTAAAAAAAAGGAAGTCGAGAAGTGATACATGATGCTGAAGATTTCAGAATATGGACTGTAACAGCAGAGCGATGTAAGGTTATTTAAGTAAACTAATATTACACCTTGGGAAATTTCGTTTTATTCGTAGAGTAACGAAAGGTCTACAGGTTACCAGAGGCATGTGAAGGGCATAATTCAATAAAAAGGACATTTAAGGAAGTATTGGGAGCACAGGACTAGTTTAACATTCGAGGACGAATGTTCCAAAGGGGGGGAGAATGTTATACCCCGTATTTTTGTACGTTGGATTATTCGTAAGCTAATCGACGTAAGTTCAAGGACAAGATTAATTTTGAGATATGAGGCAAGGACTTTTTAATCCCGATTTTAATAATGCACGACTTGCTAGCTAATTACTATTAGTATGGAAACATTAATGAAGATTGGGGATTAATTAACCATGATTAGATTATTAAGTAGGGATTAGTAATTAATTAAGATTAATTAAGCTAAACAGACCACTAAGTGGGCCCCACAAGACATGGTTGAATCTGATTGGTGTGGAATTAAGTAGGACACATGTCATAAGAGTTGGAAACTTGTCAACATGGTAGCTTACATATAAATAGCCATAAAATGGTTCATATTTCATATACTTCATTCATAAGTCTTCACCAAAGTAAATTAAGAGAGAAGGGCTCCTAAGCTAGAGAGAGAGAGAGTCATGACCAGCCATGGCAGCCACCTAGTGAAGCTCACAGCCAGCTCCTCCCCTCACCTTCTACACAATTGAGTTGATGAATTTCAAGTCCAATTAGAGGGAAACAATAAAGATTACAACAGCAATGGCAACTCACGGCCATGGCTAATCTTGAGGGAGTCTAAGTTCTTGTTAATAAAAGCTTAAGTTCTAAGGTGATTTAAACATTCCAAGGTGATTAGTAACGTGAATTAATCCATTGGGGGCAGCAAGAACGTTTGTTATTTAAAGCTACAAATTTCAGCAACGTTAAGGAGCCAAGCTTGTTAAGGTGAGATTTAATTCTCTCTTGCATGTTTTAGTGATAATTTGGTCTTTGTATAATTTGGTGAATGTGGAATTGGATAGAAGGAATTATGTGTGTTGATGCTAAGATTCGGTTGGAGGGCTGTTTAAACTAGTAATGATGGATTAATTGTGATTATTGTTGTCGTTATTGTTGTCATGGGTTATATGATGAAAATGAAGGAATTTGATATTTAAAGTTATGGTTGTATTGTGTTGTTATAGTTGATGGGCTGCTTTAGGACTTATTCATGTTAAGATAATTTTCTTGCATATGGAAGTTGAGGCCGTTGTTGTGTTGTTGCTAATGTGAATCACTAATTTGATAAGAGAGAAACGTATAAAATATCGTATGCGAAGCGTATGTGGCTTGTTGGGTGCATATTTTAGATATTTGAGGTGTATCGGGCATTCTTATGTTATGTGGGCTGTTTTGGAGTATCCTCGGATCTTGTTTCGACTAGTTCTTAATGCGATAACTTAGACGTGCTTTGTTTGTCGCTATGTTGGTTGTTGTATATTTGGCGTAAATATGAAGAAATTGAGCGATATAGGGGAAGTGCTGCCCAATTATCTTGAAATAAGCTACTAACGTTGAAGTACGTTTTATGCCTTTTCGTAGCTTAACCATAGTCTTGACGTCTTAATATAGGTTGAGATATTTTGGGCAACGTATACATATCGAGTCACGGATTAAGCACCAAAGGTATGTAAAGCTAACCCTTCTTTCTTTTGGCATGATCTTTTTAAATAAATAGACGACGAGCATGTGATTTTAAAGAAACTCCTATTCTTAGAGACACTAGGATGGCTAATGTCCTTGATTCCCAGAACTTACTTTATTATGTATTGATACGTATCTATGATTCCTAAAGTTCTATTTGACATGTTCCATAGCGACATTCGAAGGATACTTGATGTGACTATTTTCTTGATTTCCAAATGATAGTTCGTCTGAATATTCTATTGAGTCTCAAATATAATTTAGTTTGCATATGGTTGCTCACTACTCTGCTCGTGCATGCCTCAATATATCTTTCACCGATTCCCAAGCCGGGTATGTTCTCGCGCACAGTTTCACTGCATTGTTCACCGAGCCCCTCACTAGAGGGCCGGGTACGACATATATATGATTATATGATGACATGATGATATGATGATGTGATTGTGGCGCCAAGGATGATATGTGATGACTTTGTTCACCGAGTCCCGTAATGGGCCGGGTATGATATATGATATTGACATACATGTTTTACGTTTCATAAGGCAAGTGTATTGGTATTTTGGATGTCATACTTGTCTCCTATAATCTCTATTTCAGTCATGATCCTTTTTATTGTATTGCACGCTCTATATACTCAGTACATATCTCGTACTGACCCCCTTTCTTCGGGGGGCTGCGTTTCATGCCCGCAGGTACGGATAGTCGATTTGGTGATCCTCCAGCTTAGGACTTCTACTCAGCTGTCTTGGGGAGGTCCATTGTTCCGGAGCCTAGACTTTTGGTACAGATCTTTTGATGTGTCTACATATATGTTTATGCAGGGGTACGGTGGGGCCCTGTCCCGTCATATTTCACTATCGATACTCTTAGAGGTTTGTAGACATATGTGTGGGTTGTGTATAAGTTTTGTTCAGCTGTGTCTATACGATGTGCTATGGATATGTTCGTCTATAGTGGCAGCCTTGTCGGCCTGCGCATGGTATTGATATGTAGTGGCAGCCTTGTCGGCTTACGTATGGTATTGATATGTCGTGGCAGCCTTTTCGGCTTGCGTATCATATTGACAGGTAATGGCAGCCTTGTCGGCTTACATATCATATTATATTTTGATTAGTTGTGACTCCTCAGGAGACAGGTTATCTGGATACCTATATATGATGACGTTATGAACCTTTGAGGTTCTTTTGCAAGTTTCCATATTGTTCTTAAGAATCAGTTTTTCTATATTTAACAGGTACGTATACGAGTGTCCAGCTCGGGCACTAGTCATGGCCCACGGGGTTGGGTAGTGACAAAAACTGCTGTCTGTGCCCACCTCTAAACTCAGTTATCGGACCCGAAGATCTAGCCCTCCTGCTATGTCCCTTATCATGCTCACGCTCACTTCTTTGCTGTTGTAGACTTTCTTCTAAATTTTGAGCATAGGCTTGAATGCGTGAAATATCCATATTGTTCTGAAGGGACGTAATCAAGCCCTTATCCATCAAATGTGGCCCTAGGCTGTCATGACCTGACTAGGGGCCGTGACGGGTACCCGGGACTAATCACCGAGCACCACTCATTCTATTACTCATCATACTCAAATCATAAGAAAACTACTTTTTTATTTGAGAACATAAATACTTTTATATGCATAAGCCTTTCAGCTATCAAAATGACAATACATATATATATATACAGTAGTAACACCATGAGACCATATAACCCACACCTGCGTATCTACAAGCCTGTACTAGAGTGCTAGACATAGGGACGGGACAGGACCCCGTCGTGCCCAAAACATGCATATGTACACCAAAGAATAATCAAAGGCACCTCCAGAACAATGGAGTGCTCTCAAATCAGCTACTAGCTCCTATGAACCTGGATCAAGATCACCTCCCTGTCTACCTGTGGGCATGTACACAGCGTCCAAAGAAAACGAACGTCAGTACAAACATTGTACTGAGTATGTAAGACATGAATGAGATGAGCATAATAGAAGAATCATAAGTCGTAGGAGGAAGATATAACCTGCATGAGTTTTATAGGTGAGTACATTTCATACATATATCGTATATTTATATAATCATAGTACAGGTACCATCATAGCACATATATCATCGCATCATCATCATTATCATCGTTAGGCCGCGTCCGCGTAACCATCATATGCCGCCCACTAGCGGTGATCATGCTCAGCCCTCTAGGCACGGTGTAAACATAGTAGCCAGCCTTAGCGGTGACATGCCTGGCCATTTAGGAGCGGTGGAATCGCATCGTCACATAATCATTCATAAACTTAACATTGTTGCACATCTCATAGACATATCATGACTTAGCATCACTATACATTTATCATCAAAATATACAATAGGACTCGGAGGCAACTATGGCTATGTCGGGATGACATAAGGTCGTGAACCCCCGATTATATTATGGAATAATCATCAACACCATATCTCACCTTGGAGGAACTAACATTTTAAGGTGAGTGTACACAAGGAAAAGCATCAATGGGACCATACATAGAATCTTTAGCTTCATGGACATCTTACTTTACTCTAGGATTGTTTATACTTAACTTATCATCACCATCATCTTGCTCGTCATATCTCTTTTCTTTATCTCGTACATATATATAGCTCATTACATTCATGGACGCATAGTTCCTCTATTTAGGAAGGTTATGGAAAATTTAGAAGATTCATACCATAGGAGTCATGCCTTAGAAAGAAGGGACGAGCCTTGCATACCCCTTTTGTTTAACAGTTTTGTCGCTTGATCGTTCTCCTTCGATGCTCGCGTTTCTACCTTCAAGAGGATTTGCATTAACGTTAGTTAATCGATTACAAGAACGTGTTACTATTTCTAGGGAAAATTGGGCAGCATTTCCTTTGTTTCTACTACTTTCCCCATATTCTATATCAACTCCCAAACATTGATAACAACATTCACAATATCACAAGCAACAATCATCATCCATCTATATTATCCACGTTTCACAATTTCACTCCAATTTCTCCATAATCATGGTCATAGTTCATTATCGCATTGTCTCGCATATAATACTTATTCCATTTTCTCAATGTCATTTATAGCGAACTTATAATCACAACATACCGATATTCATAGTTCACCCCAAACTATTACTCAACAATAACACTATTCACACATTCGTGACCCATTTCCTATATCTTTCTACAATCCAAGTGTTTCAACTTTTCAATACCTTAAATAACATGTAAATACCACAAAACATACCTTTTCATGGTGTAGGAATGGACTTTGGATGTAAATACTTCACATGGAGAAAACCCCACTTCAACACCAAAGAGATTCTTGGTTCCCACAAACCCTAGGGAGTACTTTTGCACTGGATTCTACTAATTCTTGGTGTTTACTCCTTAATTTCCATTGGATATATGTTGAAATGGTATGGAGAAGGTTCTAGAGGTTTGGAGAGAGTTGGAGAATGAGTGAAATGAAAAATGAGGACTTGGGTCTCTTAAAAAAAATCAAAAGCTGCCTGACGAGGATTATACGGTGCGAACGACTAAGCTTTGATCAGAACGACAGAGCGTCGATCTGACCGTTGAAGTCATTAAATTTCCAGTAAGCAACCTTTCGTTTCCTTTCATTCTACGGTGAGAAGGACGGTCCGTCGAACTAATCGACGGAGCGTCGAATGGTCTTTGTGCTAAATAAATTCTACGGCACAATCAAAGAGGCGTCGACCCGTCCGAAGGTACAAAGAACGACCGTCGAACCCCCCCCCCCCCCCCCCTTTTACAGAACTGTAGTGAAGTTTCATTTGACGAACTTTCCTCCCTTGCCTCAAATGTCTTTGGAATATTAATTAGAATCATTAAGCATCCCTTCTTACTTGTAGGGACATGTACACCTTAACTTACGTTAGTCCATTCACCGCTCAGCAACCCAAAATTCTGAGGTGTAACATTCTGCCCCCCTTTTTTGGAACATTCGTCCTCGAATGTTAAGCACTCGGGAATTCTACGAAAATTTTGCCAGAGTTTCCCCTGTAATATGGCATTACCGTCCTGTCACAACAGCCTACAATAACATTGTTACACCCCGTAGTTTCTATACGTTGAATTAGGGTTAAGTAAAACCACTTTGGAATAGAAGTAGCAAGCATTATAAAATATTTAATAAGTGACGGATTTATATAAGATATACCAGAAGGTTTTATAAGGAAATGAGTGGAAGAAATGAAGTAGTACGACTTCAGAGAAAGAATGGGTAATGTTTTGTGTGAAAATTTTGGTGTGTTGGAGATGATGTTATTGTTGTTGTTGTTGTTGGTTGCTGAATTGTGATTTTGGGCTAGGCATATAAACAGGGGAGGTGCTGCCCGAATTTCGGCAGATTATAAACGGAATTAAATTGAAGGCATAAGATGAGCGTATGACATTGAGCCTAATATTAGTATGAATGGTTTATATGTAGATTTACGAGCTTGGAAGGATAAACGTTGAACGACTGAGGTGACCGAAAGGTATGTTAAGACTCGTCCCTTTCTTTCAAAGGCAAGATTCCTATGATTACAATTCCATAAATGTTTTCATAGCCTCCTTGTTTCCAAAATTTAGATGTTTATGATTCCAAGGCATGATTTATTTTCCCGATAACCCGTAAATGTTTTCCAAAGTGTCCGTATTTTTCCAAAACAGAGGTTTATGACTCCGTAAGCTTTTATGACAACAACGATGGATATGTTTTACAATGACAACAATGATGTCAAGGATGAGAATATTTCTATGATGACTATGATGAGAACAATTTCATGTTTAAAGGTTCCAAGCTTATGGTTTCAATGACGATATAAGAATGTTGAGCTATTTATTGATTTCTCAATCTATTCATGGATGATGACTATGTTTAAAGATTCCAAAGTGTATGAATTGACGCCCTATGAGATTTATGATCTTACTCTACGTTTCCTCTTAATGTTATTCTTCATTGATAGCCTCACCTTATAATAATTGTTCCTTCAAGGTGAGATAAAGCGATGATGATTATTCCATAATATAATCGGAGGTTACCGACCTTACGTCACTCCGATAGAGACCTAACTTTCCTTGGGCTCTCCTGCATGCTGCTTATATGATATATGTATATGTAAATGGGGAATACCGGAAAAAGGGCCAGAGCGCTATAGACGCGTAACCACCTGATCAGTTGGTATTATACAGACGCATAACCACCTGATCATTTGGTATTATATGGGAAAAAGGGCCAGAGCGTTATAGACGTGTAACCATCTAATCAGTTGGTATTATATAGACGCGTAACCACCTGATCAGTTTGTATTATATGGGAAAGAAGGCCAGAGCGCCATAGACGCCTAACCACCTGATCAGTTGGTATTATATGAAATGATACCGTCTCAGACGCAGGATATGTGTGGCTAAATGGATCGGAGCCGACGCCTCGGAAACATGATATGCTCTATTTTCTGTATATATGAACAAGGAATGTTTTTCAAAGAAAGTTAAGCATGCATGGCATCCACCCTAAGAGGCACTTATATGTATAGGGTACTCATTTATCTCACGATATGCTCTATATTTCCGTTCTGTTATCATTCATACTTTACATCCCTTACTATGTTACTATTCATGCCTTACATATTCGGTACATTATTCGTACTGACGTCCCTTCTTGTGGACGCTGCGTTCAGGCCCGCAGGATCAGGTAGCCAGTCGGACGACTCACAGCAGTAGGACCTCCCCTCAGCAGCAGTCAGTACGCTCCATTGATCCAGAGCTACACCTCTTTTGGTATGCTATTCGGTTACGTACATATATGGGTATGGCAGGGCCTTGTCCTGTCCTTTCTACAATATGTATTCTATAGAGGTCCGTAGACAGTGATATGTAGTCGTGTTGTCAAGCACCCCCGTCAGCACTTATTTTGTTGTACAACATATATGTAGCGGCCAAACCGGCTTGCGCTGTTACTCTCAGTGTTTATATTTATATGTATGCGTTGGCCGTGAGTTCCCAGTACGGTGTCTTTTATGATTATTGTTCAGGAGATAGTATAGCATAGTTGTAGATTGTACATGGGCCCAGGACAGTCAGTGAGATGTAACGCAAGCATAGGAGTGTTTGGCCAGCAATGGTCGGGCACTTGTCATGGCTCATCGGTTTGGGTCGTGAAAAACATTGCCTCACAGGGCCACAATACAACATCAATATATTTATGGCCACACACGACCAAAAGCATGAAAAGAAAGCATACATACCTCATAGTGTTAGTGTTTCATCTTGAATTTTTCATGGGGGTTGGTATAAGTGTGGGTACTTGGACTTCATACTCTCTTCTGCTTCCTAAGTCATTTCCTCTCGGTTGTCATTCCGCCACAAGACTTTGACTGAAGCTACTTCCTTATTTCGAAGTCTTCGTACTTGCCTGTCTAAAATGGCAATGGGCACTTCTTCATATGCTAGCTTTTCTGTCACTTGAACATCATCCATTGGGACAATGCTCATAGGATCCCCAACACACTTGTGGAGCATCGAGACATGAAAAACTGGGTGGATTGATTCAAGCTCTGAAGGCAAGTCCAATTCGTAGGTAAACATGACCCACCTTGCGGATAATTTTATAGGGTCCAATGTATCAAGGACATAACTTCCCTTTCTTGCCAAATCTCATCACCCCTTTCATTGGGGACACTTTCAAAAACACCCAATCATCAACCTGAAATTCCAGGTCTCGCCGGTGGTTGTCTGCATAAGATTTTTGGCGACTTTGGGCTGTCAATAATCGATCTCGGATCACCTTGAATTTTTCTACCGCTTGATGAATCAATTCAGGGCCTATTAGCTGTACTCCTCCTATTTCAAACCACCTAATTGGGGATCTACACTTCCTTTCATATAAAGCTTCATACGGAGCCAGTTGGATACTGGAATGATAGCCATTGTTGTATGTGAACTCAATCAGAGATAGGTGATCATCCCAACTACCACCGAAATCTAGTACGCATTCCCATAGCATATCTTTCAAAGTCTGAATAGTACGCGCGGCTTGCCCATTAGTTTGTGGATAGAAAGCCATGCTGAGCTCACTTAAGTACCTAGACCTTCTTGGAAAGATTTACAGAACTTGGCTGTAAATTGTGATCCTCTATCTGTGATAATGGATATTGGAATGCCATGGAGTCGTACAATATCCTTGAGGTACAACCTTGCATAGTCTTCAGCAGAGTATGTGGTTCTGACTGGAAGAAAATGAGTTGCTTTTGTTAATCTGTCCACAATCACCCATATAGAATCATACTTTCCTTGCGAACGAGGTAACCCCACAATAAAATCCATGTTGATTACTTCCCACTTCCAAGTAGGGATTTCTATTGCTTGCAACAATCCTCCTGGTTTTTGATGTTCGATTTTCACTTGCTGGCAATTTGGACATTGGGCTACAAATTCTGCTATGTCTCTCTTCATGCCATCCCACCAATATATCAATTTGAGATCATGATACATCTTTGTTGCACCTGCGTGAATAGAATACCGAGAATAATGGGCTTCGTCTAGAATTCGACGGCGCAGTTCTGCGACATTCGACACACGTAGCCTGCCTCGGTATCTAAGAATTCCATCTGGGGAGATTTCGAATGGAGACTTCTCTTTTTCCTGAAATACGTCTCTATAATGGCTCAACTAGGGATCTTCATATTGTCGCTCTTTCACTTCCATATGCAGGGACGAAACTGTGGGATCATTAATACCAATCCCTGCACTACCCGAATCAATTACACGTACTCCAAGATTAGCTAGTTGGTGGGGCTCATGAATCATCTCTTTCTTTTCCGGAGGAACTTCACATAGGTTGCCCATTGATCGGCGGCTAAGCGCATCAGCTACTACATTTGCTTATCCGGGGTGGTATAAAATGCTCACGTCATAATCTTTTAATAACTCTAACCACCACCTCTGCCGCAGATTTAACTCCTTCTGTTTGAAAATGTACTGAAGACTCTTGTGATCTATATAAATATCGACATGCACACCATACAAGTAATGTCTCCACATTTTTAATGCATGAATGAATGCAGCTAATTCGAGATCATGAGTTAGGTAGTTTTTTTCATGTTTCTGCAGCTGTCTCGAAGCATAAGCAATGACTCTACCGTGTTGTAGTAACACACATCCTAACCCAACGCTGGAAGCATCACAATACACCACATATCCATCTGAACCTTCTGGAAGTGTTAAGACCGGAGCTGAGGTTAATCTATCCTTCAACCCTTGGAAGTTGCGTTCACAAGCATCATTCCATTGAAATTTAACTGACTTCTGGGTTAGCTTCATCAATGGGGCTGAAATAGAGGAAAATCCCTCTACGAACCTTCTGTAGTAACCTGCCAACCCCAGAAAACTACGGACTTCTGTAGGCGTCGTAGGCCTTGGCCAAGTCTTCACAGCTTCAATTTTCTAAGTGTCGACTCGAATACCATTATCTGAAATAACATGGCCCAGAAATGTTACAGAATTCAGCCAAAACTCGCACTTTGAAAATTTTGCATACAATTCTCGAGTTCGAAGAATTCCAAGAATGATACGTAAATGATCTGCAAGTTCTAATTCTGTGCGAGAGTATACCAGAATATCATCAATGAATACTATCACAAATAAATCCAAGAGTGGTCTGAATACATTATTCATCAAATTCATGAACACTGTCGGAGCGTTAGTCAACCCAAACGACATCACCCGGAATTCATAATGGTCATATCTCGTTTTGAAAGCTGTTTTGGGAATATCTTCATCTCTAACTCTCACTTGATGATAACCCGACCTCAAGTTTATTTTAGAAAACCATTTGGCACCCTGTAGTTGATCAAACAAATCATCAATCCTTCGGAGAGGATATTTGTTCTTTATGGTCACCTTGTTCAACTGTCTTTAATCAATGCACATTCATAGGGAACCATCTTTCTTTCTAATGAATAGGACTGGTGCTCCCCACGGTGATGAACTGGGTCAAATAAACCCCTTCTCAAGAAAATCTTTCAACTGTGCCTTTAGCTCTTTCAATTCTGCCCGAGCCATTCGATAAGGAGGAATGGAAATAGGCTTGGTGTCCGGCAACACATCAATAGCGAAGTCAATTTCTCTTTCTGGAAGAAGGCCTGGAAGTTCATCTGGAAATACATCCGGAAATTCATTCACTACCGGAACAGATTGGGAAGTTGGCGATGTTGCTTCAGTGTCGTGTACTCAGACTAAGTGATAAATATAAGCCTTAGCTATCATCTTCCTTACCTTAAGGTAGGAAATAAACCTACCTTTTAGAGATGCTGTATTACCCTTCCATTCAAGCACGGGCTCTCCTGGAAATTAAAATCGAACCACTTTCATTCGACCATCAACACTAGCATAACATGAGGCCAACCAATCCATACCCATAATCACATCGAAATCTAACATTTCCAGCTCAATTAAATCAGCTTTAGTCTGGCGTTCACATATCACAATTACACAATTTCTATACACTTGTCTAGCTATCACGGGATCACCAACCGAAGTAGATACCTCAAAAGGTTTTATTGGCTCAGGTTTCACCCCAATACGACTAGCAACATACGGTGTAATATAAGATAGAGTAGAACCCGGATCCATCAATACATACACATCATGGGAAATACGGATAATGTACCTGTAACCACATCTGGGAGGACTCAAGATCCTGTCGTCCGGCTAAAGCGTACACACCGGGCTGAGTGGAACCTGAAGTAGATGCTCCCCCTCTGCCTCTACCTCGACCTGCTGACATCTGGGGAGTCTGCCCTACCGGGTGCACTGAAGAGTAACTCGCTACTGATCCTATGGGCTGAACCCACCTCTACCATACCTCGAGGGACAATCTCGCATCAAGTGTCCAGTCTGTCCACAAACATAGCAAGCGTCTGTACCCTGGTGACATAGCCTTGAATGTAATTTGCTGCACTGACTACATCGCGGTACTGGTGGTCTCCTCTGACTATGATCACCCCCAAACTGAGAACCCGAAGCTCTCGAACTCTTACCCTGTCCTGAAGGGAAGGAGCGACAAAATCTCCTACCTGTAAATGGTGGAGGTGCACTAGTCACCGACTGGCCTGAGTGTCTAGAATGGGTCGGCTTTGATCCCCCTCTATAATCACTGCTTGCCCCCATAGATCTGGCCCGGTTGCTTTGCCTGCTAGCGATATCACGATTACCCCTTTGTGGATATTGTTGTCCTTCTAAATTCTGGGCATGGTCTTGTATTCGGGAAATATCCATCCCATCTTGTAACGAAGCTGTCACGACAAAGCTAGGGGCCGCGACGGGTACCCGGGGCTAACCACCGAACACCGCTCGCTCTACTACTCATCATGCTCATTAATTACTTTTTATCGATTTTATACTCAAATCATAAGAAAGTCATCTTTCATTTGTAAACATAAGTAGTTTCATATACATAAGCCCTTTAGGCTATCAAAATAATATATATAATTATACCATGTTAACCCTGTCAGACCACATAACCCACACAGTGTATCTACGAGCCTCTAAGGGAGTACAAAACGCATAGATAGGACAGGACCCCGTAGAGCCCAACATATACAAATATACACAAAAGAATAATCAAGCCCCTCAGGAACAAAGGAGTGCTTTCAATCGGCTAACCGCTTCTACGAGTCTGGCTAAAGCTCGCCTCCCTATCTACCTGTGGGCATGAACACAGCGTCCAAAGAAAATGGACGTCAGTACGAATATTGTACTGAGTATGTAAGACAAGAAAGAAATAAATATAATAAGAGGATCACGAGCCATAAGAGAAAGATATAACCTGCAAGAGTGTCATAAGCAAATACATTTTGTGCATATATCATATTTTACATAATCATGGTACATATGTCGTCACATCACATATCTCGCCACATTACATATCTCATCACATCACATATCTAGTCACATCACATATCTCGTCGTTATCCCGCGTCCGAGTAACCATCATATGCCGCCCACTAGTGGTGATCAAGCCCGGCCCTCTAGGCTCTGTGTAACATCGCAGCCCGCCTTAGCGGTGACATGCTCGGCCATCTAGTCACGGTGGAATCATATGCAGCCCGCCTTAGCGGTGACATGCCCGGCCATCTAGGCACGGTGGAATCTGATCATCACAAAATCAATCATAACCCATCACTATAGCACATTTCATGAACGTATCATAATCTTATCATAGCTTGGCAATTTCATACATAACATGGGCATATTATAAGTTAGCATCATTAATCGTCTTACAAACATATCATGATTTAGCATTATTTCACATTTAGCATTAGGAGCACACATTAGACTTTGAAGACAACCATGGCTATGTCAGGGTGACGTAAGGCCTTAAACCCTCGATTATATTATGAACATTTATGAGTACTTTGCCTCACCTTGAAGGGAATAGTGCATAAGGTGAGTGTTAACAATAATGACATTATCAGCGTTATGAGATCGTCATATCATGAACTATGAAATCTCTATACTTTAACTCATTATCATCATTATCCTGCTTGTATGTAATTTCGTATATTTAAGGACTCATAAGTTCCATCACATAGGAGGATCATGGAAAGTTTGAAAGATTCATGCCTTTGAAGGAAGGGATAAGCCTTACATACCTTTGACATTTAACTAAGCTATCGCTTGCGTGTTCTCCTTTAATGCACACGTTCTACCTTCAAGAGAATTTATATCATCATTAGCTAAGCAATTTTACACTACTTTTCCCATGCTCTACATCAACTCCCAAACGCTCACAAAAACATCCACAATATTGCAATCAATAATCATCATTCATATACATTGACCACAATCCACCATTTCTCTTCAATTTCTCCACATTTATGGTTATAGCTTACTATCGCATTTTTCTAATGTATCACACTTATTCCATGGCTTAAATATCATATATAACGTATTCACAATCACAACACCCCAACATTTTATGATTCAACCCAACTACCATCCGAACATGACACTATTCACTCATTAATGACCCATTTCCTATGTCTTTCTACAATTCAAGTATCTTAACCTTCCAATACCTTAAACAACTTGGTTTAGTCTTGAAACTTACCTTAGATGATAGTTGAACAGGTATTGAGTGGAGTCACTCCTCTAGCATCAAAACCCTACTTCACTTCCTTTGGGTTTTCTTGAGAGAGATGAACTTTAGTTAGGTTTCATACACTTTATTTCATGGATTTGGTGTTATTGATCATGGATTTCCTTTGGTTTTCTTGTGATGAAGAGTAGAGAGCATTCTAGAGGTTTCTAGAGGGAAATATCGTGGAAATGAAATGAATTGAATGAGCCTAGGTCTCCTTTTAATGACTTAAAATCTAATCCGGAATGAACAGTGACTGAAGTGCAGAGTGGTCGTAAACACAGTTTACGGTCCGTATTCCAGTTTACGGGCCATATATCGTGGTCGTATTTAAGCATATCAGAACCAGAAAGGTATGCTGAGGATCATGGTGATTTAGGATCGCAGTTTACGGGCCGTATTTCAATTTATGGTCCGTATTCCAAGTCGTATTTAACCATTTAAACATTTGACAGAAAGTTAAAGTTCTGTGAGTTGGAATACGACATGGTGGTTTATGGGACGTATACCACTTTACGGTCTGTATTTCACTTTACGGTCGATTGGGCCAAAGTGCAAATCTGCAACTTTCAAGTTTTCAAAACCTATAATTTAGCCATTGTGGAGCATAACCTATCTCTTGTTCTCATTGCCTTTAAAATCTTACTTAAGGTCGTCAAACATCGTTCCCTTCTCCTTAAAACATCATATACCAGTATTCTCCGTTAGTCCATTCGTTGTACGTTCACGGGGAAATTTCCGAGGTGTAACAGAAGCCGTCAAGCAATCCTTGAACAAATGTGGCCCTAAGCCACTAACAAAGCGATGCACTCTATCCCCCATGTCGACCACCATAGTCGGGGCATATCTATCCAAGGAATTAAATTGAAGGCTATACTCCTGGGCATTCATATTTCCTTGCTTTAAATTTAAAAATCTATCCGCTCTAGCTCGGCAGACTTCGGGTGGAAAATAGTGACGGATGAAAGCATCTACAAATTCTTGCCACACGGGAGGAGGCGCATTTTCTTTTCTCGATGCTAGCCAATTATTGTACCACAATACCGACACATCTCGGAGTCTATAAGATGTCAACTCCACTGATTCAGTTTCGGAGGCATGAATAATCCTCAATGTTCTCAGCATCTCATCAATAAAACCTTGCGGGTCTTCATTCGGCTTTGACCTGAAAAACTCTGGAGGATTCAAACTCATGAAATCACGGGCCCTGGTACTAGCTGCCAGATCACTTGGACTCGCATTCTGCCGCTGTGCCTGGGCGGCAACTAACTGTGTCAATAGGTGAATAGCCTCGGTCACTTGTTGACCCGAAGTGATCGGTGGAGGAACTGAAGCTGAAGCTCCTCCTTGTCCTTCTACATTGGGCGGGGTGGAGGAAGTATTAGATGGGGCCTCATTATGTGATTCGCCCTCTTTTACATTCATCGGAGGCTTACATACCTCTTTTGAAAGAAGGGACGAGCCTTACATACCTCTTTTGTTTAACAGTTTTATCGCTTGATCGTTCTCCTTCGATGCTCGCGTTTCTACCTTCAAAAGGATTTGCATTAACGTTAGTTAATCGATTACAAGAACGTGTTACTATTTCTAGGGAAAACTGGGCAGCATTTCCTTTGTTTCTACTACTTTCCCCATATTCTATATCAACTCCCAAACATTGATAACAACATTCACAATATCACAAGCAACAATCATCATCTATCTATATTATCCACGTTTCACAATTTCACTCCAATTTCTCCATAATCATGGTCATAGTTCATTATCGCATTTTCTCGCATATAATACTTATTTCATGTTCTCAATGTCATTTATAGCGGACTTATAATCACAACATACCAATATTCAAAGTTCACCTCAAACTATTACTCAACAATAACACTATTCACACATTCATGACCCATTTCTTATATCTTTCTACAATCCAAGTGTTTCAACTTTTCAATACCTTAAATAACATGTAAATACCATAAACCTTACCTTTGATGGTGTAGGAATTGACTTTGGATGTAAATACTTCACATGGAGAAAACCCCACTTCAACACCAAAGAGATTCTTGGTTCCCACAAACCCCAGGGAGTACTTTTGCACTAGATTCTACTAATTCTTGGTTTTTACTCCTTAATTTCCCTTGGATATATGTTGAAATGGTATGCAGAAGGTTCTAGAGGTTTGGAGAGAGTTGGAGAATGAGTTAAATGAAAAATGAGGACTTGGGGTCTCTTAAAAAAAATCAAAAGTTGCCCGATGAGGATTATACGGTACGAACGATGAATCTTTGACCAGATTGACGGAGCGTCCATCTGACTGTCGAAGTTGTTAAATTTCTAGTGAGCAACCTTTCGTTTCCTTTCATTCTACGGTGAGAAGGATGGTCTGTCGAACTGATCGACGGAGCGTCGATCTGCTCCGTCGAATGGTCATTGTGCTAAATAAATTCTACCGCATAATCAACGAGGCTTCGACCTATCCGAAGGTACAAAGAACGATCGTCGAACCCCCCTCCCCCCCTTTCGCAGAACTGTAGTGAAGTTTCATTTGACGAACTTTCTTCCCTAGCCTCAAATATCTTTGGAATCTTAATTAGAATCATTAAGCATCCCTTCTTACTTGTAGGGACATGTATACCTTAACTTACGTTAGTCCATTCACCGCTTAGCAACCCGAAATTCCGAGGTGTAACATAGGCCTTTCACAAATCGGTGCACTCGGTCACCCATATCCGCTACCATGGTCGAAGCATACCTGGCCAAAGAATTGAAGCGGAGACTATACACTAGAGCACTCATGTTTCCTTGCCTCAAATTCAAGAACTTATCGGCTCTAGCTCGCTGAACTTCTGTAGGCATATAGTGTCGGAGAAAAGCATCAACAAACTCTTGCCATACCGGGGGAGGCGCATTGGATCCCCGTGAATGAGGGTCCTCATCCGGCTTTGATCCAAAGAATTTAGGAGGGTTCAAGCTAATGAAATCACGGGCCCTTACACTAACAGCCCTATCACCTTTCCCTGTACTTTGCCGCTGAGTTTGGGCAGCAACCAATTGAGTAAGCAAATGAATGGCCTCTTTTACATCTTGGCCCGAAGTATCCAGTGGAGGAGCCGGAGGTGCTGGAGCTAGAGCTGAGGCTCCCTCATGCTCCTAAGAAATAGGCACTGTCTGGGAGGACTGAGATTGAGCCGCTGTCACGACCCGACTAGGGGGCCGCGACAAGCACCCGGTGCTAGCCCACCCGGGCACCCCTTAGCCTACCCTTATGCATACATTTAGGTGAGCCACATGACTAGACATACACTTCCTTTCATCCATTCATCTAGTCCCATTTGGACGACAACATCTTTATATCATCATAGGCATTTATGCCACGTCAATGTATATGGGCCGACAAGGCCCACAAAATGGCATACAAAAATATAGGCCGACAAGGCCGAACACATCTAACCACATACACATGTCTACGAGCCTCTAAGAAGGTTATAACATATCACATGAGCGGGACAGGACCCCGTTATGCCCATAATTATATACACAAAAGAATAAATACCCAAAAGTTATGGCTACGAAGGAAATGAAGCTCTTCTATGAAATCTCTGAATAAGCAGCTATGGATCAGGCCTGTCTCCCTTTGCACCTGCGGGCATGACCCAGCGTCCACAAACAAAAGGACGTCAGTACGAAGAATGTACTGAGTATGTAAAGCATGATCAACATCGATATAGAAGCATAATGAATAACATGTGAAGTTGCATAGGAGAGGAGACAATACTATCATCATTATGGCACTTACTTACTTTCCGTAGAGACATTCCGTTTCAATTACGTATCCGCATACATATACCCATATCCGTACTTGGTTATTGTTACACTCCATAATAATCCGTGCTACTTGTACTAAAACAAGAAAGAATGAGTTAAGAAGGTTCAAGGAAAGTTAGTCGAGTTAGTAAGAATATCGTTATATATATGGTTTCCTTAAGTATCCCAAGGTGACACGGTTACCTAAAGGATTTGAAATCGCGCTATGAGTATGTATATGAGGTAATGCGAGTGACCTTTTAAAGTATTTGAGATTATTAGTAATGATATAGAGGATGGACAAAAGATATGAATATACTTTTGCGATTGGAGTTTCGTCAAAGCTTTGTGAGTTATCTAGTTATGTTTAAGGTTATTGTGATTCTCCGGACCCTTCGAGACGTGTATATGGATTTTTATTGATGTATATATGTGTGTATATGTATATATAACAGGTTACATGAGGTTGGAAGAGGATAAGAAGTTAAACGAAATGAATCGGAACAATTTAAGTAAAATCTCGGACCCGATTTTAGCCTATATTGTAGGAGGCATATCTCCTAGTATATGAGGAGTTTTAAGATGTTGCAAAAGCCTAAAATGAATTTCATCGAGTCTAGTTTTCAATGCAGCAAACCTCTCGTCAAAATGATATCGGGGGAAGGAGATATGGACGATGCAAGTTGGGCTGAGTATTAAGAATTAAATGTTCACAAATTTTTCACTAGTGCCCGTGTGGGCCCCACAAACACATGACAAAATCAGATTTTTGCCCATGCTTAGTTGGGGGAACGTATAAGACCTTCTTGGGCAGCCAAATGGTCTCCTTGTTGACCAAAGAAGCATGCACAACTCATTTCCCAATCCCACCAAGTGAACTTAGAGAGAGAAAGGCTCTCATCTTCACCAAGTGAAGAGGAAAGAGAGCCACGGCCTTCCATGGCTGTTCCACCACCAAAAAACGGCCAGCTCTTCCATTTCTTTCTCACCATTAAACCCCTAAGGTGTTCTACACATTCACCATTATGTTTCAAGGGAAGAAGAAACCATAAACATGCCATGCATGCTCTTGAATCTCACGGCCAGAACTTGGCTCTCCAAGTTGATCAAGAATTCAGTTTTTCCTAAGCAAGCCAACTCCATTGAAGGTATATTAATGTGTAGCATCCATTGATATAGCAAGAACAAGTGTTAAAATTCAAGAAGTGAAAGTGAAGGCTAGCCGATTGAAGTGTAGTTACAAGGTAAGAATGATCATTGTTCTTGTGTTGCATGATGATTTGAATGTATAATTCATGCATGTTGTTGTTGGATTGTTGTTGTGGTTGAAGTAGGGGGTGAGCCGTGATCTTGGTGAAGCCATGGTTGGTTTCATTTTGCATGTATTGTTGATGAATTGAGTGTGTGTCAACATATGTAAATGAACAAAGATTGTAGAAGTTGGTTTATGATGTTGCATGTTGGTATTGGACTGTTTTTCTTAAAATTTAAATGAGCCGTGTGTTGTAGGCTTTAATGGAATCATTTTTAATCTTCTTGTACATGTATTGTAAGTGGATTGAATGTGTTGTAGTATGGATAAATGGATGAAAATCATGAAGTTGTTGGAATGGTGCTGAAGCCGTGTAAGGGGACTGTTTTAGGGGGATTGTGGACTACTTTGTGCCAAGTTTTGATTGTTTTGGTTATGGACATTGTGGTGTATTGTATGCATATTGAATATGTTAATTGAGGTGTTAAAGAAACGAATCATGTTAAAGTATACAAGCATTCAAAAACCGTGGACTGTTTTAAAGTTAGAAGTGAATTAGTGTATGTTAAATGTTGTTATGAACATCTAGTGAACGTGAAGTGCAATGATTCAAGTTGAAATTGAAATGATTTGTGGGCTGTTGTAAGAATAAAAATGATGCTAAAACATTTCCAAGAATCGTGAAAGTAATGTTATTAAACGTGTTGTTGTCGTTGTAAGTTAAAACTGGAAAATTGCTAAGTGAAAATGGTATTGTGGTATGTGCTGTTTGGCCGTGAGTTTGGGACTGATTTGTTTGATGTGGAAGCTGTCCAAAGTCCCCTAAGTCATGTTAAACAAGTATGGATTGATATATGAAAGAATGATTAGCAATGTTAGCTTGTAGCACTAGTTGGTTTGAATGCGAACAAAACGTCGTTTAAATGTTAGAAAGGGATTGTGAGCGTCAAAATACGTATTAAATTCCTTTGTAGACTAATTGTAGCTCTTGATATCTTGATATAGGATAAGTGTTTTTGGGCAGCAAGTACAAGTTATAATATGACTAAACGCTAAAGGTATGTAAAGCCTATTCCTTCTTTCTTTTGGCATGTCCTAGACGTAAGTATGAAATGATATGAACCTTGGGGTAAATTCTATTCTCTAGTTCCATGCATGACTTATGATTCTATATTTCCTTAATGCTATTGTCACGAGCCTACTACATGATTGACTAATGAATGATGTATAGAAGTTCCTACTCTTAAAAGAATGGCATGAACAGAAGCATACTTGACTTTTAAAAACTACATCATGGAAATTGATACATGTACATGAAAGCTGAAACGTTCCTTGCTATGGCTTATAATGAGAGTTGAAAAGAATTGAATATGATTATTATCCCAATACTTTAGAGCTGGTTAGTTTCTTATCTATTGAGTCTCAAAAGATGAATTGCATATATGTGGTTGCTTATTATTCTGCTCGTGCTTACCGCTATATCCTTCACTGAGTCCCGGGCCAGGACACGTACTCGTGCGCATATTTACTATATTAATCACCGAGTCCCTCACTAGAGGGCCGGGACACGTTATATATATATATATATATGATGATGATATGATGATATGATGATGTGATGATATGATGACATGATGATATGGAGATGGTGGCCAGGAGGGCATATTCCCTATTACCGAGTCCCTTAATAAAGGGCCGGGACACGTCTATGTTTATGTTTATGATGCTATGATTTTAATTACCGAGTCCCTCATTAAAGGGCCGGGACACGTTATATATATGTTATATACAGAATGATTATGCAGCTTTGATTACAAAACTCTATAACGATATTGATATGAGAATGATACAGATGAAATATGTCCAAAGGCAAGTTTTATGAATTTCTGATTGTTGCATTGGGTCCTACATACTTTGTCTCCTTATGAGTCTATTACTACATTTCATGCTTTACATGCTCAGTACATATTCTGTACTGACCCCCTTTCTTCGGGGGGCTGCGTTCATGCCCGCAGGTACAGACGCTCGTTTTGGAGATCCGCCAGCTTAGGATACTTATTCAGCTACTTTGAAGTGCTCCTTTGTTCCGGAGCCTAGCATGTGGTATAACTCCCTTTTGTCGTATATGTATGTGTTTATTCGGGGTACGGCGGGGCCCTGTCCCATCATATGATACTATCACTACTCTTAGAGGTCTGTGGACATCTGTGTGGGTCTATATATAGTTGTTGTTGAGTTGTATGAACATGACTTATGTTTGGGGCGCACCCATTCGTGATGGCAGCCTTGTCGGCTTGCATATGTATGTATGTTTGGAATGTTGCATGTAGTGGCAGCCTTATCGGCTTGCGTGTATATATATATGTTGCTGTTGAAAAATTGTAACTCCTCAGGAGACAGGTGCCTATGACTTACAGAATTGTGATAACTTTAAAATAACGTCCTGCCTTTTTAAACAAATAAGTTCATGATATGCTGAATACAAATGATTATAGTTAACAGGTGAAATGAGTGTCCAATTCGGGCACTAGTCACGGCCTACGGGGTTGGGTCGTGACAGTTATCCTCATGATCATTTACATCTCATGTTCATAACATATTCGTACTCCTAATGATGTCATATACATAGCATACACACACATATATATATATATATATATATATATAGGCATATATAGCGTACCCGACCATAGAGGTTCGGTGTTTCATACATACTTGGCCAACCAAGGCTCAAGGTTATATCTATCTGGCCCTACCAAGGCTTCAGGGTTATCCGTACCATCTGCAGATGTGTGCGCGCGTTACGTAATCATATACATACATATATATAAACATATACTCTACCCGGCACCATAGGCTCGGGGTTTCATTATAGCCCTTCATAGGCACACATACATCTAATAGCCCGTAGACACCTTTGGCATCATTATTATTATCATCATCATTACTATCATCATCATTATCGTTACGTCTATATTGTCACGACCCAGCCCCGTGGGCCGCGACTGGCACCCTACCTGGGTACCCAGACCGAATCACACATTCATTATCAAATCCAAACTTATTTCCGAATCTTACGAAATCATATCAAACATAATTTATATCAAAGTATGTCTTAAGCGGTCGCGCCAAATCAAAATACCATATCAAATACAAACTGAGTGGCGGAACAGACATCGCCGGTCAAAAGTGCAAACATAATCGTAAGGGCCATTTGGGGCCATCATAACAAACAGACCGCTTTAAGACCAGAAAACGAAATCAAACCAATATATACAGGACCCTCGCCCCACATATATGACTACAGGCCTCTACGAATTCAAAACAAAGACATATGGCGAGACAGGGCCCCGCCGTACCCAAATAGTCAGATATACCAAATATATACAAAGCAAAAGGAGTCTGTACCAAAGGTGGACTCCGGATCAAATAGGAGTACTCCGGAATAGCAAGAAGTGAAGCCTACTGCGGAGGATCACCGATATCTGCACCTGCGGGCATAAAACGCAGCCCCCGAAAAGAGGGGGTTAGTACGAAATATGTACTGAGTATGTAAAGCACGGAGTACAGAAATATGGATCAAAACCGAAAGCGAATCAGATGTCAAAGTGGAGTACAAATTGGTATGTCAAAATCTGTATCGAAGTCATATACGTATATATAATGCAAACGAAATCATGCAAACGCTTAGGAACGTGGTCGCCACTCCGACGCTGGCGCCACACACAGCATAACACCAGAAGGTTTCAAATCTCCGTACATCTCCAAACACAAACATAATCATAGGTGAGCGTATCGCATCACGAGCCATATCACAGCATAACTCCAAACGGAACCCGGCCCTATGGCGAAGCCTCGGGAACCGTAACACAGCATACGACCGAATTATCATAAGGCGCACGAATCAAAACCGGCCCGGGAACCGGTGAACGAAGCCATAATAAGGCACGAGCGGAGTCGTGAGCAAACAAATGCAAATCATACTTCAAAATAGTCTTTCAAAGCAGAGTAATCCCATAAGACATTTCATAATACAAAGTAATCGCATACTTAGTCGATATAAGGTTTCATTTCACAAAACGTTTCCAAAATAGTACGTATAGCTCAAAACGTAACTTAGCGCATCGTAATATTCAAAACATATCCCGTAGGAGGAAGTCCCAAAATCGAAAGTAGCATGTCAAACTTTATTCACAAAGATAGCCCAATAAGACAGTTAGGGCGTTTCGGGCTAGCGGGCCCACCTCGAGTCAAATTGAGGTGGCGAACATATTTTCCGAACATTTATAGGCCAAAGGGTCATACATAATCATTTCTAAGTTACCCGACCACATTTCGATAGGTTTCGGACGAGTGGTGGCATTCTAGCCAAAATAGAGCCCTTAGGCTTCAATTGAATTGAATGAATAGTAACTTTTCTGTGGATCGGGTTTCGAGGAGCAGAAATGCTCCGGAAGTTCTCATATTCGCCTAACATACTAAGATATGCCAAATAAAGGAGTGGGAAGCTTTACATACCTCACAGACGTCGTTTGCTCTCCCAAAAGTCCAGTCCCGTTTCGTCTGAAATCTGCAAATGGTCAAAGTTACCAAATTGAGATTCTTAGGCTTAAAATGCCTTTAACTTCATTTTTGCCTACCGAAATTTCGGCAGCATTTCCCCTATAAATCTAACATCCCCGAGGCTTAGCTCGGCTCAGAATACATCAACAACAACAACCCAAACATCATTCAACAATATAACCATATTCAAACTTCAAAAGCCTACCTTACTACACAAGTTGGAAATCTTCCATTCAAACTTCAAAATTCCAAATCTATTTCCATATTATTGTATTCATTCACTCATTCAAGATTATGCCATCACATTCAAAATACATTCCAACCCATACACGAAATTGCCCAAAATCCATTACTTTCCATAATTCTTCAAAACAACGAAAATTCACGATGAACATTCTAACTTGCGTCGTTTCATTCCGAATTCATTAATATCAACTATAACTCATATTTAAAGTCTCTAGCACCCTAAATATACAATGATATACATAATGATACCGAAGGTATACACTTTCCGATAATGTCCGAAATCATTTTCCAACGCCAATTTAATTCATCAATCAATCATTTACGACACAAGGATCACAACAACACATTATACCAACTAAACAAGATCAATTCACCTCACTTTCTCCTCCCTATATGCTCACGGCCAACACACCCAAGGCTTTCTATTTACATCAAAGTCACGGAATTCTCGTCTATTCACAATCCTTAACATAATCACATCAATTCTATAACATTAAAGGGGCAAAATTCTTACCTTTTCTTAAATTTCCGACTTGTCGTAAACGAGGTTCTTGTGCCAAACTAATTATACCCCGTTGAAGAGGGTCTTGAGTACTTCACAACTATGTAGAAATTAGGATTTTTGGATCACAAACAAGGCTTGGAAATTTTCCTTTCCTTTCTTTCTCCACTTCGGCCGAATGCCTCTTTTAGGGGTGTTCTTGAATTTTGATCTATTTTCTTGATAAGTGCAAGTGTAACATGATATATATCCATATCCTTGGTCATGTGCCTTGCACATGACATTAAAGGAATGGGTTTGGGCCATGGTTATGGCCGGCTACCCTTCACATTGGGCTTCAAATTTTTGTATTATATTTTTCGTGGCCCAATTCACAAAATGCCCTGTTTTGTAATTCCCGAAACTAATTTCCGAAATTCCAAGTTTACCCTCGGCCTTCCCCGATGTCTTAACATTAAAGATTCCATAACCAACATAGTCATATTCACTAAAATCAAAATATGTCCTTATAACCCACAAGTCGTAATTATTTCTCGATTTCCAATTATACGAAACACGGGTCATAACATATATTATAGGCTTACTCGTTATATGAGGAGCGTAGTACAAACGCAGTACATATCGAGGATCGTGAGCTTATGAGCTCGGAAGATCAATCATTTGGAGACAACATACTCGTATAGAGGATTTAGAAATTTGGCCAAAGAACCATGCCTTATGAAAGAAGGGTTAGCCTTACATACCTTTCCGTCGGGCTATTCTACACTTGCACGTTCCCTTCCAACGTTAGCGTTTCTACCTTTATTAATATCATAACAACGGCCATTAGTCATTCATATGATCTTAACGTCGTTTATAACACATTTATATCACAACTCAACAACAATCGTAATTCAATTCAAACTATTTCTCAAAATGTCACTATTCATCATTCATGACCCATTTTACCATATTTTCTACAATCCATATATTTCAACTCTTCAATACCTTAAACATCATATAAATATCATGAATCTTACCTTAGATGTTGTAGGAACAAGCTTTAGTTGATAATACTCCACTTTGAGCAAATCCCTAGTTTTCCTCCATTTGGATTTCTTGGCCTTGGATGATCTTTGATGGTTTCCTTACTCTTGATTCACTTGTTTTTATGTTGTTGGTCACTAAATATCTTTGAACTCTTGTGAAATAAATGTAGAGAGATGTTTTAGAGAGAAGGGGTGTGATGTTGAAGTGAAATAAAATAAGCCTTGGTCCCCTTATTTAACAACTTGAAAATCTGTGTTGAAGTGTACAGTGGTCGTAAACATGGTTTACGACCCGTCCTCCAGCTTACGGACCGTCCTTCATGGGAGTATTTAACCATATCAGAACCAGAAACTCAGACTGCAACCATGGTGATTTACGACCATGGTTTACGGGCCGTAAATCACTTACAGTCCGTATTCCAGGTCGTATTTTACCATTTCCTCGACTGGCACAAAGTTGAAGTCTTGCATGCCAATTTACGACCTGCTAGTTTACGGACCGTATACCATTTTACGGTCCGTATTTACACTTTACGACCACTGGGCTTAGGCTTTTCATTCAAATCATCCACATCCATTTGCATGCATTGCTCACCTCATACCTTGCCTTATCTTAGCCAACTTTCTCGTCTTACCTCGGATACCTTTAAAATTTCACCTAAGGTCATCAAACGCCGTCTCTTACTGAGACATCATGCACTCGCACGCCTCACTAGTTCATTTACTTGCGTTCCAATGGGAAATTTTCCGAGGTGTAACATTCTTCCCCCCTTAAGAACATTCTTCCTCGAATGTTAAAGTCTTCGGGGATACTATAAAAATTTTGCCAGAGTTTCCCCTATAATATGGCATTACCATCTTGCCACAACAACCCATAATATCGATGCCATACAGGGCTACAACACAATAGCATACAAAGTTTGGCCACACACGACCCAAAAGCATAAAAGGAAAGCATACATACCTTAGAATCTTGACGTCTCATCTTGGACTTCTTCCAAGGGCTGAAATAAATGTGGGTATTTGGACCGCATACTTTCTTCCGCTTCCCACATCATTTCCTCTCGTTTTCTATATCTCCATAGAACCTTAACTGAGGCCACCTCTTTGTTTCTCAGCCTCCGTACTTGCGTGTCTAATATGGCAATGGGCACATCTTCATAAGTCAATCTCTCTGTTACTTGCACATCATTTACTTGGACGATCCTAGTAGGATCTCCAACACATTTTCGAAGCATCGAGACGTGAAATCGTGGATGGAATGACTCCAATTCCGGAGGTAGGTCTAACTCATAGGCCACTTTGCCTATTTTGCGCACAATCTCATACGGCCCATTATACCGGGGACTAAGCTTCCCCTTTTTGCCAAATCTCATTACGCCCTTCATTGGCGACACTTTCAAGAATACCCAATCTTTCACTTCTAACTCTAAGTCCCTTCGACGATTATCCGCATAGGACTTTAGACGACTTTGAGCTGCTAGCAACCGATCTTGTATGAGCATAACTTTCTCTATAGCTTGCTGAACCAAGTCTGGCCCTATCAATTTAGTCTCTCCTGCTTCAAACCACCCAATTGGGGATCTACACTTCCGCCCATATAGAGCTTCATACGGTGCCATTTGAATACTAGAATGCTAACTGTTGTTGTAAGCAAACTCAATGAGTGGCAAATGGTCATCCCAGTTTCCTCCAAAGTCTATCATACATGCCCGTAACATGTCCTCAAGAGTCTGAATAGTACGTTCAGCTTGCCCATCGGTCTGTGGATGAAATGCCGTGCTAAGGCTTACTCGAGTCCCTAACCCTCTTGGAAAGAGACTCCCAAAATTTTGCAGTAAACTGAGTCCCTCTATCGGAGATAATAGATACCGGAACGCCATGGAGTCTCACTATCTATTTAAGGTAAAGCCTTGCATAATCTTCTGCCACATAGGTCGTTCTGACCGGTAAGAAATAAGCTGACTTGGTGAGTCTATCCACAATCACCCATATGGAATCATACTTACGTCGTGAACGAGGTAAACCTGAAACGAAGTCCATGTTAATCACTTCTCACTTCCAAGTTGGGATTTCTATAGCTTGCAACAATCCACCCGGCTTTTGGTGGTCGATTTTCACTTGTTGACAATTTGGACATTGAGCCCCAAACTCCGCTATATCTTTCTTCATCCCATTCCACCAATATATAGACTTAAGGTCATGATACATCTTCTTTGCTCTGGGGTGAACAGAATAACGGGAACAATGAGCTTCTCTCAAAATCTGGTGGCGTAAACTTGCTACATCGGGAACACATAATCTTCCTCTACACCAGAGAACTCCGTCTCCTGAAATGTAAAATGATGACTCCTCTTTCTGAGGGAGTGTATCTCTGTAATACATTCGCATGGGATCCTCATAATGTCGCTCCTTCACATCTGCTACTAGCGACGAGACTGCAGAATTTTGAATAGTAGTTCCCTTGCTACCTAAGCCCACTACGCGGACTCCTAGGCTGGCTAGCTGCTGGAGCTCACGGGCCATTTCTCTCTTCTCCGGTCGTACATCACTTAGACTTCCCATCGACCTACGGCTAAGAGCATCAGCCACAACATTTGCCTTTCCGGGGTGATAAGAAATATCAACATCATAGTCCTTCAGCAATTCTAACCATCGTCGTTGCCGCAAATTCAACTCTTTCTGCTTGAAGATGTGTCGAAGACTCTTATGATCTGTATAGATATCTACGTGGACACCATATCAATAATGTCTCCATATATTTAATGCATGAACCACCGCGGCCAATTCTAGATCATGGGTAGGGTAATTCTGCTCATGTTTTTGTAATTGCCTTGAAGCATACGCAATCACTTTGCCATGTTGCATGAATACACAGCCTAGCCCAACACCTGAAGCATCGCAATAAACGACATATCCTTCAAATCCCTCTGGAAGTGTCAGAACTGGGGAAGAAGTCAATCTACCCTTTAACTCTTGGAAGCTACGTTCGCAAGCATCTGCCCGCTGAAACATTGTCGATTTCTGGGTCAACTTTTTGAGTGGTGCCGAAATAGAGGAAAACCCTTTAACGAACCTCCTGTAATAACCTGCTAAGCCCAGAAAGCTACGAACCTCCGTAGGAGTTGTTGGCCTCGGCCAAGTTTTCACGGCCTCAATCTTTTTACTATCCACTCGAATGCCATCGGCTGCGACAATATGGCCTAAAAATGCCACTGAGTTCAACCAAAACTCGCATTTGGAAAACTTTGCAAATAACTCTCGAGCTCGAAGAACTCCAAGGACAATGCTCAAATGATCCGCGTGTTCTTCCTCGGATCTAGAATACACCAAGATGTCATCGATAAATACTATCACGAATAAATCCAAGAAGGGTCTGAACACATTATTCATCAAGTCCATAAATACCCCGGCGCATTAGTTAGCCCAAATGACATCACCCGGAATTAAAAATGACAATATCTTGTTCTAAAAGCCGTCTTAGGGATATCCTTCTCCCTAACTCTCACTTGATGATACCCGGACCTCAAATCGATTTTCGAAAACCATTTGGCACCTTGCAATTTAACAAATAAATCGTCAATCCTCGGATGAGGATATTTATTCTTAGTCGTCACTTTATTCAATTGCCTATAATCAATGCACATTCTCAAGGAGCCATCTTTCTTTCGAACGAACAATACGGGTGTGTCACACCCCGATCTTATTAGGGTGTGATGGGCACCCGACCCCACATACGGAGCCGAGCGAACCCGCAGACCCTGATTACACACCAACAAATTTTTTTTTTGAAATCTGAAAAAGTCAATTACAAACAAAATACATATTGAACTTTCGAAATCTTCTGCTTTCTATTTCCAGAATTTAACAAATCTGTAATTATACAAAATCTATTAAGAAACACACACAACAACATATCGGCCGATAAAGCCGCTTACAGACTGACTATCATTACCCACGCCGCTGGCTGCAAAGTCTCTAACACTGATCAGACACCACAACATACATACCCTGACTCGGCAGTACTCCTGGAAGAAATGGAGCCCGCCAATCCACTGTGCCATCTTCGACTCATCTCATATAGTCATCTGTGGGTACCTGCGCGGCATGAAACGCAGCCCCCGAAGAACAGGGGGTCAGTACGGATATGTACTGAGTATGTAAGGCATAAGTACAGAAACGAAACCATGACTGGTATAGACAGAACAACAAACAAAAGCTTATTCAGAAATATTAACACTTATCGTTTTTCTTTTCAGACACGAATCATACTTACTCACCTCGTATACCAGACAGATTACAGAACGTACAAATTGTTTAACTGACATCATATAGCAGACGGAATACAGAATATACGGAAGGTCGGAATACTTACTCTCCAACATACGTCATACATAACAGAATCGGACGTCGTATCATATGCGCGGCAACCCCGGGGACAAATAACACGCCGGGTCAAGTGCCGTATCATACAGACAATAACCTCGGGGACAAATAACACGCCGAGGGACGGTCACATCATATCATATACATAGTGGCCTCGGGGACAGATAACACGCCGAGGAACCGATGAACAGTGCCAATGAATGCGCACGATAGCATAGGAACGTGGCTGCCACTCCTGCCTTTGGCGCCACAACACATCTAACTCCAGAAGTTTTCTCCGATCTCCGGCACACATCACACATAACCGCGGTACCCGGGGGCGGACAGATAACACAGCACCCCGAGCCCGGACACATCATACTTCGTAACATAACCTCGGTAACCGGGGACGGACATATACCACAGTACCCCGGAACCGGACACATCATACTTCAGAATTCACATATGGGGCTCAGCGGCCCGTCGCACGATTTACATACCGGCCCGGGACTCGGTGAAGGGAATCATAACATATACACGAGCAGAATAGCGAGAAACCGACTACACATAATTCAGACTCCACTGATTATTCAAACGTATTCTCAGAATGTCCATACAGACTACTTATTACAGATTGCTTACAGATTATTCAAACATACTCTCGGAATATACGTAACAGATTTCTTATTACAAACATACTTTATGTCAAACTACTTTTAACAGAATATTTCTATCAAGGTACCTATTATTTTTTTTTTTACTTAATCAGAATACATATTCCAACTTTCTTGCACCAGATTACTTATAACCGACTACCTAGGTTCGAGTACATATATCAAGGAATTATGGCAGAATGCCTATCGACATATGAGGGTCCAGGACAAGTTTCGGGTCAATCAGAGTTGGTATATAGAAGTTACGAGCGTTCGAAGTTCAGAACACTCTACAATTATTTCAGAAGCTTTCCTTGGAAAATCTAAGCCGTAATCACGTTAGCTACCTGATAGACATGTTTGTGGATCAACCCAAATAGAATCTTTGGAATCATACGTACATCAGAATACTTAAGTCAGAATAAATATATAAAAAGGGTATGCCAGAATACCTAATTCACACACTTACGTCAAAATACTTGCTTCAGCATACTTATATCGGAATTTCTCATATCGAGATACTTATACCAAATACTCACGTCAGCACATTTGGGTCGGCATCATTAATCTAGAATGTTTATGTCAAAATACTTAAATTACGAATCGCCTATCAGACCCATTTGCTACTTAGTTAGGGGAGACATACAGATCACAAACAGATTCAGAATTTCAGAATGGAATAACCTCGGGATACATAGCATATCATAGCCTACATGGCTCTAGGGCATGCCAAAAGAAAGAAAGGTAAGCCTCACATACCTGAGCGACGACCAACTAGTCGCGCTTACGCGTCCGACTTGTTTGCCTACACGCAAGAGAGTTCATCCATCTTGTCAATCTACGTCCAAAAGGATTCATTCATTCGTTAGTCCCATTACCAAATACATACTTCAACCCTTTGAACATATTCACTTATTTTCTGCCGGAATTTCGGCAGCATTTCCCCTGCAAGTGTACCAATCCCGAGAATAGGGCTCGGCCCCAAATCAACAACAACCACCCGGGAATGTAACCCGGCCAAACCAACAATGGTATTAACAACACCAAGAAGAGATTCAAAACACAATTTAACATTAGTAACTCTTTGCTACACAATTCGACACTATTCCGTTTTCGTTCAAATTAACCGCATACGATCGAACCGACACCCACATTCAAACATTCAAGTACCAATCCAGGACACTTAGACAAGATTCAAAAACACTTCGGACAACCCACAAAATGTTCAAATCAGCCCATCCAATACGCAAGCAACTCCGAAATCTTCCAAGTCAAAGAGAACATCAACAACACATTTCTTTCCTTCCAAATTCATCAACTACACTAACAATCCATAATTTAGCAACATTAGTCTTACAAATACAAGAGACCATATTAAGATCACATTAGGTACCAAAACAGCCCACAAACTACTATAACCCCAACTTTGAATCGTTCAGCTTCTTTTTGCATTACGAAATCCACAACGACACAACTAATACACTAAATGAAATTAATTCATTCCTTGACACACAAAACAGTCCATTTTCGGCCAACACTACATCCACACACTACATGCACAATTCCATCATTTCCTTCACCCTACAACATGTACAAATCACCCATAACACAAACAACACTCAAAATACTAGATAAAACAATTGAATCATTGTCTTGTAAGCTACATATGCACACGGCCACACACCAACACATACATAATTCATGAATTTCACTCATTTCTACATACTACAACACTTCAACAATACTTATAACACATAAAAGAGGATTGGTTCTTTACCTTCATTCTTCAATTCCTCCACTTGATTAAAGCTCATAAACCATCCATATGAGTGCTCTACTTGATCCAACAACTCCACCATGCTAACAAGCATCATCTAATTAGTAGGAAACCAAGATAAAAATATTTTCCAAGCATCAAAGGGGAGGGGCTGGTTTCGGCCAGCCCCCTTGGCCGAACCCCTCCATATTTTTTTTTTGTTTTGCTCTTCCTTTATTTTTGTCTTCAATTAGCAAGATCACTTATATATAGATATACATAAGTAATGCATGTGAGGGGCACATGCTCCCTTCTAGAGTGTTCTTCAATTTTCTTGAAATTTTGCTAACAATTTGGTCAAAGAAGACTAAAGTCTTCTTGACCCTATTTTTTTTTTCTTTTATCACACTTGGCCCCCCATACTTAATAAAAGTGTGGACATGCACCATGTATGCCACACACACGGCCAAACCTTGTTTTTGGTCCAAAATTTTCAAGACAAATGTTTTTTTGTAAAATTCCCATTCTACCCTTATTCTTTCCGCAATACTTCCATGAGCCATCCGGCAAATTCTCTTCTTGCCCTTAGCCTCTCACAATATTTTCATACCAATAATGGTCATAAGTAGTATTCTTAACGACTTGTGTATTAGGGCAACATTTGAAAAGGGTTTCGCCCTTAACCTTCCACGACGACTTTGAAATATTCAAATGTTCAAAATACGGGTCGTAACAGGGTGCTCCCCACGGGGATGAACTAGGCCTAATGAAGCCCTTATCAAGCAAGTCTTTCAATTGCTCCTTCAACTCTTTCAATTCTGCGGGTGCCATTCTATAGGGAGGAATAGATATAGGTTTAGTGCCTGGCAACACATCAATGGCAAAATCAATCTTCCGCTCGGGAGGAAGGGCTGGAAGCTCTTCCGGGAACACATCCAAAAATTCATTCACTACGGAAACTGACTGAAGAGGCGGCGACTCAGCTTCTATATCTTGAACTCGCACTAGATGATAAATACAACCCTTTGTGATCATCTTCCTTGCCTTTAGATAGGAAATAAATCTACCTTTTGGTGACGCCGTATTCCCTTTCCATTCTAAGATTGGTTCTCCCGGAAATTGGAAACGAACCATCTTCATTCGGCAATAAACATTGGCATAACAAGAAGCCAACCAATCCATGCCCATAATGACATCAAAATCTACCATTTCTATCTCATGCAAGTCAATCATGGTACGACGGTCACATATCACAACTACGCAATCTCTATATACTCGGCTAGCTATTACCGATTCGCCCACAGGCGTAGACACCTCAAAAGGTTTGATTGACTCCAGCTCGACTATAAATCGACCCACAATATATGGAGTAACATATGATAATGTGGATCCCGGATCAATCAAAGCATATACATCATGAGAGAATACCGATAATATACCTATGACCACGTCAGGAGAAAACTCAAGATCTTGGCATCCAGCCAAAGCATAAATACGGTGCTGAGGACCGCTAGAACTGGGGGCTCTCCCTCTGCCTCTACCATGGCCAAGTAGCGCATGTGAACCTGGCCCCGTAGGGCGTACAGATGCCGAAGACCCGGCTACCGACCCTGATGGCTGGGTCCTACCTCCACCATGCACTGAGGGGCAATCACGCATAATATTGCCTGGTCGACCATATGAATAGCAACCATCTGAACCTGATCGGCACTGACCCCAATGCAACTTCCCACACTGGGAACATCGTGGCACGGGTGGCCTCGCCTGACCCAAATCACCTCTAAACTGGGACCCCGAATAACTCTGACTCGGCTCGAAATGAGTAGATCTATCAAATCTCTGGCCTGAAAATCGTGGAGGTGCACTGGTCATAGAATAGCCTAAATGTCTAGGGAACTGCTGCCTGTGTCCGCCTGTGGACTCGCTCATTGGGCCTGAAGATCTGGCCCTCTTGCTATGACCCCTATCTTGCTCACGCTCACTTCTCGCTGTTATAGGCTTTCTTCTAGGTTCTGAGCATGTGCCTGAATGCGTGCGTTATCCATACCGTCCTGAAGGGGCGCAGTCAAGCATTTATCCATCAAGTGTGGCCCTAGGCCTTTTACAAATCGGTGTACCCGGTCGCCCATATCCGCTACCATGGCCGAAGCATACCTAGCCAAGGAGTTAAAGCGAAGGCTATACTCTAGGGCACTCATACTACCTTGCCTCAAGTTCAAGAATTTATCGGCCCTAGCTCGCCGAACTTTTGGAGGCATATAATGACGTAGAAAAGCATCAACGAACTCTGGCCATACCAGGGGAGGTGCATTGGCTCCCTATGAAGCCATCCATACCGTACACCACTGGGTCGAGACATCTCTCAATCTATATGACGCTAACTCCACCGACTCGGTGTCTGAAGCATGTATCAACCGAAGGGTCCTTAGCATACCATCAATAAAATCCTGAGGGTCCTCCTCCGGCTTTGACCCAAAGAATTCCTGAGGGTTTAAAGTAATGAAATCACGGGCCCTTGCACTAACGACCCTATCACCAAGCCCTGAACTTTGCCTCTGAGTTTGGGCCGCAACCAATTGAGTCAGCAAATTAATGGCCTCTTTAACATCTTGGCCAGAAGCATCCGGTGGAGGAGCTGGAGGTGCTGGAGCTGGGGCTGAGGCTCCCTCACACTCCTCAGAAATAGGCACTGTCTGGGAGGACTGAGATTGAGCCGCACTCTGGGACTCACTTTCCTCTACTACCGGTGGCGGTGCTCTTTTAGCCCGCTTTTCTGCCACCGTCTTGCCCTTTTGGGCTACTGTAGCCTTTTTCTTTATAGGCATCTCTGAAATACACAACACACGATTAAGGGACAAGAATTTCTTACATCATAGCTCTATCGCACGATTTCTTATGACGAAAGAAGGTCATTTATTCCAAAAATTTCCGCAACTTCTTGTTTATAAGTATGGCGCGCAACACACCCATAACCAAGACTCTACTAGACACGGCTCGTAGACACACCCTAGGACTGAACTGCTCTGATACCACTTTTGTCACGACCCGACTAGGGGGCCGCGACAAGCACCCGGTGCTAGCCCACCCGGGCACCCCTTAGCCTACCCTTATGCATACATTTAGGTGAGCCACATGACTAGACATACACTTCCTTTCATCCATTCATCTAGTCCCATTTGGACGACAACATCATTATATCATCATAGGCATTTATGCCACATCAATGTATATGGGCCAACAAGGCCAACAAAATGGCATAAAAAAATATAGGCCGACAAGGCCGAACACATCTAACCACATACACATGTCTACGAGCCTCTAAGAAGGTTATAACATATCACATGAGCGGGACAGGACCCCGCTATGCCCATAATTATATACACAAAAGAATAAATACCCAAAAGTTATGGCTACGAAGGAAATGGAGCTCTTCTATGAAATCTCTGAATAAGCAGCTATGGATCAGGCCTGTCTCCCTTTGCACCTGCGGGCATGACGCAGCGTCCACAAACAATAGGACGTCAGTACGAAGAATGTACTGAGTATGTAAAGCATGATCAACATCGATATAGAAGCATAATGAATAACATGTGAAGTTGCATAGGAGAGGAGACAATACTATCATCATTATGGCACTTACTTACTTTCCGTAGAGACATTCCGTTTCAATTACGTATCCGCATACATATACCCATATCCGTACTTGGTTATTGTTACACTCCATAATAATCCGTGCTACTTGTACTAAAACAAGAAAAAATGAGTTAAGAAGGTTCAAGGAAAGTTAGTCGAGTTAGTAAGAATATCGTTATATATATGGCCCTACCAAGGCTTCAGGGTTATCCGTACCATCTGCAGATGTGTGCGCGCGTTACGTAATCATATACATATATATATATATAAACATATACTCTACCCGGCACCATAGGCTCGGGGTTTCATTATAGCCCTTCATAGGCACACATACATCTAATAGCCCGTAGGCACCTTTGGCATCATTATTATTATCATCATCATTACTATCATCATCATTATCGTTACGTCTATATTATAGGCTTACTCGTTATATGAGGAGCGTAGTACAAACGCAGTACATATCGAGGATCGTGAGCTTATGAGCTCGGAAGATCAATCATTTGGAGACAACATACTCGTATAGAGGAATTAGAAATTTGGCCAAAGAACCATGCCTTATGAATGAAGGGTTAGCCTTACATACCTTTCCGTCGGGCTATTCTACACTTGCACGTTCCCTTCCAACGTTAGCGTTTCTACCTTCATTAATATCATAACAATGGCCATTAGTCATTCACATTATCCACATTCCTTAATTTACTCCTAGTTCACCCATATTCATGGTTATAACCTTCGACCTCTTCCACTCATATACAATGTCTATCCCATGATCTTAACGTCATTTATAACACATTTATAGCACACCTCAACAACAATCGTAATTCAATTCAAACTATTTCTCAAAATATCACTATTCATCATTCATGACCCATTTTACCATATTTTCTACAATCCACGTATTTCAACTCTTCAATACCTTAAACATCATATAAATATCATGAATCTTACCTTAGATGTTGTAGGAACAAGCTTTAGTTGATAATACTCCACTTTGAGCAAAACCCTAGTTTTCCTCCATTTGGATTTCTTGGCCTTGGATGATCTTTGATGGTTTCCTTACTCTTGATTCACTTGTTTTTATGTTGTTGATCACTAAATATCTTTGAACTCTTGTGAAATAAATGTAGAGAAATGTTTTAGAGAGAAGGGGTGTGATGTTGAAGTGAAATAAAATAAGCCTTGGTCCCCTTATTTAACAACTTGAAAATCTGTGTTGAAGTGTACAGTGGTCGTAAACATGGTTTACGACCCGTCCTCCAGCTTACGGACCGTCCTTCATGGGCGTATTTAACCATATCAGAACCAGAAACTCAGACTGCAACCATGGTGATTTATGACCATGGTTTACGGGCCGTAAATCACTTTACAATCCGTATTCCAGGTCGTATTTTACCATTTCCTCGACTGGCAGAAAGTTGCAGTCTTGCTTGCCAATTTACGACCTGCTAGTTTACGGACCATATACCATTTTACGGTCCGTATTTGCACTTTACGACCACTGGGTAGATTGCAAATCTGCAACTTTTCATATTTCTTAGGCTTTTCATTCTAATCATCCACATCCATTTGCATGCATTGCTCACCTCATACCTTGCCTTATCTTAGCCAACTTTCTCGTCTTACCTCGGATGCCTTTGAAATCTCACCTAAGGTCATCAAACATCGTCTCTTACTCATGGGACATCATGCACTCGCACGCCTCACTAGTTCATTTACTTGCGTTCCAACGGGAAATTTTCCGAGGTGTAACAGCCGCATTCCGGGACTCACTTTCCTCTACAACTGCTGGCGGTGCTCTTTCAGCCCGCTGTTCTGCCACTGTCTTGCCCTTTTGGGCTGCTGTAGCCTTTCTCTTTACAGGCATCTCTGAAATACACAATACACGGTTAAGGTGAAGGAAGTTCTTATATCATAGCTCTATCGCACGATGTTATGAAGAAAGAAGGTCAATCATTCCTAAAATGCCCGCAACCTCTTGTTTATAAGTGTGGCACGCAACACACCCATAACCAAGACTCTATTGGACACGGCTCGTAGACACACCCTAGGACAGAACTGCTCTGATACCACTTTTGTCACGACCCAACCGGAGGGCCGCGACGGGCAGCCGATGCTAGTCCACCCGGGCACCTCTTAACATACCTTTACATTCACATCTAGGTGAGCCACATATTAAATCATACGTTTCTATTCATCAATCATACGAATCCCATTGGGCAACAATACCTTCATATAACCGTTGGCAACTAAGCCCATATCAATGTACATAAGCCGACGAGGCTAACAAAATGATATCCCAAAATATAGGCTGACAAGGCCAAACACATCTAACTATATACACATGTCTACGAGCCTCTAAGGAGAGTATGGCATATCATATAGGTGGGACAGGACCCCGCTATGCCCATAAAATATATACACAAAAGAATAAGTACCAAAAGCTTTAGCTCCGAAAGAAATGGAGCTCCGCTATGTAGTCCCTGAGTAATGTAGCGATGGATCAAGCCTGTCTCCCTGGCCACCTGCGGCCATGACACAGCGTCCACAAATAAAAGGACGTCAGTACGAAGAATGTACTGAGTATGTAAAGCATGATCAATATCAATATATAAGCATCATAAGAAACATAAGAAATAACATAAGATGGGAGATAGTAATATCATCGTCATAAACACTTACTTGCCTTTAATAGGGACTTTCCATTTCTAGAGCATGATTGTATACATACATCCGTATCCGTATCCGTATTCATATCCGTACTCATTTACATTCATATCCATAATCGTATTCATAAACACATTCTTATTCGTATTTGTATTATGTCCGTATTCATACTCATACCTATATCATATACATATCCATATCATGAACATATCATTTACATAACATACTCGACTACGAAGGTTCGGTGTTTCACGTACCCGACCATAGTTCGGTTCAGTGATCATACATACCTGGCCAACCAAGGCTCAGTGTTACACATACCTGGCCCTACCAAGGCTTAGTGTTATCCGTACCCAACTGCAGTGGTGCGCACGCATCGTCATATACATATATATATATATCTATATATATTCTACCCGGCCGTATAAGCTTCGGGTTTCATAATAGCCATACATAGGCACACATACATATAAGCTCATAGGCATCTTTAGCATTATTACCATTTTCATCGTCGTCATTATAATTTTCACTATCATCGTCGTTCATTACATCTATCCTTATAGGATTAATCGTCATATGAGAAACTTAGTACAATCGTAACATATCAAGAATCAGAAACTTAGTAGCTTTTGAAGATATAGTCATTTGGAGGACATCATAGACTTATAGAAGATTTAGATGATTGGCCAAAGAATCATGCCTTATGAAAGAAGGGTTAGCCTTACATACCTTTCCGTTCAACTATTTTACCACTTGCGCGTTCTCCTTCAACGCTCATGTTTCTACCTTCATTAAAGTTATACTATCATTAGAAATCGATACCTAGCATACACGACTAAAACTAGAGAAAACCGGACAATATCTCCTTTATTTATACGACATTCCTCCATATCATATATCAACTCCCAAACGTCAATAATACATTCACAATATCATAACAATAGTCTTTATTTATCCACATTATCTATATTTCTCAATTCACTCCCAATCACCCATATCCATGGTCATAACACACGACTACGTTCATTCATATACATTGCATATCCCGTGTTCTTAACATCATTTATAACATGATTACAATCATATCATATCACGAATCATTACTCAATCCAAACTATTACTCAAAGATGACACTATTCCCACATTCAAGACCCATTTTCTATATCCTTCTACAATCCAAGTGTTTCAACTTTCAAATACCTTAAACAACATGTAAATACCATAAATCTTACCTTAGATGTTGTAGGAACAAGCTTTGGGTGGAAATACTTCACTTGAGCCAAAATCCTAGTTCATCTCCAATGAGATTTCTTGACTTGGATGATCTTTAATGGGTTTCTTACACTTGATTCACTTAGTTTATGTTGTTGATCACTAATATCTCTTGAATTCTTGTGGAAGAAATGTAGAGAGATGTTTTAGAGGGAAGGGGTGTGATAGGGAAATGAAATGAAATAAGACTTGATCCCTCATTTAATACACCAAATTCTGTCCCGACCAGTTCTACGGACCAACAGACGGTTTGTATAAATTATATTGACCGTATGTATGGCCGTAGATTTGGTCCAGAGAGGGGTGACAATCTGGGCTGATTGTACGGTCCAACATACAGTCCGTATGTTTTATACGGCCAGTATGTTTGGCCGTATAATCCCCAGTTTCCCGAGGTTCGTTTTCGTCGACTCGTTTGATCTCCAATCCTTATGGAACCTTCTTAGCACTTGTTTATCACCTCATTAACAATCTAAGGGACGTTATAACTCTTCCCCAAAGCATTATTAAATCCTCGTTAGCTTGTTACTCGTAATTCCTTTTTGATACCTATCGTAAGCCATGCCTTCTCTTGGCAAACTTTCTTCCCTTATCTCGAACGTCTTTGAAATTTTTAATTAGGGTCATCAAATATCATTCCTTATTTATTGAGATACCGTATATTTCGTGCTCTTCGTTTAGTCTATTCACCGTGCATCAACGAAAAATTTTCCAAGGTGTAATAACTTCCTGCCTATCAGAACTACTTATTCAGCTGAGGATTATGCGAAGCTCTATCTTAGAGAGATTGTACGACTTCATGGTGTTCCTACAACCATTATTTCTGATAGAGGGTGGCAGTTCACAACTAACGTCCGGAAATCATTTCAGAATGGATTGGGGACTCAAGTGAGTCTTAGTACTACATTTCATCCGCAGAAAGATACAAACGGAGCGTACTACACAGACACTTGAGGATATGCTGAGAACTTGTATGAGTGATTTTCGTGGTAGCTGGGATGATCATTTGCTTCTTATTGAATTTTCCTAATAACAGTTACTATTCCAGTATTCAGATGGCTCCTTATGAGGCTCTACATGGGCGAAGATGTAGATCGCCTATAGGATGGTTCGATGTTGGAGAAAATTAGCTAGTAGGCCCAGACCTAATACAACAAGCAATTGACAAAGTGAAAGTGATTCAATAAAGGATACTAGCGACGCAGAGTCGACAGAAATCCTTTGCAGATAACCGGCGACGCAAGTTAGAGTTTGAGGTAGGCGATTGGGTTTTCCTGAAAGTTTCACCTATGAAGGGAGCGATGAGATTTGGCAAGAAGGATAAGTTGAGCCCTTGATACAATGGGCCATATAGAATCATTCGTACAGAGGGTAAGGGAGCATATGAGCTAGAACTACCTTCTGAGTTGGAGTCTATACATCCAGTATTCCATGTGTCCATGCTCCGTAAGTGTATAGGAGTTCTCTCGAGAATTATACCGGTAGATGATATCCTGGTGACCGAGCAGTTGTCATACGAAGAGACCTCAGTGGCTATATTAGATAGACAAATTCTTAGATTGCGTACTAAGGATGTGGCTTCGATTAAAGTTCTGTGTAAAAATAATAATGTTGAAGAAATGACTTAGAAACTGAAGAGGAAATAAAGGCTAAATACCCGTATTTGTTCTCGAGGATGGTGTATTTACAGGGGAAGTGCTGCCGAAATTTCGGTGGAATATAAATGAATTCATTTGAAAGACTAAGATAAGTATATGACGATGAGTCTAGTGATTTTGTCGACTCTCTTGAATGTAGACTAGCGAGCTTGGACAATTAAGCGTAGCTAATAGGACGTGGAGCAGGTATGTAAGGCTTACCCTTTCTTTCTTTTGGCATGTCCTAGAGCTCAGTAAGGTATGACATAACACGCACCTTGGGGTAACTCTACTCTTTTATTCCGAGCTTGGTTATGATGCTTATTATCTTTTGTCATGAGCATGTTTCATATGGTTGAGTCTATTGTATGATTAATAAATGAATAAGATACTTCATATGTTTTTGATATGTATCCATGATTCCGAAGCTCCATTTGGTATGTTTCCGAGTTTGTCTATGATTCTTATTCACTTTTGATATGAGTACGCTCGATATAGTTGAGCTTATTATATGATTGAATAACGAGATGAGCATAAAGAATTCTGTTTCTAAATGAGTTCTTTAAGTTTTAATGTCCCTAACTTTCGTAAAAGATCTTGGATTTACTTTGAAACGTTCGTAAAAGTTCTGTAGTAAAAATATCCGTAACTTTCCCATACTATACCGGATTGACTTGAAACGTGTTTATGATCCTTCAAATATCTGTAAGAGTACGTCTCTATCGATTCTTGATTTATGTACATATGGTTTCGCACTACTCTGTTCGTGCAAGTCTCAGTATGTCCTTCACTGCGTCCCGGGCCAGGGTATGTTCTCGTGCGTACTTCTCTGCATTGTTCACCGCGTCCCTCTCACTTGCGGGCCGAGGCATGTTACATATGATATGATGATATGATGACGGGGTGGCGGTCAGGATGGCATATGATGACTTTATTCACCGCGTCTCGCAATAGAGGGTCGGGGCACGTTACATGCATACATGATACATGACATGGACATATATGATTCTACTTACCGCGTCCCTCAATACACGGCCGGGGCACGTTACATGCATATATGATACATGACATTGGCATACATGATTTCATTCACCGCGTCCCTCAATGGAGTGCCGGGGCACGTTATATGTATATATGATATATGGTAATGACATACATGAATTTACTCACTGCGTCCCTCGCTAGAGGGTCAGGGCACGTTATATGACGTATGATATACGATGATGGTATACATGATTTTCATTTGAAAAGGGAAGTGCTTTGATGTTTAAAAGTTCATACTTGATTTTGGTAAACCTCTGTTTCAGCTATGATTCTCTTTTACTTTGATTCTTACCTTACATGCTCAGTACATTTTCCGTACTGACCCCCTTTCTTCGGGGGCTGCGTTTCATGCCGCGCAGGTACACCCAGATGAGTAGAAGCCAATATAGAAGATGTTCCAGCGGTGTTGGCAAGCTACACTTGCTCCTGGAGTGCTGCCGAGTCAGAGTATATGTGCTATGATTTCTGATTAATGTTAGAGACTTTGCAGACAGAGTCGTGGGTATAGAATGTCAGTTTTGTAAGCGGCTCCATCAGCCGATGTGTCATTCTGTGTTATGTGATAAATTCCATATGATTACAGATTTTGTTTGATTTGAGAATAACGAAAGAGAATATTTCTGAAAGCTGTACTATGTATTTCATCCTAGTTTGATTTAAAAGTCCAAAAAGATTATGTGTGTGTTAAGGGTCAGAGGGTTCGCTCGGCCCTAAGTAAGGGTCGGGTGCCCATCACACCCTAGGGAGATTAGGGTGTGACAAAGTCGTATCAGAGCAGGTTGTCCTAGGGGTTGTCTGCAAAGTCGTGTCCAGCAGAGTCCTGTTTATGGGTGTGAAGCCTGCCACATTTATAAACAGGAGGCTGCGGGGCATCTAGGCGTTGTTGACCTTCTTTCTGTCTTAGATCGTGCGATAGAGCCAAGTCATAGGAAAATGAAATTTCTTATATAACCCTTACAAACGATGGAAGAAGGCGAGTAACGATATGGAAGGTCATAAAGGTAAGCCTTGATATATTTGTTCTGTTACCTGGAATTGGAAGCTTTGGATGGCTGGAATGTGTCATATAGCCGTATGTTCTGTGAGGTATTGTCGATGTTTGCTGCGTACAGATTTTGAAGAGTAAGGATTGTAAAGGAGATTCTGTTAGAATTTTTCAAAATCAGGTCATTTAACGAGGTACGCCTAACAGGAGGAAGCGTGGAAAGGAAATATCGTAACCAGAAAATAAATGGGATGCATTGTTTTAGAGGAGCTACGGATTTGGGCATGGCGTGAAAACGATTGTGAGAAAGACGATTAGCAGTCTGAAAGATTAAAATGGATAACATTCAAGGTTTAGTAGGAGCAAGGTCTAATGGATGATTTAGGGAAAGTCGACAGTCAGTTCTGCTGTAGATTATTATGTAAGGATGGTGAGTGGAAATTCGAACAGACTGATGTTTGAGTACTTATAAGTAATGGCGATGAAGGTATGATCGCTACCATCGGGAATCTGGAAGTCCAGGACAAGAAATAATCATACACACAGGTGGAAGGTGAACATTGGGAATTGAAAAGGGTAAAATAGTAATTGTAATGGGAAGGACGTGTTACGAAAATGTCTCGGAATCTGTAAGACTTCGACTTGCTCCAGATTATGTAATGAAGGTCATGCGGCGAAGTGGACGCGATTATATCAGCATTAAGGCATAAGAGGTCGCGTAGGACGAGGAGACTAGATTGGTGAAGAGACAGAGAGTGCATCACAGCTCCGGAATTAGGATAGGCTTGAATAGCGTTTGAAGGTATTTTGTGGGCTAGTTGATAGTATATATATATATATATATATATATATATATATATATATATATATATATATATATATATATATGTGTGTGTGTGTGTGTGTGTGTGAATGCGTATGATATCCCATATGTGATTGTATCGGTGGGCACGTGAGTCCCAGCAACCAATGTTACGGTATGGAAAGCATCAATTGAGTAAGGGTACCGAAGCTTAAGTGACAACAAAAATAAATGGTGCAAGTGTTATGAGATAAGCTGCTATTATTTTTACTACAGGTTAAGATTGGAAATTTTAATACAATAATATTTGGAAAGGAAAGAGTATGAGTAAATGGAAGGCAGGGAGATCAAAATGTCAGAAAAATGTGAAAGGTAAGAAAACCTCGGTGAGTGAAACCCCCGAGAGAAATTACCGGCAAGGTACGAGACTATTTGGATAAATATTCAAAGGTAGACACGTGAAAAGGATAAAGTATAGTAATATGGGACAAAAGAGGAGTGTATGAGGTTCGAGAACCAATTTCATTACGTAGGGCTAAAGGAATAGTGACTATGACAAGGAAAGTGAGGTAAGAGAAAGAATGCTTAAGCCTTGCGATGATGTTAAGGTGAGAGGTATATAAAGGGATAAATTTATGGTAAAATTAACACGGTTTCCTTGGACGTGGAGCAACTTTCCAAAGGGATAATTTAAGAATAGAACGGAATTGCGCGTTTAAGGTAAAATTTCATGAACTTCAGAGCCGATGCCATAAGCGGCAAAAAGAAGAAAATTGTTCGAGGAGGAAGGAACCCAAGAAAGGTTAGGGATGAGAATGGAGAAGATGTACTAACGGAATTAGTCGAAGGAAGAGGAGGACATTGGGAGCAAAATAACTGGAAAAAAAAGAGATACTTTAATGAGTTAGCAGTAGAAACCCGATTATGCATCAAGGAAAGAACAAGGGTGATGGATCGACCCCGTTGATTAGGAAATTAATGGTATAGAATGAGAATTCATGTGAGGTCTGAAAGATTTGATCTTCAAGGAAATGGAATGAAATGCAAGGAACGTACATAGGAGACCGCTCAGTCATAGCATCATAAATATAGTTAAAGGCTCAATGAGCAAGGATAGAGAGAGTATAAACTGTAAGGATTCTGTGTTAAGAGCAAAAGTGGCGGAACACTCGAAAAACATGGACGCACAGCTGCAACGCAAGCGCATAGTTAAAAGGAATTACAAGTAAGTAAGATAAATGAGTGAAAGGACTAATAGTGGGTGGAAGGATATGGGAATGTTGACAAGAATAATGATATGGTCATAAAATGAAAGAAAAGCTTATGGTAAAAAGTTTTCGATATGTTATGCATAGAGTTGGAAAGAAAGACAAGAAGTAAGATATAACCAAAGGCTTCATAAAAGGGACATAGTGAGCCTCGACGTCCCCATGAACTAGTAAGTACAGGACACCATTAATCACAAAAGACAGAGAGATGGAAAGACGAAAAAGAAGGCAGCAGAATTGGATACCTTTATCAGTATTCTAGTTAAATACGAGAGTGTAAGTAGCAAAAATATAGACAGGCCAGACTATATGATAATGGAAATCGGCTTTGAGGAGAAAATGAAGGGCGGTAGGTAAATTATCGTAGACGAGGACACTCGGAGATTGTTGGCATATAAGGAGCCCCTTAAAGGGGGGGAGGCCATATTATATTAGGCTTAACAGGAATCACAACAGTTTCAAGCGCCAGAAAAGGAAATTTATTAGCTCGGGGCCAGCACTCAAAATATATAGGCATATCAAGAGAATACATGGAAGAAGTAGAAACGAATTGACAATGAGTGTACCGTGAGGCTGACATAAAGGGAAAGGATGGAAGAGTTCATTGGATACAAGAAAATAGTTCATGGACCATTAATCATACGGAACATGAGAAGATACGCTATGAAATTATATGAATCATCGATGTGAAGCGATGCTCAATCATAGTTGTAAGGAATCCATACCGGAGAGCTAACAAGAAATAACGATGGGTGAAATGAGCGCCAATACAACGAGACCAAAGCCAAGTATACTCGTGTCGAGAAAGGTGAGGAAGGAAGTAAGAGAAAGAAGTTGTAGTAAGAACTCAAAGATGTTGCGAGCTAAGAAGTTGAGTGAATTCGGATCATAAATTACCATATGGGTAACTGGACTGCGAAGGTTGATAAATAATAAAGAAACATTACGTACATACGTCTTTGAATGAATATTTAGAATGGAAAATTAAAAAGGGACAATGACAAAGTGTCAGCCATAAAGAAACAGGGAGCAAAGAAAGGAGAACACCAAAGGCCAATGGATATTTGTAGCATGGTAAGTGAGACTGCAATGCTATAGTAAAAACAAGGAACAACCTGTGGCTATATTGGATCATTAGACGAGAAGGTTACGTACCAAAACATGACTTCTATTAAGGCATTGTGACGAAACAGTAACAGAAAAGAGGTGACCTGGGAAGGACAAGGATAATAAGTTAGTACAGTGAATTAGAAGAACCCATGACACGGAATGAAGACTCATGTAAAGACCGAGGAGTTCGATTATAAAGGAAATAGGGTGAAAGATAAAGAATGGGCATAAAGGAAAGGACAACTATGAAAGGGACCCTCCCGAAGTATTATGACACCCCATGAGGCCAGTTGAACATTCGACGACGAATGTTCCAAAGGGGGGGAGGATGTTATAGCCCGTATTTTGTACGTTCGGATAATTCGAGATAATTGTGAGAAGTTAAAGCCAAAGCTATATTTTGATCTTGTTTAATACATAAGTTGTTTATGAATATTATTGGTGTGGAAATATTGAGAAAGGCTAAGGGTAAAAAGGGAAATTCGCAAAGTGGTTCATGGTAAAAATTGTGGAAGGCTAGGGGCAAAATGGGAATCTCACCAACACTTCAAGAAAATTCTTGAATGGACCATTTTGGCCATGTGGCCGTCCAAGTTAAGGTGGGCTTGGCCCACATGGATGAATTATTTATGCTTATATATATGAATTATTAGTCATATTTCTCATACAACTTCAAGAAGCTTGGAGAAGAAGAAAGAAAGAAGAAAAAAAAAGTTGAAGGCATTCGGCCACGGCTAGCCAAATTTGGCCCCATGGAAAACTTATCAAAAAAATTATTTTCTTCTAGAATTCCTACTAATTTGAAGGTTCTCTTTAACGTGGGATAATTGTTGGAGCAAGAAAACCATTCATTATTGCAAGTTCAAGACCCTAGCCAAGTAAGAAGACAAGTGGGAAAAGGTAAGGTTTCATCTTCTTTTACATGTTATGGATGGTTGTGTATGTTGTAGTATGTAGAAATGAATGAAATTCATGAAAATATGGAAGTTATGTTGTGGCCGTGTACATGTAGTGTATGGCCGAGCATGTGTTGTGTTGTGTAAGCATGGTGAACAAATTTTTACTTAGCATTTTGGTTGTTGTTGTAATGGATTCTATGATGGAAATTAAAGTTTGATAATTCTAGTTGAAGTTGTAATGGTTGGAGAGTTGTTTTAGAAGCTAATGTGACTTGAATGTAGTTTTCTTGTATTTATGGAAGATAATGTTGTTAGTGTGTGAATTGTTGGTGTAGTTTATGAATTTGAAAGAAGGAAATGTGTTGTTATGGTTCTTGTTGCATTTGGAAGGTTTCGGGTGGAATGACATATTGGCTAGACTATTTTGATCATTGCGCGGATTGTTTGAAGAGTTCTTGAGTTTTGTTTGAAAGGTCTTGAACAAGTATTTAAACGTGTGAGTATTTATGTTGGCTTGATTGGGTATTATTGAATTGAATATAAATGAAATGTCGTTGAATTGTATGATAAAGGTTGTTAACATTAGGATGCGTCTTGAATTGATTGTCGATATTGTTGGCATGATTGTTGGTATTGTTGTTGATAATTTGGCCGAGTTGAATTCTCGGATTGTTGGTTGATAAATTGGCCGAGTTAAATTCTCGGGGATGGTGTTTTTACAGGGGAAATGCTGCCGAAATTTCGGTGGAATATAAATGAATTCATTTGAAAGACTAAGATAAGTATATGACGATGAGTCTAATGATTTTGTCGACTCTCTTGTGTCACACCCTAACCTTGATAGGGCATGATGGGCACCCGACTCTTTTCAGAGTCGAGCGAACCCTTAAACATTCGCTTTACCAAAACCTGTCATTTCCAAAACTTTTAAAAACATGAAAGTTTTCCAAATAGAGATCATTATCTTTATACAGATTATGAAAAACTTTCAATCAATTACGTACTTTAAATCAACTGAAATCATTTAAAAATACATACTCTTTTAGCATCTATAAATGATTCGCATTTCCCGACGCCCTATCCACAGGACACTGTCTGCAAAGTCTCTAACATATACAAAATACCATGACATAAATACTATGACCCGGCAACACTCCGAACTGAGATGGAGCTCGCCAATCCCACTGGAACACCTTTAGCAAAGTCTTCTAGTCCTCTGGGTGTACCTGCGTGGCATGAAACGCAGCCCTCGAAGAAAGGGGGTCAGTACGGAATATGTACTGAATATGTAAAGCAGTACTGAATCATAAACAAGGAAAGAGCGGCAGTAAACAAGTTTAGAAATCAAACTGTAAGTAACCTGAAATAGCACTCTGAACCAAGTCATGTAGCCTTTACCCAAATTCTATCATGCACAATATAAACACTGCATACGCAAGTTCTGGAATACACAATATGAATTTAGTATCACAATAGTCCCTTCGAACGGCCGCTTCCGGCAAGATAATAATAATGGCCCCTTCAGGCATGCCGCCGGCATAATCGTGCTAGTCCTGGCCCCTTCGGGCATGCCAGTTCCGACATAATAATAATGATGATGGCCCCTTCAGGCATGCCGCCGGCATAATCGTGCTAATCCTGGCCCCTTCGGGCATGCCGGTTCTGACATAATAGTGATAATGGCCCCTTCGGGTGTGCCGCGTCCAGTATAATAATAATGATGGCGCCTTCGGGCATGCCACTTGCAACATAACAATACTAGTCCTGGCCCCTTCGGGCATGCTGCTCGCGACATAAGAATAGTCCTAGCCCCTTCGGGCATGCCGCTTGCGACATAATACTACCCTGGCCCCTTCGGGCATGCCGCTCGCGACATTAATACTAATGATGATGGTGTCAGCACAACTTAATCCACAAATATCAATACGAAGAAATAATGTTACAGAGTGTAAACATAAATCGTAATCGAAACGAAATAGTAAAATCTCGCACCCTCTTCGGAGTGGTTTTGAAAGTCTAAATAATAAAATCTCGCACCCCCTTTGGAGTGGTTTTGAAAATCAACTTTATGTCTCTTTTAGTACGAAACTAATTTTCTTGAAAACCTTAGTAAACCACAAACACGTTTCAAGTAAATCCAAGTTAATATAAGAAAGTTAACAACCATATGCACGAGCAGGGCAGTGAGAACTAAATGCACATAAGCCAACTTTTAAGACTAGATGGTTAAGTATCCCTACCGATGCCTGAAGACTCAGAAACAAGTTTCGGGTTAATCCGATTTAGTATAAGGAAGTTATGAGCGTTTGAAGTACAGAACCTTCTACGAACGTTTCAGAAACTATTTTTTGGAAAATTAAAGCAACAATCATACCAGACACCTTTTCAAATACCGTTATGGACATCATTCATTATAGAACCCCCCCATGAACATTTCTAACACAATCCGAGTTCACTTATGAAACTTATGAACGTTATTCATTATAGAAACCTCTACGAGCATTCCCAACACAATCCGGGTTAGCACACGAAAGCTATGAACGTTATTCATTATACGAGCCTCTACAACCATTTTCAAGCAATCCGAGACCGTCTACGAATGTTAGGGACATTACTACTTACAAAACTCTTTAGACTTTTCTTGTTATCTAATCATACAATAGGCTCGGCTATACTAAGTATACTCACATCAAGAAGTGAATAATAATCATTAACAAGCTCGGAATCAAGAATAGAATTTCCCCAAGATAAGTATCATAGCTTACTTAGCTCTAGGACATGCCAAAAGAAAGAAAAGGTAAGCTTTACATACCTGTCCCACGTCCAATTAGCTACGCTTATTCGTCCGAACTCGCTATCGCTAATCTACATTCAGAAGATTACACAATCATTAAACACATCATCACACACTTGTCTTAGTCTTTCAAATAGATTCATTTATAATCTGCCAAAATTTCGGCAGCATTTCCCCTGTAAATACACCATCCCCGAGAATATAACTCGGCCAAATTATCAACAACAATACCAAAAATCATATCTCCAACTTCAACAATTGTTTCAAATGCATTCTATCACTAGCAATTCTTTCTACACAATTCGACGGCATTCCTCTCATATTCAATTCAACCACACATAGTCAAGCTAACATCAATGATTTCACATTCAAGTATTAATCCAAAATCATTCTAACATGATTCAAGAATACTTCCAACAATCCAACCAACATACCACTTCACCCGAAACCTTCCAAATTCAACAAGAACAATGACAACATATTTCCTTCCTTCAAATCCATAAACTATACCAATAATTCACATACTAGCAACATTATTTTTCCATATATACAAGAAAGCCATATTCAAATCACATTAACTTCTAGGACAATTTTTCAACAATTACAACTTGGACTGGAATTATTAAACTTCCATTTCTCACCATAGATTCCATTACAACAACAACCAAAATACTAGATAAAATTAGCTCATCATCCCTACACAATACAATACAACACATACACACGGCCACACACACTACACATACACGGCCACAACACAACTTCCATATTTTCACAAATTTCATTCCTTTCTACATACTACAACATACAAATCCATTCATAACATATAAAAGAAGATTGAATTCTTACCTTTTCCACTTATCTTCTCTCTTGGCTAATGTTTCCTCTTGCAAGAATGAATGTTTTTCTTGCTCCAATAATTACTTCACTTTGCTAGGGACCTTCCAATTAGTAGGAAAATAATTTTTGAACAATTTTTCTCAAGGTTCTTCTTCTACCAAGGATGGCCGAATGGCCCCTTATTTTTGGTCTTCTCTCCAAGTTTCTTGAGAGTTCTTAAGGATGAAGATGAAATGATAATGGGTCATCTTTTTACACTTATTTATTTTGTTTCCATATGGGCCTTGGCCCATTTGTTGTAGACGGCCAAATGGCCCCTTAATTTTCCAAGCCCATTTTTTTTTTTGTCTTGTAACTCATGAAAAATAATTTTTCAAATTCCAAATTTGCCCTTAGACTTCCTCCGTATTTCTATGAGCCATCTTACAAATTTCCCTTTTTACCCCTAGCCTTTCTTAATATTTCCTCATCCATAACTCTTATAAACAACTTGTGTGTTAAACAAGGTCAAAAATATAGCCTTGCCCTTAACTTCCCGCAATGATCTTGAATTATGCGAATACGCAAAATACGGGATATAACATCTTGAATGTAGACTAGCGAGCTTGGACAATTAAGTGTAGCTAATAGGACGTGGAGCAGGTATGTAAGGCTTACCCTTTCTTTCTTTTGGCATGTCCTAGAGCTCAGTAAGGTATGACATGACACGCACCTTGGGGTAACTCTACTCTTTGATTCCGAGCTTGGCTATGATGCTTATTCTCATTTGTCATGAGCATGTTTCATATGGTTGAGTCTATTGTATGATTAATAAATGAATAAGCTACTTCATATGGTTTTGATATGTATCCATGATTCCGAAGCTCCGTTTGGTATGTTTCCGAGTTTTTCTATGATTCTTATTCACTTTTGATATGAGTACGCTCGATATAGTTGAGCTTATTATATGATTTAATAACGAGATGAGCATAAAGAATTCTGTTTCTAAATGAGTTCTGTAAGTTTTAATGTCCCTAACTTTCGTAAAAGATCTTGGATTTGCTTTGAAACGTTCGTAAAAGTTCTGTAGTAAAAATGTCCGTAACTTTCCCATACTATACCGGATTGACTTGAAACGTGTTTATGATCCTTCAAATGTCTATAAGAGTACTTCTCTATCGATTCTTGATTTATGTGGATATGGTTTCGCACTACTCTGTCCGTGCAAGTCTCAGTATGTCCTCTCACTTGCGGGCCGGGGCATGTTACATATGATATGATGACATGATGATATGATGACGGGATGGTGGCCAGGATGGCATATGATGACTTTATTCACCGCGTCCCGCAATAGAGGGTCGGGGCACGTTACATGCATACATGATACATGACATGGACATATATGATTCTACTTACCGCGTCCATCAATACAGGGCCGTGGCACGTTACATGCATATATGATACATGACATTGGCATACATGATTTCATTCACCGCGTCCCTCAATGGAGTGCTGGGGCACGTTATATGTATATATGATATATGGTAATGACATACATGAATTTACTCACCGCGTCCCTCACTAGAGGGTCAGGGCACGTTATATGACGTATGATATACGATAATGGTATACATGATTTTCATTTGAAAAGGCAAGTGCTTTGATGTTTAAAAGTTCATACTTGATTCTGGTAAACCTCTGTTTCAGCTATGATTCTCTTTTACTGTGATTCTTACCTTACATGCTCAGTACATTTTCCGTACTGACCCCCTTTCTTCGGGGGCTGCATTTCATGCCGCGCAGGTACACCCAGATGAGTAGAAGCCAATATAGAAGATGTTCCAGCGGCGTTGGCAAGCTCCACTTGCTCCTGGAGTGCTGCCGAGTCAGAGTATATGTGCTATGATTTCTGATTAATGTTAGAGACTTTGAAGACAGAGTCGTGGGTATAGAATGTCATTTTTGTAAGTGGCTCCATCAGCCGATGTGTCATTCTGTGTTATGTGATAAATTCCATATGATTATAGATTTTGTTTGATTTGAGAATAACGAAAGAGAATATTTCTGAAAGCTGTACTATGTATTTCATCCTGGTTTGATTTAAAAGTCCAAAAAGATAATGTGTGTGTTAAGGGTCAGAGGGTTCGCTCTGCCCTAAGTAAGGGTCGGGTGCCCATCACACCCTAGGGAGATTAGGGTGTGACAATTCATGAATAATATACTCTGGTTACCATAACCCTAGTGTAATAATTCTCTCCAGTTAAGGATTGGTATAAGAATAGTTAGGTTATATAAGATGATAGAATGACAAAAGGAATAACTAGTGTACATGTTGTTTACAAGCTATTATGTTGCCTTTAAGTTATCATTATATATTTGTTGCCTAGCCTATGAGCCATAGAGTTGTTGCCTGGCCCATAAGCCATGGAGTTGTTGCCTGGCCTATGAGCCATGGAGTTGATTTTACCTTACCTACGGGTCATGGAGTTGTTACCTGACCTATTGGTCATGGAGTTGATTATACCTAACCTACGGGTCATAGAGTTTATTATACTTGGCGTATGATTCATGGAGTTATCTATGCCTGACCCTCGGGTCACGGAGTTATATCTATAGAGTTATGTTATCTTACCTCAAATTAAAGGCAACCTAGGTAGAGTACCTCCAGATGCTTTCTTGAGATATCCAGAGTACAACTTGTTATTTCATTTCAGTTGTTATCTTGCCTTACATACTCAGTACATTATTCGTATTGACGTCCCTTTTGCTGGGGGCGCTACATTCATGCCTGTAGGTACAGATCAACAAATTGATAAACCTCCCCAGTGGGCAGGATCTGATGTCAGCTGATTGGTGACCTCCCTTTCTGTTCGGAGTTGCCTGGTCCTTGGAGTCTCTCCTTTTTTTTATTACCAATTGTATGGTACAGTCACCCATTCCCTAGAGGCTTGTAGACGATACCTATAAATAGTGTGTCTGTGTGATAGCCTTGTTGGCTTGTATATGTCTGCTTAGATGCTGCTTTCTTCGTACGATCACAGCAGCCTCGTCAGCTTGGTCAGTTATGTATATGTATTTTGGATGTGGTAGTACCCAGTTTAGAAGATATAGTCAGTATTTATATATCCAGATTTCGGCCTTGCCGGCTCGTTGGTATTGTATGTGTGCAGGTAGGCCTTATCGGCTTAAGTTGGGAGTTACTCCTCAGAGCTTCAGATTTAGAGTGGTTCACTCGGGCCTAGTTTTGCACTGAGTGCCGGTCACGCTACTCCAGATTTGGGGTGTGATAAAAATATAATACAACAATATGAACTGATAACGATATGGGACTTCTAGCTACACACATGTATCTATAAGCCTCTATATAGAATAACCAATAAACTACAGCTCCGAAACAAATGGAACACTCTTTAGACTCCGCTGATGAAGCTCCTAAAGATCTGATTCGTCACCCTGCTTTCCTGCGAGCATGAAAGCAGCGTTCAAAAGAAAGGACGTTAGTACGAGTGATGTACTAAATATGTAAGGCATGGATAGCAGCATAACAAGAGAGATAGGAACATAACATGAAATAAACAGATAATCTGCGCATCTGAAAGCCTCTTAGGCGGATACCATGCATGCTTAGCCTTTCTACAAAAACATTTCTCGTACATATATAACATAATAGTGCTGCGGAACATGCATCCCGATCCATAAATATATTATATCATCATTATATACCCATATATCCCGCGTTCGGGCATCCTGCGTCCGGGACGATATTATAGTATACCAACAGATCAGGTGGTTATGCGTATATAACGTCGTCACCCTTTTTCATATCCCATATATATATATATGATCATTCGGAGAAATATCAAAGAGCAATCCTGACCCCGACAGATAAGCCCCAGATCGAACTGAACAAGTATAACTTGACCCGATTTGAGGGGCGATCCGTTTTTGGCTATACATACATTTTCACAAATAAACTGTCCAAGACTAATTATTTTATATGTCTCTTCACAATAATTATGATGGAGAAAATACCAATTCAAATTGAATGCATTTAAAATAATGTTACGACATGGATCGGGATTAAAAAAAAATCCATTTTCATCCATTAAATAATATTTAAATTTAATCACTTGAAAAATCTGTTTTAAATTGTCAAGTTGCAAATAGTTAGTTAGTATATAAAGCCAACGCCCCTCTAATCCTCTGAGCTACAGGCCCCACCCCGTCTCCACTAGATCTGTTCCCGGGAGTACCCTAAACAAAAGGAACCTTTCCTCTCCCCAGCCATTCCGGGTTAAGAAGATGTGAAAGCACGTTTATCTCTATAAGAAAGGTGCATTCCAAGTTGTGAAGTAGGAGAGAAGGGATGCCACAATTGGGATTTTGAATAAAACGACCTTTTGATTTTTTTTTTCGTTTTCATGTTGAAAAAGTAATAAGAATGAGAGGTGTTAAGCTTTTTATCATCCTGGCGTCGAGCTATTTTTCCGCAGGACCTCCCCTATAGTATCATCACCGCAGTAGATTTAACCACCAAGTTCGGGATGGATTGGTGTGGTTCCTCTACGCCTAGGACACCAGAATATCGAACCATGAACGAAGAAAGGCATGAGAGAAGCATATTGGCTAGTGATTGTGAGGCCCCAATTCTTGGCTGGTGGGGACGCCAAATGCCTCTGTCCTTCAATCCCTTGGCAAATTGTGACCCCGATCTCGCAGATATTTCAATTCCAGCGAATGATGACGCCACATCCTCAATCCGATTAATTCTTAACAAACTAGTATTCGCAATTTGTGAGGGTCGTTCTAGCTATATAAGAAATCCTTGATTAATAATAACATAATAAGGTAAATAACTTACTTCAGAAATACCTTATGGAATCGCTTACTATTTCTGAATTTCAAAAAAGAGATAAAAATAGCAGGGGATATTATGTGATTTATTAGGATTCGAAATCTTAGTTGGTATGCGAAATATTCGATTCAAATAGACAAAGCGATGGTTGAATCAAAAATTTTTGTTTAAAGTTCAATTTTTCCGGAGGGCAAGGCAATATGAATGTTCTATCATGTTCCACCAATACTCTAAAGGGGTTATACGATATATCCGGTATGGAAGTAGGCCAACATTTCTATTGGAAAATAGGGGGTTTCCAAGTACATGGCCAAGTACTTATTACTTCTTGGGTTGTCATTGCTATCTTATTAGGTTCAACCACTATAGCTGTTCGGAACCCACAAACCATTCCAACCGGGGGTCAGAATTTCTTCGAATATGTTCTTGAATTCATTCGAGATGTGAGTAAAACTCAAATTGGAGAAGAATATGGGCCTTGGGTTCCTTTTATTGGCACTATGTTTTTATTTATTTTTGTTTCTAATAGGTCAGGAGCTCTTTTACCTTGGAAAATCACACAATTACCTCATGGGGAGTTAGGCGCACCCACAAATGATATAAATACTACCGTTGCTTTGGCTTTACTCACATCAGTGGCATATTTCTATGCGGGTCTTACAAAAAAAGGATTAGGTTATTTCGGAAAATATATTCAACCAACCCCAATCCTTTTACCCATTAACATCTTAGAAGATTTCAAAAAACCTTTATCACTTAGTTTTTGACTTTTCGGGAATATCTTAGCTGATGAGTGGATGGTTATATACGATCTAGTAAATAAAAGAAATCAAAAAAGAAATAGTGGGTTCCTTCGTTTCTATGGTTACTTCTTAAACGGTGAGGTCTTCTCTATACACCGGAGCCTTTACTTTATACTTTAATTTAATATTTAATCAACTAATTAATGTTATTGGGAACTTGTATAGTTCACACGCTTTGGCTCTACCCATGAATTATCCAGTAATAGGTCTTTCACAATCAGATCTACCTATACAGTAACGGTATTTAATTATGAAAGTTTGCTGGGTAGCTGACCCTCTTAGTCCGTTCTTGCCAGATTGGGAACCTACCTAATCTTTATGTTTTATGCTTTTTAAATAGGATTTCCTCCGCTTAATGGATAAGCTTTTGTTACCAATGGAGAATTTCTTATCATGTTAAATTCAGGTGATTGGATTTACACCAACGGAAACCATAAAATTCATACACAATAGAGGGATATGATAGAGTTTTTTTTTTTTTTAATAATGAATGGAGTTCCTTTTTCCATCCTATCCCATTCACCGGTACTGATCATTGATACTGTAAAAGTCGTTTTCTTGCTTTTGTACCAACTCATGATCTAAACGAGTCGCACATACACCCTAGTACATGTTCCTCGACGCTGAGGCCACCCTCGAAGAGCGGGGGATTTCCTGACATTTCTGATTGGCTGTCTTGTATTTCTAATAAGTTGTTTAATAGTTGGCATGTTGAATCGTATACATAATATGACAGATTGGTTTAGATTGATCCTAACCGAATGATGATGAATTACTTCTATTTAATAGAATATTCCATTCGAAGATAAAATCTCAAATCACAGATTTGCGCGAAATCCATGTTATTTTCATTTAATCGCTACAAGATCAACAATTCCATAAGCTTGGGCTTTTGTTGCTGACATAAAAACATCTCTTTCCATATCTTTAGATACAACCTATAAGGGTTTTCCCGTTCTTTGTACATAAACCCTTGTGAGGGTTTCACGCAGTTTCAGCAGTTCTTCCGCTTCCAAGACAAATTCGCCTGTTTGTGCCTTGTAATAACCACTAGCAGGTTGATGCATAATTACCCTAATGATATAACAAAATAAAAAGCCTCCCCTATCTAGCATGATAAAGCAAAGAGAGAGGAAAGATAAAGAATAGAAAAAAGACAGAATTGAACAACCGTACAAGCATCTTTTGTGCATGTGGCTCTACAAGAAAATTGACCCCCCTCCTTTCTCCTTTGTATTGAAGAAAGAGAAAAAAAGAATCTATTAGACTCAGATGGGTAAATGATAAAATTGCCATCCTTCCTTTCGGAGGAGTTAAAAAATACTATGATGACTCCATTGCTTTATATGTTTATTTTTTCTATTTTTGTCTGTGATTCAGCAATCCCAAAGTTTCTTTTTAATCCGATCAAATAAGGAAAAAATCTTTTTTTTCGTACTCTTTCATAACATGAATATTGTTAAGAACTCTCCGGCATGAAAATAAAAAAATTTGTGACGCTGAACTGAACTCCCGATAGATAAGAGCAAATCGGAAATACCCCTTATCTCATACTACTCTCTCGATACAGAATCTAATGTTTTGAAAAAAAACAATACAAAAATTTCTCATATCGAATTCGAAGTGTCATGCTATTATTACTTAGTATTCATATGGCGAAGGCATAGTCTTCTTTTTTCTCTCAAATAAAAACCTCATTGGCGCCAAGCGTGAGGGAATGCTAGACATTTGGTAATTTCTCCTTCGACCAGGATAAAAGATCCCATTGAAGCGGCTAATCTCATGCATACTGTATGGACATGTGGTCGTACAAATTGCATAGTATCATAAATAGCGATCCCAGGTATTACCCAGCCCCTAGGAGAGTTTATAAACAAATACAGTTCTTTGGTCTCATCCTCGATACTGAGATATACCATAAGACCAATAAGTTGATTCGATCTAGCTAAGATATTTATGAATTATTTACGTAATATTTATTATTTTCCAATAGAAACGTTGGCCTACTTCCACACCGGATATATCATATGACCCCATTAGAGTAATGATGGAACATGATAGAACATTCATATTGCCTTGCCCTCTGAAAAAATTGAATTTTAAACAAATTTTTTTGATTCAACCATCTCTTTGTCTATTTGAATCCGATATTTCGAATACCAACTAAGATTTCGAATACTAATAAATCACATAAAAATCCCTGTTATTTTTATCTCTTTTTTGAAATTCAGAAATAGTAAGAGATTCCATAAGGGATTTCTGAAGTAAGTTATTTATCTTATTATGTTATTATTAACCAAGGATTTCTTATATAGCTAGAACGACCCTCACAAATTGCGAATACTAATTTGTTAAGAATTAATCGGATTGAGGATATGGCGTCATCATTCGCTGGAATTGATGCAAGATCGGGGTCACAATTTGTATCGGTTAAACAAATTGTTGGAATTCCTAAAGTAATACACTCTCACAGGGCCGTATATTCTTCATGCTGATCAACGATGATTACAATATCGGGTACCCCTGTCATATATTTAATCCCGCTCAGATATGTTTGCAAGCGAGATAATTGTCTTTTCAACATAGCCGCATCTCTTTTCGGAAGACGGTTGAATGTCCCTATTTTTTGTTCCATTCTCAAGTCCCTGAACTTATGAAGTCTTGTTTCTGTAGTGGACCAATTCGTTAATATACCACCAAGCCATTTTTTATTAAAATAATAACACTTGGCCCTTATTGCAACCCACTCTACTGAATCAGCTGCTTGATGTTTGGTACCAACAATTAAGAATTGTTTTCCCCTACTTGCTGCGTCAAAAACTAAATCACAAGCTTCTGATAAAAAACGAGCAGTTGTAGTAAGATTTGTAATATGAATACCCTTACGCTTTATTGAGATATAAGGCGCCATTTTAGGATTCCATTTCCTAGTACCATGACCAAAATGAACTCCTGCCTCTATCATCTCTTCCAAATTTATGTTCCAATATCTTCTTGACATTTCTCCCCACACCCTCCCCCTTTTTTTATTCCTTTTTTAAAAAAAAAAGACGAGGAACCCTGAACTGAAATAAATAATTGTTCCAATGGAACCTTCTCTTCTACCGTAGATTGGACGTAGATACACGACTCAAACCATTATTCTTTTCTATTCATTAATCTTTTTATTCCCTTATTACCAAAGCAAATAACCATACGAAATGCAGATAGCGAAAGAGATGAATTCGGTGTTAGGAATCATTAAATCCTATAAATGATTGTTCGGGTATGTCGTGGAATTTTTTTGAAAGATAAGAATCAAATAATTTTCTGTGGTGGAACAAAATATCTCTTATCTCCCCCTTGAATAGATTCTTTTTTTTTGTTCCCAAAGGAATGTTGTTATGTTGTTTTGAAGGGTGCACTAATCCCTTGAATCAGGTACCAACGGGTATCCCCCCCCCCTCTCCCTCCAAAAACAACGTTCTCTTTCAGGCCTTCCAACCAATCGATACGACCCCGGAGAGCCGCTTTTGCTAAAACTCGAGCAGTTTCTTGAAAACTCGCTTTAGATATGAAACTTTGAGTATTGAGAGATGCTCTTGTTATTCCCAATAAGACGACTCGGTAACAGATCGCTTCTTCCAAAGCGCGCCCCCATTCGTTCTGCTCGCAACAATCCAATAAATTTGCCGGATGAAAAAACATTAGACATTCCATCTTCTAAAACCAACACTTTTGATGTTATTTGACGTACAATAATTTCTATATGCCTATTATGAATTTGCACCCCTGGGACCGATAAACCTGTTGGATTTTATTAACCAAAGAGATTCGGCTTTGCGCTATAGTTAGCTCAACACCAATCAAGAATCCTGAAGGAATTCCAAGAATTCTTATTATACATTTGTTCCAACCCTCAACCCTCTTTTCTAGATTCATGGATATTGAATCAATCGAACGCACTTCTAACACCTGTTCTACTTTTGGAGGACCCTGTGTTATATCACCAGATCTCGATTTTTCATATATAAATGTAACTAATGTATCTCCTTCGTAAAGGGTTTCCCTATAATGGCCATGAACAGTTGCTCCGGGGGTGGCCAAATAAGGCTTAGCTAATCGTATCACTATCGAGTCAACTTGAACAAGTATAACTTGACCCGATTTGAGGGGCGATCCGTTTTTTGCTGTACATACATTTTCACAAATAAACTGTCCAAGACTAATTATTTTAGATGTCTCTTCACAATAATTGTGATGGAGAAAATAACAATTCAAATTGAATGGATTTAAAATAATGTTACGACATGGATCGGGATTAAAACAAATTCCATTTTCATCCATTAAATAATATTTAAATTTAATCACTTGAAAAGTCTGTTTTAAATTGTCAAGTTGCAAATAGTTAGTTACTAAGATCTGATTATGAGTTATTAAATGGTAAGATGAACAAAAATTCTCAATTGGAAGGCATGTTCCTAAAAGGACCAATGAATTCCTAATTGGAATTAGGGTGTCTTTTTTAATTGAGTCTTTTATCACACTGTGATATTTTACATCCTTGAATGGCCCCATTCGAGAACAATTGGCTGCTGGCAAAATTATCAATGACTGAAATTCCTTATTTCTATTCAACAACGTATGAATAGTTCCTTGAGGTTGGTTAAGAGGTTGTTGAATTTTTGCCTTGGAATAAGAATAAATGGAAGAAAAGGGGTTGATATTGGTACAATCTGATCCATTATCAGAGAGCAATCCTGACCCCAACGGATCATTCCTTTTTTCGATATATGAAATAGGGGATTGCACTAAGTTGATTCTTAGGAAATGTCGAATCAAACCATTTGTCCTTATTTCAACAAAAGAAGCACGAGCTTTCTCGCAAGAAGAACTTTTTTTGTCTTGATTTCAATTCAATACTAAACAAGTCTGAACTAATTGAATACTTGTGTCAGAAATTCCTCGAATCAGTTTGCCATTTCCATAAAGGATATAATTGACAATTCAAAGTTACACATTATCCCTTTTCTGCAATGGATTCGGTGGGAAAAGAGTTGCTAAATTTATACCGTCCGTTATTTCATATGTGACGACAGGTCGAACTAAAACAAAAAACCTTTTCTTACTAGGTGTAATCCGTTGGACATAGATCCAATTTTTCACTTTCTTGGATTCCTTGGAATTTCTTTTTCCTGTTCCTGGTGGTATCAAAACGCCAGTATGTTTGGATATCTTATCTGTCTCGCCAGGAAAATGGATATCTCCAGAAAAGATTTTAAGTTAATTCATTTTTTTTCTCTCCACCCAGACCAACCCACCGACTCGACTTCTTAGATTTAAGGTGATTTGTGTATCTACCCCAACGATACTATTGTTCTGTACCATTATGGAAGAATATCCGGGCAAGATATGTACCTCTTCAGGAATGAAAAAAAATCGATCTACTTTCATTTGGTATTTTGGCCTAAATTCCTTGACTCCTCGATACTCAATCAAATCCTCTTTTTTGATGATTGAATGCGTTTCTATAGTCCTATATTTAATAATTCCCGAACTCTGTCTTTTGTATCGAGGATCATCGAAATAAGCAAGAATACTATTTCGACAGAAAATATCATTTACGGGGATTTCAATCGAGATACCTAAATAGGGCATTAGTTCATTCTCGAGTTCTTGAATCGAGTGTAGTGGAATGATGAATTTATTTCTTCGCCTTTTTGACAATAAATCAAAATTATCATGGATAATAGGCGAATATACGTGATTATACTGACCAATACATATGATTCGATTAAGGTCTGAATAATCAGGAATCCTATCTTCTTTTTTACCAGAAAAACCCGAACTAAATAATTTCTGCCTCGCCTGATCATTGGTTACTGAGAGGTTAGAAGAATATCTTCGCTTGCCAGAAAGAGAATGCACATTCATTTGATCCCGATCCTTATGGATCGAAAGGTAGATTAGACTGGACCTGCACGGCCCTCCTAATAATATCCATAAATGACTTTTTTTTGGTAATAGATGAACATTACCATATGTAAATTCGGGTGCATAATAGACAGCGGTAGTCCAGTGCATTTCTCCGTCTGAATCAGAATAAATATGTTTTCGAACCTTCTCTTTAAAATTCCAAGTGGATATTCCTGCACGAATCTCAGCAATTACTTGTTCTGATTCTACATATTGATCATTTTTAACTAAAAGCAAACTTTTGGGTGGATTATTCACATTATGTAGAATATCTTCACTCTCAATAGTTACATACAAGTCTATAGAACATAGAAAGGCGGGATGCCCATGACGTGTACGTGTCAGATGAACCAAATCCTTGTAGAATTTTATTTTTCCATTAGATGGGGCTCGCACATGTTCTACAGTACCCCCTGTGAATACTCCTCCATTATGAAAAGTTCTTAATGTTAATTGAGTACCCGGTTCTCCAATCGATTGACCTGCAATAATACCTGCAGCTTCCCCCAATTCAACCAGGTCGCCATGAGTAGGACTCCGGCCATAACATAATCGACAAATCCAAGATGTACTCTTACAAGTAAAGGGAGTTCGAATAGAGATTGGTTGTGCCCGAAAGGTTATGAATCTATTTACAAGTCCAATGCCAATGTCTTGATTTCGGGTGGCAATACATCGCGAACCCATGTATATATCATCTGCTAATACGCGACCAATTAATGTTTGGCTAAAAATCTTTTCCGGTATCATCCCATTCTGAGGACTCACAGAAATACCCCGGGCGGTGCCACAATCCGTTCGACGTATAACAATGTGTTGAACTACTTCAACAAGTCTACGAGTGAGATATCCAGCATCTGATGTTCGTACAGCAGTATCCATAACTCCTTTACGGGCTTCGTAGCAATAAATGATGTATTCTGTTAAAGAGAGTCCTTTGCGCAAATTGCTTTGAATAGGTAAATCAATCATTTGTCTTTGAGGATCCGACATTAATCCACTCATACCTACTAATTGATGTACCTGAGATGTATTTCCTCTAGCTCCTGAGAAAGACATTATATGAACTGGATTAAAGGGGTCAGTCATCCTAAAATTAGGATTCATTTCTTATCGCAAATATTCACTTGTAGCATACCATATTTCAATGGATTGACGTAATTTTTCTACCGCGTGTACATTCCCAGAATGATGGTGTTTTTCCAAAATCAAACTTTGTTGTTCAGCATCTTAAACTAGCCATCCCTTAGAAGGTATTGTTAAAACATCATCAATTCCTAATGAAATGGATGAAGCAATAGCTTGTTGGAACCCTAGAGTTTTTACTTGATCAAGGATATGTGATGTATATGCCATTTCGAAGTGCTCTATTAATCTACTAATAAGTCGTTTCATGGCAATTCTGTCTATCGCTTTATTGTGAAAGACCAGATTGGCTCGTTCTGCCATAAGTACCTCCATATTCCGCTGAGTATGATTCGACAATGGGTTGAGTCGGTGATTGTAAAACTTCCTTTTATCGATCTCTATTAGCGTATAAATTCCGGAACTACGGACCTAGCTGAACCGGGGAACCCCGAAGTCCCACGGGTATCATAGAATTACGTTAGGTACCATATGAATAGGCCCAAGAAAACCCTTGTATAGCTTCTTCGATTTCTCGATAAAGAGCAATCTGACCAATAGTGGTTCGAATGTATATAAAAAAGGATTTATTTTTTTAGACTTCTTACTATTAGATAGTGTCCATAAATCTCATACAAAGTACCTAAAGATTCATAGTGAACTTCGATGGGAGTTTCTCTTGAAGCAATAATGCGATGATCTAGTCGCCACCGGAGCCACAAAGGACTATCTTCTTCTTATATAATTCTTATGTATATGAATGCGAATCCACTTTCGTGTTTCTATGGAACCAATCTTCTCATTTACGATCTACATCTTTTGGAGCCCTTCTTGAACGAATCTATTTTTATGGAAAAATAGAATGCCTTGTTGAAGTCTTTGCTAAGGATTTTCAGGTTACCCTATGGTTATTCAAGGATCCGTTCATACATTATGTTAGGTATCAAGGAAAATTAATTCTGGCTTCAAAAGGGACGTTTCTTTTGATGAATAAATGGAAATTTTACCTTGTAAATTTTTGGCAATGTCATTTTTCTCTGTGCTTTCACACAGGAAGGATCCATATAAACCAATTATCCAACCATTCCCGTGACTTTATGGGCTATCATTCAAGTGTGCAACTAAATTCTTCAATGCAACGTAGTCAAATGTTAGAAAATTCATTTAAGAAGTTCGATACCCTTGTTCCAATTATTCCTTTGATTGGATCATTAGCTAAAATAAACTTTTGTATCGTATTAGGGCATCCCATTAGTAAATCGATTTGGTCCGATTTATCAGATTCTGATATTATTAACCAATTTGGGCGTATATGTATAAATCTTTTTCATTATTATAGTGGATCTTCCAAAAAAAAAGACTTTATATCGAATAAAGTATATACTTCGACTTTCTTGTGCTAGAACTTTAGCTCGGAACAGAAAGAATTCGGTTTAGATATAGGATACCTATCCAGAAGTTTTTGTAACTCAATCATAGATGATGGAATCATCAAAGATTTGACCTTTTCGAACTTTGTCTGTAACTCACAAGAGGCCCAGGAAACAGAGAAAAGATGTGTACAAATGAGATATCCAGCAACAAGAAGAAGGAAAAGGATTTAATAGAGGAACTCCCGAGCATTAAGCGATCTCAGATTTGTCGATATCAATGGTGACTCATTATTTCGATGAATCATTTCTTCAAACAGAAGAAGATTATGTAAACACTTACTCGAGATCTCACTTATCTCATTTACCAGATTCCATTGTGGAAGACACAATTTTTTCTGAAGAATTCGCTATGATATACCTGATCCATGCATAATATCAGGAAAAATGGATACAAATTTTTGACTGCTACCTAGTATTGGCAATAGGTCTGAAAAGTATCTAAAAATATCTGTTATACCTTAGAAAATCCCCTGTATATGTACAGTGAATAGGCTGACAAAGGACATAGCATATGCGATGTTTTGATGAGTAGGAAATAGTATTTGATGACCCTCAACGGGATTTCAAAAGCACATAATGCAAGGAAAGAAAGCTGCCAAGGAAAGCGAACCATATGTTGTGTATCGGGTAAGAATTTCGAGCAACGAGTCTATGATGGCATAATGATGTCTTGGACACAAGTAATAACGTCCCTTAGATTGGTATTGAGATGTTAAACAAGTGCCAAAAAGGTTCCATAAGGATTGGAGATCAAACGAGTCGACGAACACAAGTTTTGAAGAACTGGACAACATACGGCCAGACATACTGGCCGTATAATATTCACGGACCGTATGTCCAGTCCGTAGATCCAGTCCAGAACAACATGGCTCACTGGACCAAATATACGGTCCCAACATACGGTCAGTAAAAATTATACGGACCGTATGTTGGTCCGTATAAAGTGGTTCGGCCAGCTTTTGTATTTTAATATAAGGGACCCTTTTCATTCCATCCTCCACTCCACAAGACAAGAACACTCTAGAATATTCTCCAACATCCATTCACAAGAAAATCAAAGTAAATCAATGATCAACAACACCAAATCCATGAATCAAAGTATATGAAACCCAAGTAAAGTTCATCTTCCTCAAAGAAAACTAAAAGAGGTGAAGTAGGGTTTTGGTGCTAGAGGGGAAACTCGACTCAAGACTTGTTCAACCATCATCTAAGGTAAGTTTCATGAGTAAACTATGTTGTTTAAGGTAATGGAAGATAAAGATACTTGAATTGTAGAAAGACATAGGAAATGGGTCATTAATAAGTGAATAGTGCCATGTTTGGATAGTAGTTGGATTGAATCATAAATGTTGGTGTGTTATGATTATGAATATGTTATAAATGACATTTAGACCATGAAATAAGAGTGATACACGAGAAAACGTGATAGTAAGCTATAACCATAAATGTGGAGAAATTGAAGAGGAATGGTGGATTATGGTCATTGTATATGAATGATGATTGTTGATTGCTATATTGTGAATGTTGTTGTGAGTGTTGAGAGTTGATATAGAATATGAGGAAAGTAGTCTGAACAAATAAAGTGCTGCCCAATTTTCCCTAGCTTTAGGAAGCCCGTTCTTATAATTGATTAGCTAATGACGATATAAATTCTCTTGAAGGTAGAACGTGTGCAATAAAGGAGACCACGCAAGCGATAGCTGAGCTAAACGTCAAAGGTATGTAAGGTTTATCCCTTCCTTCAAAGGCATGAATCTCTCAAGCTTTCCATTATCCTCCTATATGGTGAGACTTATGAGTCCTTAATATACTAAATCACATATGAGCATGATAATAATGATGATAAGTTAAAGTATAGAGATTCGATAATTCTTGATATGATGATCTCATAACGCTAATGATGTTATTACGGTTAACACTCACCTTATGCACTACTTCCTTCGAGGTGAGGTAAGATACTCCTAAATGTTCATAATATAATCGGGGGTTTACGACCTTACGTTACCCCGACATAGCTATGGTTGTCTTCAAAGTCTAATGTATAATCCTAATGCTAAATGTGGCACGACCCGTCTAGAGGGCCGCGGTGAACGCCCTGTGCTAGCCCACCCGGGCGCCCCTTAGCTTAGACTTACTCTTACATCTAGGTGAGCCACATAGTAAAAACATACATTTCTATCCATCAATCATACTAGTCCCTTTGGACAACAACCTCTTTATATCATCATAGGAATCTATGCCACATCAATGTACATGGGCCGACGAGGCCAACAAAATATAGGCCGACAAGGCCAAACACAACTAACCACATACATATATCTACGAGCCTCTAAGAAGAGTATAACATATCACATAAGCGGGATAGGACCCCGCTATGCCCGTAATTATGTACACAAAAGAATAAGTACCCAAAAGATATGGCTCCGAATGAAATAGAGCTCTGCTAGGTGGTCTCTGAGAATACCGCTATGGATCGAGCCTGTCTCCCTGTGCACCTGCGGGCATGACGCAGCGTCCACAAATAAAAGGACGTCAGTACGAAGAATTTACTGAGTATGTAAAGCATGATCAATATCAATGTAGAAGCATAATGAACATCATAAGAAATAACACAAGATGGGGAGATGGTAATATTATCGCCATGGGAACTTACTTGCCTTTCATAGAAACTTTCCATTCTAATGTGTGTTTGTGCTCGTACCTCAATATCCGTATCCGTTCCATATTAGTACTCGTATACGTATACATACCCTTATTCACTTTCATATTGTATACATAATCATATCACGTACATAGTCATATCATATACATAGCATTTACATAACATACCCTACCCCGAAGGTTCGGTGTTTCATGTACCCGACCATAGCTAGGCTCGATGGTCATACATAGCTGGCCAACCAAGGCTCAGTGTTACACATACCTGGCCCTACCAAGGCTCAGTGTTATCCATACCCAACGGCAGTGGTATGTGCGCGTTACGTAAACATACATACATATACATCTATACATATACTACCCGGCCATAAAAGCTCGGTGTTTCATAGTAGCCATACAAGGGCATACATACATATAGCTCATAAGCATATTTACTATTATCATTACTATCATCATCGCTATTACCATTATAGTCGTCCTCAATATCATCATCACTATTATCATCATTCATCATACTTACCTTTATAGGCTTACTCGTCATACGAGGAACTTAGTACAATCATAGCATATCAAGAATCGTGAGCTTAATAAATTGGAAGATCAAATCATTTATGAGACATCATAGACTTATGGAAGATTCAGATGTTTGGCCAAAGAACCATGCCTAATGAAACAAGGGTTAGCCTTACATATGTTTCCGTTCAACTATTTACCACTTGCACGTTCTCCTCCGAAGCTCACGTTTCTACCTTCATTAAAAGACATACTATCATTAGAATAGATAGCTAGCATACATGACTAAACTAGAGAAAATTGGGCAACGTCTCCCCTATTTATACGACATTCCTCTATAGTGTATTTCAACTCCCAAACGTCAACAATACATTCACAACACTACCACAATAGTCATTATTAATCCACATTATCCATATTCTAAACTCACTTTTCAATCATCCATATCCATGGCCATAACACACGACTATGTCCATTCACGTATATTGCTCATCTCATGTTCTCAACATAATTTATAACACATTTACATTACAAAACATCAGGACTCATAACTCAATTCAAACTATTTCTCAAAATGGCACTATTCCACATTCATGACCCATTTTTCCATACCTCTCTACAATCCAAGTATTTCAACTCTTAAATACCTTAAACAACATAGAAACATCATGAATCTTACCTTAGATGTCGTAGGAACAAGCCTTGGTTGATAATACTCAACTTGAGCAAAACCCTAGTTTATCTCCAATGAGATTTCTTGACTTGTATGATCCTTAATGGGTTTTCTTATACTTGATTCACTTAGTTTATGTTGTTGTTCACTAATAATCCTTGAATCCTTGTGGAATAAATGTAGACAGAGGTTTTAGAGAGAAGGGATGAAATGTGGAAATGAAATAATAAACTTGGATCCCTTATTTAATGACTTAAAATCTGGTCTGGAGTGAACAACACAGTGGTCGTAAACTTGGTTTACGGTCCGTATTCCAGTTTACGGATCGTCCTTCGTGGTCTTATTCAGTCATAACAGAACCAGAAACTCAGGCTCAGACGTGGTGATTTACGGACACAGTTTACGGGCCTAAACCACTTTACGGTCCGTATTTTAGGTCGTATTTAACCATTTGATCATTTGGCAGAAAGTTGATGTTTTGGAAGCCAAAATACGACATGGATGTTTACAGACCGTATACCACTTTACGGTCCATATTTCATTTTACGACCAACTGGCCAGAATGCAAACCTGCAACTTTTCACATTTCCAAAACCTATAATTATTCATTATGGAGCATAACCTATCTCTTATTGCAATTGCCTTCGGAATCTTACTTAGGGTCGTCAAATGTTATTTCTCACTCATGAAAACATCGGATACTCGTACTCCTCATGGGTCCATTCACCGCTAAGGCGAGCTGCGATGTTACACCGAGCCTAGAGGGCCGGGCATGATCACCACTAGTGGGCGGCATAAGATGGTTACCTGGACGCGGGTTAACGATGAGATATGTTATGTGATGTGATGAGCTATGTGATGTGACGGGATATGTGATGTGATGACTTACGTACCATGATTATGTAAAAGGTGATATATGTACAAAATGTAATTGCTTATGAAACTCTTGCAGGTTATATCCTTCTCTCATGCCTCATGATCCTCTTATTATATTTATTTCGTTTTTGCCTTACATATTCAGTATAATGTTCGTACTGACGTCCGTTTTCTTTGGACGCTGTGTTCATGCCCACAGGTAGACAGGGAGGAGATATGGACCCAGATTCGTAGTAGCTGTCAGCCGATTGAAAGCACTCATTTGTTCCTGAGGTGCTTGATCATTCTTTTGTGTATATTTGTATATGTTGGGCTCGACGGGGTCCTGTCCCGTCTATGCGTTTGTACTTCGGTAGAGGCTCGTAGATACTCAATGTGGGTTATGTGGTCGGATAAAGTCACTATGGTGTAATTGTATATATTATCTTTGATAGCCTAAAGGGGCTTAGGTATATGAAACCATTTATGTTTACAAATGAAACATGACTTTCCTAAAATTTGAGTATAAAATCGACAAAAGAGTAGTTAATGAGCATGATGGGTAGTAGAACGAGCGGTGCTCGGTGGTTAACCCCGGGTACCCATCGCGGCCCCTAGCTGGGTAGTGACAATATCAAATTTAGATATTTGTACCCTGTCGAAGTAAGGAACCATGACATATATGTTTGGAATAGATTCCATTTTGAGAGAGTTGAAAAAGCACTATCTCGTTGAAAGGTTCTATACATCTACCCTTTCTCAACGCATTTCTTTAGACAAAGACTCCATTTTTTCCTCTTTTCGGATGATAAATCTTTCTCAGAACATGGAGTGTGAATCAAATCCATGTTTGAATTTAAATTGAGATAGTAATGCAAGTTCTTCCCTTCTGAATCAGATAGATTCATATCTGAAAGAGGTTGACAATAAGTTCTTTCAAAATTGACTATTTGCCCCTCTGTTAGAGGTGTTCCAGAAATGTCTGCGATCGAGTAAATAGCTCTATGAACGAATGGATCGGATCGACTTGGAAAATGGAAAGATTTGTACAAGTTATACGTTTCGTCACCACTTTATGGAAAATCGTTAGGTATGAATATGTTAGAAACTTGTGATTCGATTGGTGAAATAGTATCTCTCCCCCAAAAAGCATGTTTTTTGTTACCAACGCACAAAGAAAATATTTAGTTGCGAATGAACAAGATGTTGAGGAATTGTCCATACGTAAAATCAAAACTATTGATACGGGCCTTTTCCACAATTCGCGAGGTTTTTTTAAATCCGCCGGTGAGATACACACGAAATACATGCAGGATCATCATTAGGACCATCATACTTGTCCGACCATCGATGAATTGATCGGATTAACCAACAAAAGTTGGCTTCAGTCATTATGTATTGAACAGAAGCAAAAGCCTTAGTAACGGTCAGACGATAGTAAAAAGTCATAGCAAACCCAGTAGCTACTTGTACTAAAAAACAAGTAAGCGTAATTCCCCCTAAAAAATAAAATATATTGACGTGGGGAGGAACGTATTTACTAGTTATATCATCCGCAATTGCTTGAATCTCGAGACGTTCTTCAAACCAATCATATACTTTATTGAGATAGGCGGAACTCCCCCTCTGAGAACCGTATATGAGACTTTCATCTCGTACAACTCAAGCAAAAGCACCCAAATACTAGTTGCAACGGATATGGAATATAAAGTTTTAAATTTATTAAGTTCTGATCCCATCTTCTCTGGAAAATCCGAAAGCTCTTCTTTGTGGCGAAATACCAAAATATCAAGTTGGCGCAGTCGTCTTTATCTTTATTTTGATACTTATGGGCCTCTTGAATTCTCTTTCTCCCTATTTCTTTCTAGAATTCATTTTTCTGGAATGTGGCTTTTATTATTTGTTTTCTTTATTATTGATAGGAATTCTCTTGTTAAGACCCTATGAATCGATTAAAACCTCAGATTCATACTAGAACAATGATGATTCAATAAAAAAACCTAACCTAAATCAAATCAAGGATTCCCTGAGTATGGAAAGGTGTCTATAACTTCTCCCCCAGGGCCTACCCCCAAACCTAGAGTAGCTAGGTGGGGAAGTAAAACAATCCCTATTCATACATAGGCTTCTCTGGTACGAAATTGGCCACTTCAAATAGGTTCATTGCTCCGGCCCCGAATACGATTAATCCAGCATGGGCTACATGAGCCCCTAGTAGTTTACCGAATAAATTGATAAGTCAGGCATTCCCGGCCCACCAAGCGAAACCGGTGGTTTCTTAGTCATGACCAGATAAGGATAAAGTTCTATTAAAGAGCGTTTTCACGTGGTAAGCGAAACCGGTGGTTTCTTGGTCATGACCAGATAAGGCTAAAGTTACATTAAAGAACGTTTTCACGTGGTAGAACCTCCTCAGCGAATATAAGGTTTTCATGAGGTTGATCTTGAGCCTCCATCCAAGCGCGAATACCTTCATTTAAGAAGATATTTTTGGTGTAGAAAGTCTCAAATTCAGGATCTTCCGCTATGCGAATTTCCTGAGAAACGAAGTCAC